>NC_057345.1:204508651-204813434 GCF_016509475.1 Prionailurus bengalensis
CAGCTATTTCTTAGGAAAGGGTCTGGGTCTGGACAGAGGAGGGAGGAGGGCTCGATGAATGAGCTGTTCCAGGAAGCTTTACCATCCCTATCCGCACCATCCCCAGCTCTGCCCTCCCCTCTCATTTTATCGAGTGTCTACTGTGGGCCAGGCACTGTTTCAGGTGCTTGGGCTACACGAGAGGAGGGGAAACCCCCAAGTTCCTGTCCTAGAGATTACATCCTAGTGAGGGGAGACAGACGATATGCAATCAACACAATAAATAAGCAAAAATATTATAGTATGTCAGAAATGCAGAGCAGGGTAAGCAAAAGGAGGGAAGGAAGAAATTGGACCTTCCAGGAAGGAAAGAGAAGAGGCAAGGAGGAGGGGAGTGGGTGCATCTGGCTCTGAGGAGGGTCCGTGTGAGAGATCGGGCATGGCATGATGAGCTGGGCTTTCTTTGGAAGGGGAAATGCTAGCAGTGTGGGAATTGGAAGTCTGGGTTTGGGGAAATGACAAAGGGGCACACCTGTCCAGCCATGGAGGGGAAAATGGGGCAATCTAGGGCCAGCTGGGGGTGGCCCACCCTGCAAGCCTATCGCAGGCCAGCCCTGTGGGGGTGAGCAGTGCAGACCCAGAACAGGAACACAGAATCCCACAGGCCTGTCCTCGGCCCAGCTGTCCCGTCACTCACGCCCGCTGTCCATTGGTTATTTTTGCTATGGAATGTGCCAGCCCCTCGGATTCTCCTGGGGAACAGGGGCTCAAGTTACCCCCTCTCCTCACTCAGCTTCCCCATCTGTGAGTGGGTGTGTTTGGGGGTGGGCAGGGAAAGCGCCTGTGGGTGTCCAGGGTGCTCTGACTGGAACCGATATGGACGCACACGTGTATGCTCTGAGTGTACATCCCCATGCACATGCCTGTACATGCAACATTTGCCTTTGAGGTTCTGGGAAACAGGACCACCTGTGTGCACCCAGAATGTACAAGACATGACTTTAAACTAAAAAAAAAAAAAAAAGGTCCATAAATTCAAATAACTTCAGAAGCCCAGTAGAAATTGATAACAGAGAGGTATTGTCATCAGGGGCTGAACTTGAAGGTCCATGCCCCACCTAAAATAAGAGTGCAGGCTAAACAAAACTCATCAGTTGGCTGTGTATTTATTTTGGACCCCTGTTTTAAAGAAATAAAGTTAGGGAACATACTGACTTATTAGCATGTGAGGCTTTATTGCATAGTGGTCAATAACTCGGTCACAGTGCTTGGGTTAGAATCCTGGCTCCCCCGGTGATTGGCTGTGTGACCTTGGGCAAATAACCTCTCTCTGCCTCAGTCCTGCCTCTCATTGTAAAGCTTAAATGAATTGATTCATGTAAAAGTGCTTAGCACAATGCTCAGTACATACTAAGCATGCAGTAATTGTTAATGAAGATGACTTTGTAGTCACAGCTCAGAAGCCAGGAATGGCACTACTTGTGTATGCTGGGGTGGGGATTTGGATCTAGAGGACAGGGTGACACAGAACCTGTATGGCTTTGGCTAAGTGATAGGACTTCTCTGAGCCTTAGTCACTTGTCAGTTAAATGGAGCCTGTTAAATGTCCATAAGGGGTTGTTGTCAATGAGGTAACATTTATAAAGTGCCTGGCACTTAGTAAATGCTTAAGAAACTTAGTTATAATGATTGCTGGGTGGGGGGAAGGAAGGGTTGAGTTTTGTGTAGGCAGAGTGTGCATGGTTCTGAATGGGAGAAGGACAAAGGAAGCCTGGGAGTACACTCACCTATGAATGAGAAAATGGGTCCTATTTGTGAATAATAGTATCTCTGGGCACCTTAGCGTGTGTGTGTGTGTGTGTGTGTGTGTGTGTGTGTATGCGCCACGGGGTAGGGACAGAGTACCTACCATCAAGAGACTCTAGGGTCCTCTCTGGCTCTCCTGAGGAGCCAGAGGGTTTTTAGTCTCGGTCCATGGCAGCACGGAGCCCCCACCCACCAGGACTTTTACCCAGTGTGCGACCTAGACGCCCCCGCCCGGCGCTGTGGCCCTGCGGCGTGTTCCCGCGGTGACGAGTTCGGTACTGCCTGGCACAGTGGAGTGTGCGCATGTTTGTGGAGTGAGCAAGTCGAGATGCGGCTGACCTTCCAGAGCGGCCCCGCGGGACGCGAGTGGGGGTGGCGTGGAGACCGCGTCGGGCTGCCAATGAGAGGGTGGCCCGAACTCTCATAGGGGCCGCTGCACCCCATTCTGTGCCTCAGTTTCCCCATGTGCCCAGGGCCCGGGAGGCAGGTGCGGGGCGGGGGTGACCGGAGGCAGGTGAGCGCCGCCCCGGAGGTCGCAGGGGAGCAGGCCTGGGAAGGGGCGCCAGGTGGGGTGCAGGCTGGCGGGGGAGGGGCGGGCTCTGGACGCCGCCGCCGCCGCCGCCGCTGCCGCCGCCGCCTTCCCCCCGCCCGGGCTCCAGCGGCCCCGCGGCTCCTTCCGCCACCGCCACCGGCGCCGGCTCCCGCCCGCTCCCCCGCTCGCCCCCGGCCCCGCCTCCGACTCCGCCCCGCCCCCGCCCGTCCCCTCCTCGCCCGGCCGCCGGCGCGGCCCCCTCCCCCGCCATGAAGAAGCTGTGGGTGAAGAAGCGTTTCCAGGTGAGGGCTCCGGGGGCGGGCGGCGCCGGGAGGGGCGGGCAGGGCTGGGCGCCCCAAGGGAGGGCGGGTCACCGCGGCCGGGCCCCGGGGGAGGGGGCGCCGGGGCCGCGCCCGCCCCACCCAGCGGCCCAGGGCCGCGGCCGGGCGCGCTGTGGGGGGCTCCCCAGACTGCGTGCCGCGCGCGCCGGCCCCTCCCCGTGCCGAAGGGCAGACCCCCAGTTGCCCGCAATCCCCGCGACCCCCCGGGAAGGCCCCCGCCGCAGTTCGGCGTGGAGCACCCACTGGCTTCTTTGCCACCCCGTCCCCTCTCGCCTCGGTCCAACCCCGGCCCCCCGCCTCGGCTTTCCCCAGCCCCCCCACTCTGGAGCCTTCCATCTTCCCGAGCTCCTGGAAGCAACGCACAGGGATCCGCGCCGAGCGCAATAAATTCCCTAAGCCCTGCCCTGTCCTCCGCGTACCCGGGCCTCCTTCCTGCATTCGTGAGGCTCCGGCCCTTGGGGGACCTTGCCTTCTGCTCCCCCATCACCCTCCCCGCCCGCTTGACACCTATTTCAGGTATCTGTCCTCACCCACCTACCCCCCCAAGCAGGAATCTGTGCCCTCGTCCCTCCATCTCCCAGTCATCCAAGCACCCCCCCCCCCCTTTATTCCTTCACCTCAGTCAGCTTCCTATTTTATCCCCTAGCTTCTATCTCGGGGGGGGGGGGTTGTCGCTCAGGTCCCCAGTCCTGTGAGCCTCTGTCAGAGTCCCAGCATTTGACCCACAGCTTTGCTGTCCTCTCTCTCCTTCCTCCTCTGCTCCTCCCCAGAGCCAAGCTGGGTAGCCAGCCTGGAGCTCCTGCTGGGAGGGCTGAAAGGCTGGGAAGAGTGGAAACATTCCCTACTGGGGAAGCTGGCTGCCCTAAGTCTCTGTGCATTACCCCCCACCCCCACCCCCGCCCCACCCCAGCCCCTGGACCGAGTTTCTGTTTAATATAGAGGTTTCGATGGGAAGTAAGGGACATCAGGAGTGAGCCTTCCCCTCAACAATTCATTCTGGCTTTTCTCTTTCAGAAAACCGGCCACTCCCGCCGGGCCTTTGGCCGACTCACCCATGGTGCGTGGACCATGGGCTCCTTGCTCTAGCCCATGCCCACTCCTTTTCTTGGTCCATGTCCCTTCATGAGGCACCCAGGCCCGGAAGACAGCCCATGAGATGTGGGATCCCCCAGTACACATCCATACCCACTCAAGGAGGTGCCCCGTACCCTCTGAGAGAGAACCTAACAATGGCGGGGGAGGGGGGGACTCACTAGCACACCCCAACATGGGCCTGGGCTCAGGGTTCTCCATCTGTGGGGCCAAGTGGTGATGAGCTCACTGCCATGCTTTGACAACCAGCACGTGGCTCCTGCTTGTCATAGCACTCATAGAGAAACTGAGGCACAGAACCTGATAGAACCTGGGAAAGTTAAAAATATGCCCAGGAAACTTTGCTTCTCGCCTAACCACTGGGCATTGTTGAGGACCACTCAGAAGTAGAAGAGAGGGATCAGGAAGAGGGTAGCTGTCACATCATGATGCAGAACAGGTGGGGAGATTGGTTTGCAAGGAAGGGTCAAAGCACAGCGCAAGTATTTTAAGGAGGGTGGGCCTAACCCCTAATGGGGGGCCTGGGTCTGTGACTGGGCTCAACACCAGCAGATGTATGTGTGTACATGTGTGTGCGTGGCCAGTGGCAGCACCAGTGAGAGTGCCAAGGGTACAGAATTGCTGGGGTAGTTGGAATAACCAGTCTAAACAGGTGTGCTCCCCAGCTGGGCACAGTGGGAGCCTGCAGGCAGTCAGGATGAGAGATGCTTTGCCCATTCCAGGTGCCTCCCTCCCCCTCCCCCATCCCCACAGGGCATTTCTGGGCACTGGGTACCCTCATGCCCCCTCTGTCCTGCCTACCCACCACGCCCTACACCACAAACGCTCTGATAACAGTCTGTCCATGTCTCTCTCCTGCTGCTCCTATGGAAGCGAAGTTTTCCGCTCCTGCAGAAAGCAAAGTTACGGTAGGAAACTGGCTCCTGCCCTAGCCCTCCACTCCCCTCTCCCTGCCCGATCCTGGCCTCTCCTCACCCTGCCTCAGCTGCACCCTGATGTGTTCCGGCGGCTGGCTTGGGGTGGAGGACAGGCTGGCCCTGCGGTTGGTCAAGTGCCCTGACAGTACGACTCTGAGGTGACTCCCCTTTGTTCCTGGAGTATTGGAACCCACACTTTAGAGCCTTGGAACCTAGGATCTTGTTGTTTGGGGGCTGCACAGGAACCTAAGCTATCACTGACCAGGGAGGAGGGGAGGGCTGAGACCCTGGTAATCCATTAAGTGGCTGGGAGGGGGGATGGTAGGTGGCTTTGAGAGCACTACCAGGGAGGCAGGGGTGAGTAGCCAGGGGCACAGAGGTGAAGCCACGGGACTGGCCTGAGCAGCCCAGGAAGGGCAGGGGCATGTGGGGGAGCAAAAGAGGGGAGAAGATAGGTGTGGAAGCCGTGCTGGTGGTAAGATGGAGCCTGCTGGGTGGGGGGGAGGCGGGAGGAGACACAGGGAAGAGTTGGAGTCAGAGGGAGGAGGGCCCTGCCCACACAGACCCCTTCTTCTCCAGACTCGGAGACGGGCGAGGATGACATCAGCGATGTGCAGGGGACCCAGCGCCTGGAGCTTCGGGATGACGGGGACTTCAGCACCCCCACGGGTGAGCTATCTGGGCTGCTCTAAGAGCAGGCAGGCGGGCTTCCTACAAGAGGTGCCCGGGCTTCACCGTGCTCCTTTCTCTAGGGGGCTCCGACACCCTGGTGGGCACCTCCCTGGACACACCCCCGACCTCCGTGACAGGCACCTCAGAGGAGCAAGTGAGCTGGTGGGGCAGCGGGCAGACGGTCTTGGAGCAGGAAGCGGGCAGCAGGGGTGGCACCCGCCGCCTCCCGGGCAGCCCAAGGCAAGCACAGGCAACCGGGGCCGGGCCACGGCACCTGGGGGTGGAGCCGCTGGTACGGGCGTCTCGAGCTAATCTGGTGGGCGCAAGCTGGGGGTCAGAGGATAGCCTTTCGGTGGCCAGTGACCTGTATGGCAGCGCATTCAGTCTGTACAGAGGACGGGCGCTCTCGATTCACGTGTAAGTAATGGCCTCACCCAGGCCTGCACTGTTCCACCTCACCATGCTGTCCTGCACTGCCCCTCACCACCCCGTCAGCCTTCATCCCCACCTCCCCTGCACCATCCATCCCTCTGTGCACTTCTCCACCGCCCCTGCTTCCACCCTGGCCCCAGCTACCTACTCTGTCCTCCCACACTTTCCGTCTCCCTCCTGTGCCGTCACCACCCACAGCCTCCTGTTCCCACTGGCCCTGGCTTCCCCCTGCCATCGCCATGGTCTCGTGGACCCCTCTGTCCCTTCCTCGTCCCCTCCAAGATCTCCACTTTCCCAGGGGCCCTCTCTCACCTCGCCCATTCAGGCTCCAGTTGTCCCCCAGATTCCCCCCCCCCAGGGCCCCCTCCGTGCCTGCTGTCTCAGCAGCTGCTGCCTTTTCTTCTCTCTGCACATTCCTGTTCCCATGTGGGCCTTTTTCTGGGAGGAACGGAACCTTTCCGCAAGGCAGCTCCCGAGAGAGCAGGAGAGCAAGGGAGCAAGAGCACAGCCGGGAGAGAGAAGAGAGTGAGGTGGTCAGGGAGTAGATGGGGCCAGGGGCCTGGGAAGGCAGGAGGATGTGGGGTGTGTGGGAGGCAGGGGTGGGCAGGGAGGGATGGAGTCAGGGGGCTGGGGTGGAGGTAGAGGGCTGAGTGATGGAGGCTAGGAGCATGTGATGACCTGGTGGGAAATGCCTGTCGGGGGGGGGGGGGGCGTGGGAGGGATGAAGGTTGTCGTGGCAGGGGGTGGCAAGGAGCGGAGGTGTTTGGAGTGAGGCATTGGAGCCATTTTTAGAGATTTGGGGGCTGGCAGATACAGGAGGGAGTGCTATAGTAGAAGAGGGGAGTGGCTGATGGTAGAGGTATTGGGGGACATTTGGGGAGCTGAGAGGGGCCTAACTTGTGATGGGTATGAGTGTGTGGGGGAGGGACCATCATGGAGGAGGAAGAAGGAGCCTGGTGGAGGGAGGCTGTTTTGAAGGTGGTTGGAATGGCTAGCGGTAGGCAGGGGAGAGGTCTGGGGCAGGGGAGGCTCCCTTGCTTTATCTGGTTGGCATTAACCAGGCACTCCTGGGCCCTGGACTCGCTTTTTCCTTCCCTGCCTTCCTTTGCCAGGCCTCAGCCTAAGCCTGGAGTTGCTATGGCAACTTCAGAGGAACCCATTTCCTTAGCGGTGTCTGTGGTACAGAGGCTGGCCTGGAGCTCAGAACTGCCAGCAAGAGGCCTCCTCTGCTGTCCCCGTTTTCTTTCCAATGCCTTACCCAGTTCCCAGAGGCCATTCATCAGGGACTCTGCTCTCTGCTGTCCCTTCCCCATAGTAAACTCTGCCTCCCTGCAGGTGGCTGGCTGAGATTCTGTTCCCTCAGGACACTGTGGATTGCTCTTCTACCCATCATCCTCCCCTCCCCCCCCCCCCCCACCTTGCAGTCAGAGGTGGGGTCTGCAGTGTGGGTGGCTGACCCAGGTAGTCTGAAACATCCGTACACTCAGGCACCTGCTAGAACTTCTGCTTGTGGCTGGTACCCTATTTCTCCTCCCTTCTGTGCCCTCAGAATCCTAGACATTTGCAGGGAATAAGGGCTCAGGAGTCAGACCACCTGGGTTTCAGTCCTGATACCAGCCATTTCCTAGCTGTGTCACCTTGGTAAGGCACTTTTCCTCTTTAAGCCTCAATTTGTTCATCTGTAAATGGAAGCAGTAACGCTTCCTATCTCGGAGGATTGTTGTAAGGATTAAGCGGCTCAGTGCACCTTAAGCATATTTAGTCCACGCTTTGGCACACAGTGAGTACTCAATGAGCCATTTCCTAAGTTTTTAGTAAGCTCTCTCCAGTGAGTCAGGTATGATGTTAATATCTCCAATTCCTTTCCTTGCCAATCCTTCTGTTTGATGTGTTCCCCAAGAATCCAGATAGGGGAAACTGAGGCCCAGCTCTTGGGCATCAAAATCTCTGTGGGTGAGAGGGGTACTCTGAGCTGACCAGCTCATTCCCTCTTCCTCTTCTCCCACACCCCCCTCTTCAGGCCCACGCAGTAGTTATTTCTGAGCTGAGTTATTTCGGAGCATACCCCTTTGGGGAGCTTCTGTGCTGGGTGGGAGGAAGGTGGCGGAGGTGGGTGAGGGGGTTCAAAGGATTCAAGGTAATTTTCCCAGAGGCAGGAGGAAGTCAAAGGCCTGTAATGGGGGCAGATTGATCAAAGAGAATGGGAACCTGGGTATTCTAGTCTCCCACCCCAGGGACTTCATCTGCCACCTGCTGCGTTGTGTCAGCACTGGCAAGGGGCTTAGGTCTGAGTAGGTGCTAGGTAGTCCCTGGGATAAGGGTGTTGCCCCCCGAAGGCTAGTGCCTATTCTTCTAGAGGCCACTGTGAAAGGGGTATGTCCTGCTAAGGATGGGCAGGGCTGCGGGGGCCAGCTGGGGGCAGGAATGAGTGGGAGGCTGCATTCCTGAGAGGGCCCCTCCCCATCCAACCCTCCTGCCTTTCTTCACCATCCTTTGGGTCCTAAGCATTCTTTTCTCTCCCACCGCTCCGTTCTGTTTTTGCTATTTCCCAGCTTCCGGGGCTGGGGGGAGGGGACTGGCCAGAGCCCGGGATGCTGAGTCTGTACTTGGGCCCAGCCACCAGACCAGTCTTCTGGTGCCAGGGCAGCCAGCCTCTCCCCAGCACCTGCTATGGCTGTGCCTTCCTCTTGGGGGGAGGGGGCAGAGGGTCTGACCCATGTCACCCCCAAGCCTTCCCAGCATGCCCCACCGTCCAATTCCTATGACGAGCTGAAGGCCTAGGAGGGGAGATCCCTAAATCTTCTACCCCTCTTCCTCTTGGTTCTGCAGCAGCGTCCCTCAGAGCGGATTGCACAGGGAGGAGCCTGATCTTCAGCCTCAGCCGGCCAGTGAGGCCCCGCGTCGCCCCGCCCTACCGCCTCCCTCCAAATCCGCGCTGCTGCCCCCACCGTCCCCTCGGGTGGGTAAGCGGCCCCCGCCGGGACCCAGCGCCCAGCCCCCCGCCACCCCCACATCGCCCCACCGGCGCACGCAGGAGCCTGTGCTGCCGGAGGACGCCACCGCAGAAGAGAAGCGAGGGAAAAAGTCCAAGTCGTCGGGGCCCTCGCTGGCGGGCACGGCAGAGTCCCGGCCCCAGACACCACTGAGCGAGGCCTCTGGCCGCCTGTCGGCGCTGGGCCGCTCGCCCAGGCTGGTACGTGCCGGCTCCCGCATCCTGGACAAGCTGCAGTTCTTCGAGGAGCGACGGCGCAGCCTGGAGCGCAGCGACTCGCCGCCGGCGCCCCTGCGGCCATGGGTACCCCTGCGCAAGGCCCGCTCACTGGAGCAGCCCAAATCCGACGGCGGAGCGCCCTGGGGCACACCCGGGACCTCGCAGGAGGAGCTTCGGGCGCCGGGGGGCAGCGTGGCCGAGCGCCGCCGCCTGTTCCAGCAGAAGGCGGCCTCGCTGGACGAGCGCACGCGGCAGCGCAGCCCGGCCTGTGACCTTGAGCTGCGCTTTGCCCAGGAGCTGGGCCGCATCCGCCGCTCCACGTCGCGGGAGGAGCTGGTGCGCTCTCACGAGTCCCTGCGCGCCACGCTGCAGCGGGCCCCGTCCCCCCGAGAGCCTGGCGAGCCCCCGCTCTTCTCCCGGCCCTCCACTCCCAAGACCCCTCGGGCCGAGAGTCCCGCCGCCGCCCAGTCACCCCCTCCGAGCGTCACGGGGAAGCTCGGGGACGAACAGGGGAGGCCCAGGAGCCGCGGGCCGGCGGGCAGGACAGAGCCGGGGGAAGGCCCGCAGCAGGAAGTCAGGCGCCGGGACCAGTTCCCGCTGACCCGGAGCAGAGCCATCCAGGAGTGCCGAAGTCCCGTGCCGCCCCCCGCCGCCACCGATCCCCCCGAGGCCAGGACGAGAGCGCCCCCGGGTCGGAAGCGGGAGCCCCCAACGCAGGCCGTGCGCTTCCTGCCCTGGGCCACGCCGGGCCAGGAGAGCACTGCTGTGCCCCAGACCTTGGAGAAGAACAGGGCGGGGCCTGAGGCCGAGAAGAGGCTCCGCAGAGGACCGGAGGAGGACGGTCCTTGGGGGCCCTGGGACCGCCGAGGGGCCCGCAGCCAGGGCAGAGGTCGCCGTGCCCGGCCCACCTCACCTGAGCTCGGTAAGGCCTCGGCGAGGGCTGAGAAGGTGCTGAGTGAGACCTGGGTGGGAGGACGTTTGGGGAGAGCGACGCTGCTGGGCGGTTGAGAGGGCGGGCTTCACAGGGAAAGCACCAGGTTCGAGTTTGAGTGAAGGTCTGTGAAGGTCCTTGTGCTGGAATCTGCCGGCTGGTGAGGCAGAGTGCGAGTGTGTTTTGGTGGAGGCTGGGGGGAGCCGAAGAAAGAAAGGTGCCCAGATGCCTGCCGCAGGTGCCCTGGGTCCAATGGCCAGCTGGGTCAAGGACCTAACCATGGTGGGAGGCATTGCTGGGAATCTAAGGAGCCCCTCCAAACCCCACTCCTCTGTGGGGGAAGAGATGGAAAGCCATCTCAGTAAATAATGTGTCAGGCCCCTGTTCCAGGCGAGCTTTGGGCCAGCCACCTCTCATCTGTGCCCTTTCATCCCAGCGCCATCCCCTGACCCACCTGTGGCCACTGAGATCTGACCCGGTCTATCACCTCGCTGCCTCTCTCCCATCCTTGACTCCTTGTGTGGCTGTGCTGACCGTAGATACATGCCAGCCTGTGTGTTGTCTCCCAGTCGTCCTGTGGATGGTGGCCAACAGCCAGAATGCCCCTGCTCCTAATTCTGCTCACCCTGAACATCAACTCAGGGTCCACTCCTGGATGGAGACCTAGGAAGCCATCCTTGACTCACTCGCACCCCCTGCTGCTTCCCCAGGCCAGATGCCTGTGTTCACTGCTCCCAGGACCCTCGTCAGAGTTGCTTTCGTTTCACTTACCACCTTGTATTTTTCTTTATCAAAGTTAATTTATTTTTAATTTAAGTATTACCATCTCAGAGTTTTAAAAAATAATTAGGTACCTGTCCGTTGCCCTATTGGCCACATTATTGCATACCACAATACAGGTGTTGTATTAACTGGGAGCTTAGGGATGTTGTTTTATTTTAATTTGTACGTCAGCTGTGTAAGATGTTGAGTGTTACTTATCAGCTCCACCTTGCAGATAACAGAGCTGAGGCGCAGAGAGGTTATATCATTTGTCCAAGGTTGTGGAGCTGGAAAACAGTGTGATTGGGAGTCTCGCTGCTCTTTTGGCTACCTACGCTGTGCTTTGTTTAGCTTAAAGAATGTCAGAGTTGGGCCATTCTGGTAGAGGGACCCACTGCAGTGGGGTTGGAGGATATATTCGTGCGTACAAGCTTCCTGGAAGCAGGGAGTGCTTCTTCTTGTTGTATTCCTGGTACTCATACAGAGCTTAGTGCACTGTAGGTACAGTATTACTGTTTGGTGGATGGTCAGAATCGACGCTGATTCGTGAGGCGTCTCAGACGGCTGCTGGACCCACGTGCTGCTCCCTCTTGAATCCGGTGGCATCACTAATTTGGCAACTTACCACATGTTGTCCTGTGACAGCGGTATTACTGCTTAAGGCTTGGGTTGCTATTAGCTTGTACTCGGTCTCCTTGGCAGCTGGGAACACCTTGTGCACTCAGAGCACTTCCTAAAACAGGGCCTGATCTACCACCCTTGATGACTGATTTGTGGAAAGACGTGCAAGACTTCTTCCAGAAACCACAGTCGCTGTGGCTGAAGTTGAGAAGTCCAGCTAATGTGGAGTCCTGGCTGCCCTGTCCTGTTTGAGAACCTCTCTTCTGTCTTTTCCTCCCTGTTTCAGGACATTCAGGAGTGAGAGCCCTTGTTCCCCAAACCCCACCTTCTGGAAGCCCTTCTCTCTGGGTTTGGCTTTCTAAGATACAAGGCTGTCACGATCCCCCGTCCCCCTGAGTCATCCCCACAGGGACCATGTCCCCTTACCTCGTCACCCATGTCTCCGGCAGAGTCTTCAGATGACTCATATGTGTCCGCTGGAGAAGAGCCCCTGGAGGCCCCTGTGTTTGAGATCCCTCTGCAGAATGTGGTAGCGGCTCCAGGGGCAGATGTACTGCTCAAGTGTATCATCACTGCCAACCCCCCGCCCCAAGGTGAGCTCCAGGGCTGGGGCCAGGCTAAGGTTGAGACAGGGAGCGGGAGGTCCCCCGTCAGTCCTCGGAGGGAGGGGAAGGGGAGGAGGCACATCTGCCCCATGGGGCTTGCTGGACTCCTGTGTGTGTGTTAGGGGAGTTTTCCCAGAACCCCCTGGGAGGAGAGAGGGCAGGCCTGGGCTTCTGTGAGTGAGGGGGCAGTCCTCAGGATTCCCTAGGGTTTGGGCTCTGTGTGGGGTGAGGGGAGATTTGCTCCAGTGGACTGCTGTGGGCCATGGCATCCAGTCACTCCGCTCCTTCCTCACAGTGTCCTGGCAGAAGGATGGGTCTGCGTTGCGCAGCGATGGCCGCCTTCTCATCCGGGCTGAAGGAGAGCGGCATACCTTGCTGCTCCGGGAGGCCCGGGCGGCCGATGCCGGGAGTTACACAGCCACCGCCACCAACGAGCTGGGTCAGGCCCGCTGTGCTGCCGCGCTGGCCGTGAGACCTGGTAGGGAGCCTGTGGGGCCCCGGGCGGGATGAGCCGTGACCCTTCCCACTCCCAGCCCAGAGCTCAGGTTCTCGACCAGCGTGCACAGTCTGTTCTTAGATGTCACCTGCTCTGGTGGAAGCATTCTAAGTGGCCCAGCCTCAGAGCGGGGGCCGCATTCCCAAAGGCACACACCAGGCCGGCCAATTCATGAAGTCACTGGAATTTGCCTTTACGTATCCTCTAAATGCCATCCTCCGGTGGCATTTCCCTGAAAATGGTCCTGTGGGGAAAGCAACTTATCCTTGAGTCTCAGAGAAGAAGAACCTCCCAGCTCAGAGGGCTTAAAAGCCATCAGGAGCCTTCTGAGGTCTGGAGTAAAAAGAAGACCCTTCCCCACTCCCTCGCTCCTGTTGAACCTAAAGCCCTAAAGAGGGGGCAGCTGAGAGCACTGCTCTGGAGATGGCTGTGGCTCTGGCTGCTTTGTTTTCTATATTTACAAAAGCCCTCACTTGGTGTTGGACTACTTCCTTTGGGTGTAAGCCCGGTTTCTTTCAGGTTCGGGGCAGGGCCAGCCTGGCGTCAGTGTGTGTGGTTAGTTCTACTCATTCAGGATGATGGGCCCAACGGTGTGCTGATCCTGGGCAGTGGGGGAGGGGGAGGTGAGGCTGGGTAGAAAGGAAAGACACAGACTCCATCCTCAAGGATGTTGCCATTGGGTCACCAAGCTTGATCAGAGGACCTAGGTTGGAGGACACTGCAGGGCAGAGGAACCCAGGTCCTAGAACATGGAGCAGAGCAGTCAGTCAGTGTTATGGGATGCTGGATTGAGAGGCAGATTTACAGCGGCAGCGGGAGGGGCTGGGCATGCCTGGAGGGGGGACAGCACACGCTGTTCTGTCCCTTTCTTTCACTCAGCTCGACAGGAGACAGGATTACAGAGCCTGTCTTGCTGTGGTCTCGGGGCTCCCGCACTCTTCACCATAACGGTGATTTTGGTGGGATCTGCCCTGAGCCCCAGTCCTGCATTAGATCCTTTTGTTTGCACCTGTCTGGCTTTGCAGACCAGCAGGTTTTCGTCTGCCTTAGCATACACACCCGGCCCAGGAGCCCATGTTTAATCTCTCTCCTCACCCCTCCCACCACGCTGAATCATGCCCGGCCCTCCATAGCACGTTTCCGGCCTTCCATCACTTCTGGGATCTGGCTTCTGACTCAGCTCCCAACTCTCCTCAGGGGGCCTGGGGCTGGCTCCAGGACTCTGGTCAATACCTGGCTTGGGCTGAGATCTGGTAAGGGGGTGGGGGGTGCCCCGCTACTGGCTTGTGGCCATTTGGGAGCCTTTTAAGGTTGGGAAAGAGGCTTGGGGCAAGGCAGCTGTCAGCACTTGACTGGGAGCTCCGTGTTTGTTGCACTGAACCTCCCTGTGCTTTGGTTTCCTCATTTGTAAACCAGAGATAATTATACCATCTTCACGAACAAAAGTAAATGTGTGAATGAGCTTTATGAACTGTAAAGCTGTAGACAAACATTAACTGTTAGCGTTATTAAGGGGTGCCGTTGTGCACAGGAGCTCAGGTCTCCACGAGCCTCCAGAAAGCTGCCTTTTCCTTTTCTGACCATTCTCCAGACTATCTGTGCCTTGGGGCCTCCTCCCCTGCTCTTGCCAGGCGCGCAGCCCCAGCCCCTCTAGATTTCCCGGCGTTTGGGTCCTCAGCCTGTGGTGGCATCTGTCTGCCCACCCCCCGCCATGGGGAGTCAGAAAAGCTTCATCTCGTTAGTCAGCCACTAGTCTGTGTCTTTGCCCCCAGAGAGCAGCCCCCGTAAGTCATGCTGACTTGGCCCCAGGACTCCCTTGGCAGAAGCAGACTTTCTTCCCCTACAAGGCACTGTTTGGTCCAGAGTGGTTGGACAAGGGCCAGTGGACCTGGAGAGCAACAGAGTGGCTGGAACGATGGGGTGGCACGACGTTTGGCCAGGGCGGGGTCCCGGGCCTGGACTGTGTGCAGTGAGGGGATGGGGCTAAGGAAGAGTGTCAGGCAGCCTGGCAGTGTGGCTGCCTGCAGGGCGGTGGGAGCCCGCCCAGGGAGGGGGTGCGTAGTGTCTGGTAGGAAGCGGCCTCCTGGAACCATCTCCCTTTCTCGTTCCTTAACCACCCACCCCAGGACCCTGGCAACCAGGGCTGACTGTGCAGTGCCCTCTTGGCATGCCCACCCCAAAAGGGCCTGTTCTGGAGAGCCCACAGATCTCAGTTCCCGGTTGGGAACCATGGGAATTAGGGAATGGGTAACTGGGCAATGTAGTTGCTCGCGTGCTGTGGTTTGAGGGGCAGGGTCTGGTTCCCTTCCACTCCGGCAGCCCCACCCCGGCCCCATGTCCCTTCCAGCCTGCCCCAGCCCACTGGGTACTGCTGAGACCACAGTCGTTCTCCCGGAGGGCGTGTGTGTATTGCAGCGGGTGGTTGGGGAGTGTGAGAAGTATGCTTACCTGAAGTGAAGCATTCTCAGCTGCCTGCATCTGTCACACAAGCATCTATTGAGTACCAGCTGGGTGCCAAGTTCTACATCTCTCTGAACAGTTTTTCGTGTGTTTGGAGAGTGTCTTTTCACATCTCCTCTCTTACTTGAGCTACACTGCACCGTATATACCCCTTGGAGAGGTACACGATAGGTGGCGATGTTCCCATTTGACAGATAGGAAGACAGAAACAAGGAGAACGAAGTGACGTGGAGCTAGCGCTAGGCCAGCAGCCTTTACTGAGTACCTGCAATCTACCTAGGAATGTTGTAAGCAACAGGTGATCTGGGGTGATGGAAATAAGCTTAGGTGGATAGCAAATGAAAAGAAAAAGGAGTTAGCTTCTAGTCAGTGCTTCATATGTACCAGGGCCTGTGTTGATTGGCTTATCACATTTACTCTTGTCCCGGGAGGTAGGTTCTATTATTATGCCCACATTACACATGAGGAAGCTGAGACTTGGAAGACTTGAGCAAATTGCTCTGGAGAAATGCTGATCAATAGAACTTTCTGTGGTGATGGAAATGTTTTATATGTGCACCGTCCAGTATGGTGGCCACTAGCCACATGTGGCTGTTGAGCCCTTGAAATGTGTCTAGTGTGACCAAGGAAGTGACTTTTCTTTTCATTTAAATTAATATACGTATAAGTAGCCTCAGGTGGCTAGTGCCCTCCCTGTTGGGGTGCTCAGCTCTAGGAGCAGATGGTCAGTTGGGGGCTGGTCATGCTTTGAAGCCCTGTCCCTGGATCTCCCAAGCCTACACTCCTTACCATCCCCTTCCCTACTACTCTGAACAGGTTCAAGGTGAAGGTAGAATTGTGCTCGTGAGCTCATACCGGGTGGGGGGGGGGGTCAGAGACTGCTGATGCCCTCTGTGGGTGGGTCAGATGGGGGGGTTCTCTCCTTCCTCTCTTGTCTCCCCATCTCTGCTGTGGCTGTGGTCCAGCACCTCAGGCTCTGACAGGAGGCCCTTTGGGTGCTAGTCAGGACAAAAGGGGACATGGGGGCTCCATTCTGCTTCCTTTCGTCCTCCCTCAAGCACAGGTCTTGTGTATTTGAGCCCAAGGTTCTAGCATTTTCCAGCTGAGGCCTTGGCCTCTTCATGTTTCCTTGTCTGCCCACAGTCTCCTCATCTGTAGGGTGAGGGTCCTTATATCTACTGGGCTATTTACTTGGTAAGATTTATGAGGCTCTGTGGGGATGAGAATGTAGATAAGGACATTTGGGCCAGAGGATATGGCTTTTCAGGGCTCATTCTGGTCCCACCATATGATTGACACTGTCGCAACAGAAGAGAGTTTGGCTATAGCGGGTCATGAGGACAAAAGCAAAGGCAACAGTGTCTGCTCCTGCCCCTTCTCCTGGCCAGGGCTGCTGCAGAGTTATGGCGTCTCCCCTGTGAAAGCAGAGGCTGCCGATGGAGGGGATCTTGGAATGCCATGTGACCCCATTGTCCATCTTTGAAGGGGGGTTGGATAGCATCTAAAAAAGCAGTGTGGTCCCTTGGCCAGACTCAGCCCTTGCTCCCCACTCCTGTCTACCAGGAGCAGGTTGGCCGTGATGGGTGTCTGCCCAGGGCTGCTTCCTCAGAGTGGGGGCTGTCACACTCAGCCCATGAGAAGAATGGGGACTTAGTCTACCATGAGTGCCAACCCTCTGTCTAACACAGAGCAACCCCAAATAGTCACATGTAGGGAATTAACTGTTTCTATGGTGAGGTCAGGCCGACCGTGTGAAATTCTCTCTGCCCCCTTTTTCTAAAAAAATTTTTAACGTTTATTTATTTTTGAGAGAGAGAGAGAGAGAGAGAGAGAGAGAGAGAGAGAGAGAAGAGCATGAGCGGGGAAGGGGTAGAGAGAAAGGGAGACACAGAATCCGAAGCAGGCTCCAGGCTCAGGGCTGTCAGCACAGAGCCTGACACGGAGCTCGAACTCACAAACTACAAGATCATGACATAAGCCGAAGTCAGACGCTTAGCCAACTGAGCCACCCAGGCGCCCCAGTTCTCTCTGCTCCTTGTCCCTTGCAAACCAAAACAGAAACCTCAGCGCTGCTCTTCTGCTTTGGAAGGGGCGGTACCCGTGACAGCACCTGTGCCTTCCCAGCCGCAGGCTGGCCTGTATCCTCCTTTTCTCTCAGCCTCTCTGTCTTCCATGGTGGCCTGACCACAGCAGACATTTAAAGGCATCACCTCTGGAGGAGCCCACTGAGACAGTGCCCGTGGAGAACGGGCTACGAATAATGGCTGGGCCACATTCGAGCGTTTAAGTCCCACGTGTCACCCCTTCCCTCGGAAACCTCGAGGGAGCTGCCCTTTGCCTTGAGAGTGAAGGCCACTCCCCGGAAGCTGGCCTCCGCCATCTGGCCTGAGAATGACCCCAAGGTGGCTGGAGGCCGCTGAGAGGCTGAGAGAGGCACCTACTCTAACGTGGTCGGGTCTCACTCCTTTCACTTTTACCCAGTTTTGTAAGCAAGTTGAGCTGCAGTGGTCTGCATGTCCTTTTTTTCTCCGAATATTTGCTCACACAGTTTCCTCCTCAGGAAAGACTTTCCCCCTTTTTCCTTCTTCAACCAAACTTTTTTTTTTTTAATGTTTATTTATTTTTGAGAAAGCGACTGAGGAAGGGGCAGAGAGAGAAGGACAGAGGATCCGAAACAGGCTCTGTGCTGACAGCAGAGTCCAGTGCAGGGCTAGAACTCGTGAACCGTGAGATCGTCATCTGAGCCTAAGTCGGATGCTTAACTGACTGAGCCACCCCGGCGCCCCTCAACCATATTCATAATTCCAATAATACCCCTTCCCTCAGTTACCCTGTCTTCCCTGGGTCCAGAGTAATCGGGTCTCTGCACTCCCGTGGCCCTGATCTGTCCTTTTCTTGCCACCTTATTCCTTCTCACTAGACTAGTTGTGTATGTGTCTCAGTTGTCACCCTTATCAGGCAGAAGGCTCCTGAAATCATGACCATGCTTTGTCCACTTCTCAGCTATCGTAGCCACACCTGGAGGCCCTCCTGGCTAGTCTGGGGCTATGAGGACCACAGGGATTGCCTGTGAGGTAGTAGTGTGGGGGGAATCAAGATCCATGTGACTTTCCCAGTCCCTGGAACAGCCTGGGTGACACGCAGAGGCTGGGCGGGACATGCATCTGCAAAGGGTACTAACGAAGATCTGCCTAAGCATGGAGGTTGGGATGGCAGAAGAAACCATGGAGCAGCGGTCTTTACAGTGTGGTCCCCAGACCAGCAGCATCCGCATCACCCTGGGAATATGGTAGAGATGCACATTAACATACCCCCTCCCTCAGAAACTCTGGGGGTGGGGCACCTGGATGGCTCAGTCAGTTAAGCGTCAGACTCTTGATTTCAGCTCAGGTCACGGTCTCACAGTGTGTGAGTTTGAGCCCCGCATCGAGCTCTGTGCTGACAGCAAAGAGCCTGCTTGGGGTTCTCTCTCTCTCTCTGCTTTCCCCGGCTACATGCACATGCACGTGCCATGCATGCTCTCTCTCTCCAAATAAATAAATAAACTTAAAAAAAAAAAAAAGAAACTCTGGGGCTGGGGCTCAGCAATCTGTGGTTTAAGCTTCATCCTGATGCCCCGTGAACTTTGAGAACCACTGCTGTAGAGTCAGGAACCTTGCTCAAGGTGGGAGGCCAGGTGGTCCTGTGGGAAGCACTTGGGCTATTCAGATCCCTGCCCTGATAAGTGGCCAAGTAAGGTGAGCTCACCTCTCAGGGTTGTTCTTCCATGAAGATCACAGGGGTCCCTAAACTTTCATGTGCATAAGAATCACCTGGCGTGCTTTTTAAAAATGTATTTTCCTGACCCCCATTTTAGGACATCTAATTCTTCAGAGTAAGACCCAGGAATTTATAGATTAAACAGGCTCCCAGGTGGTCCTGATGTGGGTGGCTGAAAAGCCCTGGTGTAGAAGGCCTTTCATGTAGGTGACTGTGACTATATTTATCCTTAGAACATCTCAAGGGATGTTGGGACCAGTATTGAGCTGGATGCACGGGTCTGGGGAGGCTCCCTCACAGTGGTATTTTCATCAAGTGAGTCTGACCTGGGAGCAGTGTTGAAAGGCCACACATGTGCACAGAGTCGGCATGTTTTGGGGTGGTGGGGTGTGTAGGGGCAGCACCTAACCAATATGTGCATATTAGGTTATACCCACTTCCTGGCTGGTATAAGAATGTTTCCCACCGTGAGAGCCAGGCTTGTGGGTGGAGCAGGACTGGCTACAAAGATGGTCTGGGTGGTGGGATCAGTAAGAAGTGGGGTGGCACCAGAGGCTGATGTGGAAGCCCAGAGGTTCTGGGAGCTGGAGACAGATCCTTGCTCAGTGTTTCCGGGCGGCCTCAGGACCTTGATTCACCTGGTCGCTGGATGCCCTCAGGGTGCAGTTCCCCCAAGCCACCACCAGGGGTCTCTGAGGCTCCCCGCAAACCTTGCCAATCTGCTTTAAGTCTCTGCTCTCCCTTCCTGGGCCCCTGAGCGCCTGCAGCGCCATCCAATCTCGAGGTGACCTTGGAGGTCACCAGGCACCACAGAGAGGAGGGGGCTCCCGCTTTCAGGGAGCATGCCTGTGGTCTCAGCATCAGCTGGTGGCCAAGGCCCGGGCAGATGTTCTCTAAATGCCATTCCGGCTTGCCTCCCCACCCCCACCTCAAGACAGCCAATCTGAATGGTGGGCCCCCCTCCTCTGCCAGTCCCCTCCTCCTTCTTCACTGGCAGTGCTGAGAAACACAGGTCATGGCTTGGGAATGTGGCCCTGGGTTGGGGGGGTGGGTAGTGATAGGAGGAAGGAAAAGGACATGTGACTTCTCAACAGCTCCCCTGTTCTGCTGCTGATCTCCAAGCCCTTTCCCCAGCCCTGGTACAGAAGGATGCTAGTTGTGGGGCATTACGGGGGAAGCAGCCCCTGCCTCGTGACTGTTGGTCCTGGTAGAGCTGACAGGGTGAGGGACAGTTGCCAACAGGTGCCCCTGATAGAGCCTGAAGTAGGAGGGGTGAGTGCAGGCCCGGTGCCCCTGGGTGGTACAGGGCCAAACCTGCCATGGCAGTAGTGTGGAGGCAGAGGTGGTATTCTGGGCCCCCTCAGGTTGAGGAGGGTATTTCTGGGAAGAGGCTGAAGGTCCTGACAGTTCCCTGATTCTCAGCACCAGAAAAAACAGGGTATGGCCTGGCTCCAGGATTTGAAGCTTGTCAGCACATTCCCACGTGGGGAACAAGGGGCGTCTTAGGGGCCATTTGCCATCGGCCCCTCATCTGGTGGGTATGTCAGAGTGAACGGGTCAGGGCAAGCATCTTAGGTGCTGCAGTGAAGATAGCACCCCTATCTTTCCCTGGGGACTGAGGCCCCCGCACTTTGAGTCAAGGTACCACCGAGGGGGCTTTGCTCTTGTCAGGGTCTAGAAACTGTAAAGAGAGAAAAGGCAGGTCTTGCTGCTTGGGAATGAGCAGGGTGGCTAAATCCAGCCTGGCTGCGCTCTGCCCCTCCCCTCTCCTCCCCCTCCACTCCAGGGCCCGCACTGCTTGTGGTCTTAGCAGGCACCACCTTCCCAGCCAGCTGCCTGCCTGCCACCGAGCCTGTCCCTGCCCTGCCAGCCCCCACCTCCTCCTTCCCCTCCTCGGGCTCCTTCCCCTCCCCCAGGCCTTCGGGTGTAGAGCCTCCGAGTGAGTGGGGCTGGGCAGGCTGGGATCTTGCTCCTTGGGGAGCTGGGTGGGGTGGGCAGTGGGCAGGCAGCAGGAGGGCCTGGTGCCAGGGCAGAGCCTTCAGGACAGGCACAGCCTGGGGTCTGTGTGCAGAGTCTCTGGTGAGTTGGGGTGCGGCCCTGTGGGGGGGCTGGGCCACAGGGGCTTGGGGTGGGGGAACCAGGAGGAGGGGCCAGGGGGCTGTGGTGGATTCATGTCTGTATTTGGTAGTCGGATAGGAGCCAGCTCAGTGAGGCTGGGCCCCTGGCCAGTTGCAGGAGAGGGCGTCAGGGCCCTGGGGACACCCCTCCCCCAAAGCAGACACTCGTGCCCCCCTCCTCTCCCAGTCTCAGCTGCCCTTCTCTGTGGATCACTCAAACTGCTTTTCCATCCCCTGAGAGTTTTGGGGTCCATGCTCTAGGGCTGGGGCCAACAGGTGCCCCTGGGGTATTTGGGGCAGGAAGCTGAGAAGGGAGAGGGGGAAGGGCAGGCTGGACAGTGCCGCCTCATTGGCCCTGGCACTGTCCGGATGGGGCTTGTCTGAGGTGTGTGTTCCTCTGCACCAGGCCCAGCTCACCCAAGAAACGGGTCCCTGGCTGTACCACTCTGGGGACCATCTGCATTAGGAACCTGCAGTTCCATGCCAGGAATGTGGGTTCCCTGCTCCAGTGGAATTCTAAGCCTCCTTTCGGGCCCAGACGGCAGCCCCTCTGGTGCCTGAATGCCTTGTCCCAGGCCATTGCCTATGGTTCTCCCCCTCCAGGAGGGTCAGCAGCGTCAATGTTAGGAGAGTCTGTGGCAGAGCAGGATTCATGGGCTCAGGGACAGGAAACACCTGAGCAAGGTCATGCAGCAAGCAAGTAGGAACCCCATGAAGTGAAATCAGGGCAGGGCTGGCCTATGTCCTGGGCTTTGCGGGACATTCCAGACCTTATCAGGCCCTTGATCTGGGGCTGATCTAGCCAGCTCTGTCATTCTCTCTGGCCCTTCTTCCCCCGCTGGTGTCTCTTTCTGTGCCACTGTCTCTCTTCTGTCTCTTTTCCAGGAGGGTCCACATCACCTTTCAGCAGCCCCATCACCTCTGATGAGGAATACCTGAGTCCCCCAGAGGAGTTTCCAGAGCCTGGGGAGACTTGGCCCGGAACCCCCGCTATGAAGCTCAGTCCCAGCCAGAACCGCCGTTCCTCTGACACTGGCTCCAAGGCACCCCCCACTTTCAAGGTCAGACCGCTAAGGCCAGCCCCCGGGCAACCTCATTCCTTCATGTGTGCCTTTGTTCTTGGGGCCACACCAGGTTTTAGCAAGGCCTAGAGCTTGGCCCCATTAATCCTTCTTACCTGGAGCCAGCCTCTGTCAGCCTAGTGTGGAAGAGGTTTCTGTCCCAGAATCCTCTGGCCCCCAGGCCACATCTGGGTCCTGAATGTCTCCCCTGACACTTTGGGGTCCCCCCTTCAGGTCTCACTTATGGACCAGTCAGTAAGAGAAGGCCAAGATGTCACCATGAGCATCCGTGTCCAGGGGGAGCCCAAGCCGGTGGTTTCCTGGTGAGTAGCAGCCACTGGCCACCACGGGCCAGCTTCCCCCATTCCAGCCTTGGCCCTGGGAGGCCTGGCTTTGGGTTGAGGGGAGTGGACCCTTTGTGGACTTCCCTGTGATCTGCCCAGGGGTCTATCCCGGGGCCAGTGGTGCCACTCCCTTAACACGCCTTTGTTCAGGCTCATTCAGGGCTTCTTCTGGGGTAGGGTTTGGGTAACAAAAGGTCTCCTGTCTGTCCAGTTGGGGATGAATGGGCAGGAGTCGTCTCTTGGAGAAGGCTGCCCATGCCCACCCCCATCAGGTGACAGCGGGGTGATTTTCAAGGCCTGCTCTGCTCCCAGACCTGCGCTAGGCCTGGGCATAACAGTTTGTATCTGAGCTGGCAGAGCCCAGGGTTAAATGTGGGCCTCAGCTGCACTGCTTCCTCCTGGGTGCATAGAACTTTGATTACTCAGGTCGCTTAGGTTCTTATTATTTGGATTCTAGTTTTCATCTGTAATTGATTGTCTGGTCCCCTATGATTTTTTAACATCGTAAGTTATTTCTTAGCCCTTTTGGGAAGTGAGAAAGCTATCCGTTGGTTATAAATAATAAAAAAAATAAGACACGAAGACATTTCAGAGCTACCAAGAACTGAAGAGTGTAGTTAGGTTCCAAGGAAGGTTAAGATTCAGGTGGGCAGAGGAGTTCTGGAAGTTCCTGGGGGTGGGGGAGGATCTCAGAGTCAGGGTGAGAACTTGGCCCTGTTAACCCAAGGGTGCTCATGGTCAGTGAGACAGATCTGACAAGTGGACCAAAGACGGGGTGGGGGGTGGAGGAGCCTGCTTGGCTCTGCAGCCCCACTTCCTGGTGCAGGCAAGTCAGGACCTGGGCCCCTAGACTGAGTTCCTGTCCTTCTGACAGGCTGAGAAACCGGCAGCCTGTGCGCCCAGACCAGCGGCGCTTCGCGGAGGAGGCAGAGGGCGGGCTGTGCCGGCTGCGGATCCTGGCGGCTGAGCGGGCCGACGCTGGCTTCTACACTTGCAAAGCGGTTAATGAGTATGGAGCCCGGCAGTGTGAGGCCCGCCTGGAGGTCAGAGGTGAGTGCCTCACGCTCTCCATAAAACCCACCCTGCCCGCCGGCCCTGGCCCCCCCATCCCCAGCCTCTTCCCTGCTCAGATGCCAACTTTCACACAACCTCAGTTAGAGGACGCCAGAACAGAAAGGGCCTTCTAAAATCCTGTTAATTTGTTGCTTATATTGCAGTTGAGTAAACTGAGGCCCAGAGAGGGGAAGTGACTTGCTCAAGGCCACCTGGCAAGTTGTTCAGTGCTTAGTCTACTATGCAGTACTGCCTTCCCTATGCTTAGTCGCACCTGCTCCCTGATATTAGCCAGAGAGAGACCCTACTTCCTGCCACCAGCTGTCCTCTCCACACACTCTTCCAAGCTTTGGTCACCTTGCCCTTTCCAGGCCTCTCCCTCACAAACCCCCTCCCTGCCCCTTTGCCCTCCTACCCATCCCATTGCTGTGCAGAAGCTATTGTGGTTGGAGGTTGCAGTGGGGTGAGTCTGATAGCTGGACCCGTTCCGAGGGGCCCTTGGGGTGACTTGGGCTTGAAGCATTGCCAGGGACCCCAGGGCTGTGAGGGTGAGCAGGGCCATGGAATGTGGAGAGGCCTGGGGCCCCCAGAGTTGGGGCATGAGGGCAGGGGGCCTTTCAGGCAATGGGGATAGCAGGCAGGCCTTAGCCAGGCTGCCCTTGGGGGGCTGGTGGTGTTCCTCCCGAGGGCTGGCTGTCAACCTTGCCTTCTACTCACCTTTCTCTGTGGGCAGCTCTTGACTGGGAACCCTTCCTTAGTTCTGCACTCAGCCATCATCCCTCCCTTCCTGGTAGAGGCGAGCTTCTGGATACCACCAGCCCCTGCTGGAGCTTAGACCCTGACAGTCACGGTCACCTTCGTGGGGCCCTCCCTATCTCAGTTACCTGCCCTATGCCTCTTGTTCTTGGAGCTGCCACTCCTTGGTCTCTGAATTCTTCAGCTCTCCCTGCTCCCATTCCCTGGCCTGTTCCTTCCCCTCCAGGGTCTGGCTCTGCCTTGCTTCTCTGTCTTAACCCATGTCTCAGTGCTTCTCTCTCTTTGGGATTCCTCCTGACATCCCCTGGGCTTTGGGTACCCGTGATGCCTTTTCCCTAGTTGCCCACAGCTTCTGCCCACCCAGGAACCCCAGAGAGCTCTGCGGTCTCTGCCCGGCCTCTGGCTGGCTGCCAATCCCCCCATCCCAAGGCCGATCTTGGAGGGAACTGAAAGTGGCAGCGTGCCCTGGCAGTTTTAGAGGCAGGTCTCCACGTAGAGGGGCCCTAGCCAGGTCTGCGTGGTGTGCGTGCCTGTGCGTGCGTGCGTGCGTGCGTGTGCTGCACTAACCTGCCGCTTGCTGACTGAGGTTTTTGTCTGTACACAGGCGAGTGAGCTCAGGGGGCCGACTGCGCTCCCCCCGCTACCCTCCGAGCCGCGCCCCTGTCTCAGGCACCTCTCGGACCTCGCTGTGTTTCACTGCCTCCTGCCCACAGACCCTGCCGGCCCGCCGGCCTGGACCCTGTCCCAGCTTCCCATTCCCTCCCCTCTCCACCTTATGCAGCATCCTGGGATAGCCCATGGGCCCCTAGGGACCCTTCTTCCCCAAGTGGACATATGGCTGGGCAGCCCCCACATGGACTGAGTGCCAGGAAGGGGCAGCCATGAGGGGTATCAAGACACCCCCCCCCAACTTCTCCCTGCAGGGGAGCACCCAGCGAGCGCATGTGCTACCGCTGCTACAGGCCCTGTCTGTCTCTCCGTTTGTCTGTCTGTGTGTCTGTGACAGTCAGGGAAGGATGCCTCTGAGCTGGTGTGGGGTGAGGCAGAGTGGGACAGGCCAGGGCATAGCCTCTGCAGGATGGAGGGGCCTAGGAGGGCAGGAGGCTGTTGACAAGAGGCTCATGAAGTGGGGGCCAGTGCACTGACCATTCCAGAAGTGGGTCTCAAATGGCACAACACTTTCTATTTCACAAGAGACTAAAAGCCAGAGGCCTCAGGCCCTATGCTGATGAGGAGGCCTGACCAAGTCCTGCTCTGGGCAGGTTTAGGGCTCATTTGGGGCTCCCCTTTTCACTGTCAGGGCCTGGGACGCTCTGTCTGGAAATGAGGGTGTTAGCCAGGCTTGGCCGAAGAGTGAGGGCCTGCTGTAATGGGTGTGGAGGTATTTGGAAAAAGTTGTTTCTTAGCTCAAATAAAGTCCAGTTTGTACCCAGCTGGTGTGCTGTGTTTTTTTTTTTTTTTTCCGCCGCCGTCTCTGCCCCTACGTGGCCCTCTCAGTTTCCCTGCCCTTGATTCCTTCCCGCTTCCCCTGAGTCCACCTTCCCTGGCCCAGCTTGCCATCCTGAAGGCAGGCCCTGGAGTTCCTTGCTGTCCTGGCCGGGTGGGCGGGCTTTCCCTGTCTCCAAAGGAACAAAATGCATCTCTCTCTCTGTATCTGTCTGTCTCTTTGTGTGTGCGTGTGTGTGCGTGTGTGTGTGTGTGTCTCCCTCACCCCGTGTGTCTCTATTCCTCGCGTGCCCCCCTGTGGCCGCTTTCCCCCCAGCACATCCTGAAAGCCGGTCCTTGGCCGTGCTGGCCCCCCTGCAGGACGTGGACGTGGGGGCCGGGGAGATGGCGCTGTTTGAGTGCCTGGTGGCAGGTCCTGCTGACGTGGAGGTAGACTGGCTCTGCCGAGGCCGCCTGCTGCAGCCCGCTCTGCTCAAATGCAAGATGCATTTCGATGGCCGGAAATGCAAGCTGCTGCTCACGTCTGTGCACGAGGACGACAGTGGTGTCTACACCTGCAAGCTCAGCACGGCCAAAGGTAACTGCCCGCTCAGACCCGAGGGCTGCCATGGGCACCCCAGAGCTGGTGGGAGGGGACCGGAAGTGTAGGAGCTGGGCGCAAAGTAAGATCATGCGGTACACCTGCCTCAACACGCGGAGTAGCGCCTGGCACAGAGGGCCTTCTGTGTCAGTGTCAGCTGCTGTTCCCGTAGAGAACCAGTCTGCTGAGGTGTAGCAGAACCCACCCGGACTTGGGTTCCAATTCTGGCCCTGCCACGCACTGCCACGTGACTTCAGACAAGTTACTACATCTCTCTGAGCTTTAGACTATCTGTAAAACGAGATCACGAGACTCGCTATCTTGTAGGGGAATTGGTCAGATTAATGAGATATCATGTAAAGAACAAAGTACAGCACAAGGCTGGCAAAGGGTGGCACCTGATAAATGTCACCCATTATTATTATTAATGACATCTCTGACCTGGTCTCTGTCCTCATTGGAAGAGCAGAGATGACGCCTCACCAGCTTGTGGTAATGAGCCCCTTAGGTGACGCTGGAAGTCTTTGTAAAGCAGGAAAGGATCCGGTTGGCATAAGGGGCTGTTCTTTCCCCCGGAAGATTCCTTGTGGGCTAGCTTCACGGGGTCTGGGATGGGTGGGAGGAGTGGAGGCACAGCCCAGGCCCAGAGGACAGTTCCGAGGGGAGGTGAAAGGCATGGGGGAGGATCGGGGTTTGGCTTGCAGGCCCCTCTCCTGGAGCTGAGCGGAGCTTCGTCCTGAGTGGGCAGGGGCAGTGACGAGGGGCTCCTGCTGCTTCCCCAACCACCGTGGCAGCCTGCCGCCCACCCTCGCCAACCTCCACCCTCCTGAGAAGGCCAGGTCTTTGGGTCTTGCCTACTACCTCATTCTGGTGTCTGGGGACCTTGCTGGGCTCTGCCCAGGCTCCAGCTCCTGGCCCAGCTCCCCTCTCCTGCCTGGCATATGAGGGCAGGACCTGTGGGTTGGGGTTCCTGGGACTCCGTGGCCTTCCCTGCCCCAGTGCTGACCTCCCCCCCACCACTAGATGAGCTGACCTGCAGTGCCCGGCTGACGGTGCGGCCCTCATTGGCGCCCCTGTTCACTCGGCTGCTGGAGGACGTGGAGGTGCTGGAGGGCCGGGCGGCCCGCTTCGACTGCAAGATCAGCGGCACTCCGCCCCCTGCCGTTACCTGGACTCATTTTGGTATGGCCCTCCACCCTGCAGATGTTGGGCGCCTCCTGAGGGCCAGAGGGCCAGCTGGGGGGCCCCCACTGAGCCTGCTCTGCTTGCCCGCCCCTCCCTCCCCCAGGCCACCAGGTGGAGGAGAGCGAGAACTTGCGGCTGCGGCAGGAAGGAGGTCTGCACTCTCTGCACATCGCTCATGTGGGCAGTGAGGACGAGGGGCTGTACGCAGTCAGTGCTACCAACGCCCACGGCCAGGCCCAGTGCTCGGCCCAGCTCTACGTGGAGGAGCCTCGGACGGCTGCCACCGGCCCCAGGTACCGCGGCACGCCCGGGGTTCCCAGGGCTGCCTCTGTGTGGCCTCGGCCCGTGGTGGGAGGGGCTGCTCTGGGCATCTGGGCAGCTATGTTGTTCTTACAGCTCAAAGCTGGAGAAGATGCCCTCTATCCCCGAGGAGCCGGAGCAGGGCGAGCTGGAGCGGCTGTCTATGCCCGACTTCCTGCGGCCACTGCAGGACCTGGAGGTGGGACTGGCCAAGGAGGCCATGCTGGAGTGCCAGGTGACCGGCCTGCCCTACCCCACCATCAGCTGGTTCCACAATGGCCACCGCATCCAGAGCAGTGATGACCGGCGCATGACACAGTGTATGTGTCTAGGGAGGGACCCTGGGGAGTGTCCCCTCTGGCACCCTCTGCACACACAGTACCTTCACTTTCTCCCTGCCCTTGAGCCTTCCCTTTCTAGCCTGCCCAGGGATGGGACACTGCCGGGGAGGGGAGTGCGCAGGCGCTAGGAGGTCATGGCCTCCTTCCTTGAGTTGCATGGCGCCACCTGCTGGATCACCGCTCTGCGCCTGGGGTGGCCCCCTTAACACTTGCTGGACAGGCCCTACAACTTGCTGCTGACCAGCTGCAGGACTGTGGGCAAGGTTACGGAACCTCTCTGTGCCGCAGTTTCCTTATCTATAAAAGCTTGTTATGAGCTTTAAATACGTTAATACATATAAAGCACTCAGAGTGGGGCCTGGTAAATAGCCAGTGGTCAGTAAATGTTAAAAATATTATTATTGCTATTGTTTTTGTCGTTGCCATTATTATCCTTGTTCATAAAGCAGTGTTGCTCACACCTTCCTGGAGAAATTTCAGTGAAAAGGCCAGTGTGGGCAGCGTCTGGCTCCGAAAGGATGGTTGGCCAGGGTTGTTAACAATACCAAATAAAGAAAAGGAGCCAGGGGAGAAATACAGAGGAACGTATCTGGGACCGTGTCCCTTCCACCTCAGATATTTCTCTCGGCGGTATCTCATTTCCATCCTGGAAGGGATCTGAGTCTCATGGGAAAAGATTTATCTAACCCCATCAGACAGCCCATGCTGCGACCGTGATGGGTGCCTCTTACCGCTGCGACATGACAGAACTTATCTTTCTTGAGCACTTTGTGAGTGCCAGGCCCTGAGTGCTGAAGGCCTGACATCATCAAGGGCCTATAAGGCAGGTACTATTATCCCGGTTTGCACGCAGGGAAACTGAGGCTTACAGAAGGACAGGGACTTGCCCAAAGGCAGAAAAACACCATCTGACCCTGGCACCCACCTCCTAACCAGGATGCCCCCTGTCACCTGTGCCTCACTCCCCTACCCCACTGTCCAGTGCCACCACTGTGGCTGTGACCTTTCTCCTCACAGCCCCCTCCTCAGGCTGTCTGTTCAGCCCACAGGCTTCCTGTCTCTCATTCTGCTTGAGGCCCCTGGTGGGTGTCTCTTGGGATCTGAGCTGGCATCTCAGCCTCTGTCTGTATCTGGGGTCAGCAGCAGCCCTTGGTCTCTCTTCCTTTATAAATAGTGTCAGCAGAGATAAATGAATGGGTGAGTGTTTCACGTGGCGATAACCACTAAGAGAGGGGAGGGGTGTTTGGGGATGGCCTTGATGTGAAGGAGGACAGTGCAGGCCTCTTCCCCTTCACACCCCCGCCTGAGATGGCCTCCTTATCATCATTCAGGGATCACAGTGTAGAAAAGGAGGATCAGAATCAGAGGGAAGCAACTTCAAGCCATGGTTCCATCACTCATTAGCTGGGTCACCTTGGACAAGTCCATTAATGTCTCTGATCTCATTGGTAAAATGAGAATCATCTTGCAGGGTTGTTGAAAGGATTATGGAAAAAAGTACATGTCAAGTAGCTGGCATAGACTGGGCACAGAACAGACAACGCTTATTATAATTTATAATCTAACATCTTTGGCACTTACTATGTGTAAGGCGTCGGGTACTGGGCCTGACAGGACAAGTTAGCCCTGTCTTTAAGGAGCCACGACACATGTAAGTAAAGAGGAAGAACTACCCACAGCAGTGCGGGCCTGGTGCGGGGCACCCCGGGGAGGGAGTCAGGGGTGGGGGTACAGAGAAGGCTTCCCAGGCTGGCATTCACTTGATCTGTGTCTTGAAGGAGAAGGCCTTAAGTAAGGGAAGAGTATTCCAGAAGGGAGGAATTTCGTGAGCAAAAACCTGGAGATGGAACTCCTGGGGCTTGTTCAGGGACCTGATGGCTTGTCAGGGTTGGAGGAAGAGAGGGAGACATGGCTGGGTGGGTGTTTGGGCTGAGGGCTTTGGATGCTAGTAGGTACGTCGAGTGTGGTAGGTGCCGTCAAGGTTTCCAGGTCGGGAGGTAACATGCAATGCCATTGGCAGAGTGTGGACTGTGCCAGTGGAGGGCTTTGTTGGGTGCCGTGCTGCAGACGGGACCAGCAGTGGCCATGCGGGATGAAGAGGGGACTGAGGGAGGGGCCTTAGGAATGAAACCTGTCAGCACTTTGATGCCCAGGTGTGACCGCCAGAGGTGCAGAAATGAAGGGTAGTTAGCGGGGTAGGAACTCACAGAGGGTGAATCAGTGTGGGAGAAAGATGAGAAGTCACTGGAGGGACAGCCAAGAGGGGCTAGGGCTGCAGGTGTAGGCTTGGCAGCCTGGACTTTGGGTTTGCTGCAGGGTGGACATGCTTCTTGCTGTCCACCCCCCTCTTGCCCCCTCGCTGCTCCCTCAGCGGGTGAGGGTAAAGGGCCAGGCCTGTGATGGCATGGGTCCAGCCCTCCAAACCTCCTCACTCAGGCTCGGTGTCATTGTCTCCCTGCCCACCCCCCAGACAGGGATGTCCACCGCTTGGTGTTCCCTGCTGTGGGACCTCAACATGCCGGCGTCTACAAGAGTGTCATCGCCAACAAGCTGGGCAAAGCTGCGTGCTATGCCCACCTCTATGTCACAGGTAAGGCAGGCACTTTCTTGGTCAGCTGGCTTCTGCCTACACAGAGGCCTAGGTGAGGGAGGGGCCTCCCTTCCCCTTATACCCTGTGGAGCCACTTGGCCTTGCCCTTGGCCCTGTGGCTGTGCCTCTGGTCTCCATCCCACTGTCCTGAGGCTTGGTGATCCTGCGGAGCCATTGGACCCTAAAAGACCCAGCAGACCTCTGACCTCTGGCTTTCAGATGTGGTTCCAGGCCCCCCAGATGGTGCCCCGCAAGTGGTGGCTGTGACTGGGAAGATGATCACGCTCACATGGAACCCCCCCAGGAGTCTGGACATGGCTATTGGTGGGTCAGGCTGCACAGGGCTGTGGGGTGGGGATGGAATGTGGGCAGGGACACCCAGGCAGGGGCACCCAGGGAGCCAGGATGGGGAGGCAGGACCCAGAGAGGTGTACCAGTGGAGGGTAGGACAGAGCAGGGGACTCGGAACATGGCCAGGAGCTGCTATGCCTGCCTCCTCTCCAAGGTGGATAAAGCCCTGGGTCCGCATCAGGGGAGGCCACAAAGGGGCCTCCACGTTCCCTTTCTCAGAGGGACTGGGTGTTTGGGTCATGATCCTAGGAATACCCTCCCCTTCCTTGTGCATATGACTTCTCCCTGCTCTGTACCTCAGTTTCTCCATCTCAGGTTGTAGCAAGAAATTGGGATATGAGTTAAACTCCCTCCATGCCTACAACTGGACCCCATGCCTGGCACCTGGTGGGCCCTGAGCATGGCTGGCCAGGTTGGAAAGAGCAGATGGGAGGTAGGCAGAAGCAACAGGAGAAACTGAGGCAGGTCCTTAGAGCAGACTAATGATGAGTTTCTGGGTCCTGAGCCAGCTGAATGGGGGGGGGACAGGGGGTGTCCCAGCAATGCCCACCTCTAGCAGCTACTTCCCCACTAGACCCAGATGCCCTGACCTACACCGTGCAGCACCAGGTTCTGGGCTCAGACCAGTGGACAGTGCTGGCCACGGGCCTGCGGGAGCCCGGGTGGGCAGCCATGGGGCTGCGTAAGGGGGTCCAGCACATCTTCCGGGTCCTCAGCACCACCATCAAGAGCAGCAGCAAGCCCTCACCCCCCTCTGAGCCTGTGCAGCTGCTGGAGCACGGTGAGCCTGGGTACTTCCATGGGGGTGGGGGTGGTTGGGGCTGCTGGGCCAGGGAACTGGGTCTTCGTGGTGGAGGCTCAAGGGCTGATCTAGACATTCTAGCTATGGTGGGAATAGCACAGCTGGGGGCAACCTTGACCAGTCCGAGCACGTTTTCCTCCTGAAAGCTGCATGCACAGTGGGCAAGGCTGAGGCTCTGGAGTCAGACAAGCTAGGGGCAAAGTCCCCGCTCTGCTACTTCCTGGCTATGCACCCTAGACAGATAGCTGAACCTCTCTGAACCTCAGCTTCCTCATCTGTAAACACGGAGCTCCATGGTGGTTGGCGGGTGGTTAAGAGCATAGAGGACACTAAGGACCTGGTATTAAGCCCAGCACCAGCTCGTGCTCTTCTCTGTCCAGGCCCACCACTCGAGGAGGCGCCTGCTGTGTTGGACAAGCCGGACATCGTGTATGTGGTGGAGGGACAGCCCACCAGTGTCACGGTCACCTTCAACCACGTGGAGGCCCAGGTCGTCTGGAGAAGGTGGGGCCCTGCCTTGCATGCCTCATTCCCCACATGTGGCCGTCCAGCTCTGGCCGTCCTGGCCTGACCCCCACCCTGTGCCCAGATGCTGGGTGACCTCCCTGTCGTGTCTCTTAGCTGCCGAGGGGCTCTTCTAGAGGCACGGGCAGGTGTGTACGAGCTGAGCCAGCCGGATGATGACCAGTACTGTCTTCGCATCTGCCGGGTGAGCCGCCGAGACGTGGGGCCCCTCACCTGCACTGCCCGCAACCGCCACGGCACACAGGCCTGCTCAGTCACCCTGGAGCTGGCAGGTGGGTGACAGGACGCTTCCTTCCCTCTCCTCCCTGTCAGGCCCACGGTCCTTGCCTTATGCCCCCAGGTGCATACACCCTCCTGTCAGGCCTGGCCATCTAATGGCTGTAATAATACCAATGCTAGCAGAAATAACAGTGATAGTATGAATAAGATATTTATTGAGCACCTAGTATGTGCCAGGCTCAGTGCCAAATACCTTCCGTGTATCACCTCATGGAATATTTACGTTAGCCCTGTGATATGGGACTGGTTATTATCCTTATTTGACAGATGGGAAAACTGAGGCTTGGAGAGTATGCTAAGTAACAGGCCCAAGGTCACACAAGTTGATAAGGACAGGAGCTGGGATTCAAGCCTGGATGCCCAACGCCAGGGCCAACTCCTGGCTCCTGTGTTAAACACAACAGGAAATAGCACCTCAACTGTAACAAGTGTAAGGGGACCAAGTTTAATTTCAAAAAGAAAAAAGCCCAAGCGAGCACATTTGATTAGCCGACTCTCAGCTCTGGGGACCCTGGCTGCCCTTTTGCACTGGTCTATTTGACAGACCCTGCCAGCCTTTGCAGTGAGGACCCTTTTTATAATTTCTCCTTTAAAGATGTAGGCTCTCAACCGGTGGCATGCGTTAAGTAGTAATTGTCTTGTTTTCCGGTTTGTTAATTAACTCTAGGCATATGTACCCGCCACTCAGAACTTCAGATCAGCATGAGCTAAACAGTGTTACCTGCTGAGTAGATACAATTCCAACCAAAGGCAAAGAAAGTGACATTTTAGTTAGCACAGGCAATCATATCTGGGTAAATGTACATTTGCTGGTGCTTTTAAAAAATTGTTCAAGTTCACTTGAAACCTTCCAGTCCTTTGACCTTCACGGAGTAACCCCCCACCACCTCTGGATGAGAAACCAGATTCCCTGAGGGGTGGGAAGGGATCTTGAGCGTGGAAGAGAAGTGGCCGTAGGGTGTGTGAGGAAGAGGTGAGGGAGCCCTGCTGGCCCTGATATGGATGGGGGGTGGGCACTGTGATCGGTGGCTGGGTCCCTGTCTCCCTTTTGTGTGTTTCCTCCCTTGCCCAGCTTCTCCACCCGCACCCACCCCCCCACACTTCCTACTCAGCTGCCACTTTGGTCCTTGAACGTACCGTCTATAGGACTCATTTTTCTTCCCAGATAGAGGAAGAGCCTTAGGGTTTGGGAAGCCCTGGCCACTGAGAGCCCTGCAGCCCAGCCAGGCTGGGACAGTGACTGAGAGAGAGAGAGAGACACTGTGTTCCAGTTAGCTGGGACTAGAACAGGCCTGGGGCTTGGATCTTCATGCCCCTCCCACTGTGCCCACCACCCCCCAGCCCCCAGGCAGGGCAAGTGGAATTGCCTCCTTCCTCCATATCTGCCCCACGGTAGGGTCTTCTTCACTCCCAGGGTGCCCCCCTTTTATCTCTGCAAAGTCAGACTGGGTGCCTGTGATGGGTGGTGGTCCCTGCCCTGTGCCCCTGTTCTTCCCTCAGGGCCTGCTCACTCCCACTCCTCTTAAAGCTGAGACCTTAAACATGCTCAGGAGGTGGGGCACTGGGAAGTCACAGGTTCCTCTGTGAAGCACGCTAGAATAGGTATTTAATTCCATTCCGAGAATTAGAAGCCACGCTGCCAGGAAATAACATGACCGCATGATATGCGTAGAGAATGAAATCACTGTCACATGTGGGAGAGCAAAGCTGAGGATTGGTATCTGTTTGCTCATCTTGTCATCTCCCAGATGGCAAAAGGCCCCTTTAAACATTTAAACAAGATTCAGAGAGAAAACGTCAAGATACGGGCAATGCCATCCGCAAATTTAGTTCAGGGTCACAGCCTGAGCTGCCTTCCGGGGCCCAGGACAGTAACGCCCGAGGTAGGGCTGTGCAGAAGGGCGGTCACCCACAGGGGGCAGCATCGAGCCACTCTGCGCCAGCCCATTAATGCAGTGAGGGAAGAGGCTCACTCAGCATGGCCAATCCTGATTTTTTCAAGAGAGGCAGGAAATCCAGATTTCTTTTGTGTGTCAAAATCTCCTAGTTTCAGAGCTGGCAAATGAACACTGAGGGTCCAGCAAAGCAAGGCTGCACCCTCTGGCTTAGGTTTTCTGGGATTTGGAGAACATCACATATGGATTTACAGGCAAGGAACTCTGGTGTTCCCAGGGGCCGAGTTTGAGACCCCGGTGGGTGGGGTGCTGGGGTGTAGGGGCTTCTGGTGTTCTGCCTGAGCCTGTCGCTGAGGGAGGGAGGGCTTGGAGAGGGACTGAAAAGGCACACCCTCGTGACCTCAGTGTTGTCACCTTCCCTTCCTCACCCCACCCCTGTGTATTTCAGAGGCCCCTCGATTTGAGTCCATCATGGAGGACGTGGAGGTCGGGGCTGGGGAAACCGCACGCTTTGCTGTAGTGGTTGAGGGGAAACCACTGCCAGACATCATGTGGTACAAGGTCAGAGGGTGACAAAGGCCTCAGGGAGTCCTAGCATGGGGCTGGCTGGGAGCCTGAGGGTAAGGGAGGAGGGATTTCTGGACAGGAGGGGTCTTGGCAACCTTAGGAGGAGGGGAGCCTGGACAGAGAGGAACAAAGGTTCTGCCAGAGGTGTGGCTAGGAGAAGAAAATGGGACCCAGGGTGCCGTGTGACAATCGTGGGTGTTTCAGGAACCAGGGGACTAACTGGGTGGTGCAGAGCTATTACTGGGAAATAAAGTGGAGCCAGTTTCGGGTGCTGAAGGGAGCAAGGCCCCTGGGGCAGCGATAATATCGAGCCGTGGGGTAGGAGTGTTCCTGGCCCTTGAGGTAGGGCTGAGACTGGGTCTCAGTCATGGAGATAAAGGTGGGTCCCAGGTAGAGGTAAAGCCAGGCCTGGGCTGGAGGTGACGGCCAACTCTGCAGGACGAGGTGCTGCTGACCGAGAGTAGCCATGTGAGCTTCGTGTATGAAGAGAGCGAGTGCTCCCTGGTGGTGCTCAGCACAGGGACCCAGGATGGAGGCGTCTATACCTGCACTGCACGGAACCTGGCTGGCGAAGTCTCCTGCAAAGCGGAGTTGGCTGTGCGTTCAGGTGGGCTGGAGTGCGAAGGGAGAAAGGCAGAATGCTTATTCTCGGGAATGCCACGTGAGCCCCCAGCCAGGAACCACTCACCAGGCCCTTCCCTCTTAAACCACCACTATCTTCCGGCGCCGGCACCCCACGTCGGGCCCCCAACATTCCTGGTCCTCCTTCATCTGCCTTGCCTGTCCCGGTCTCTGCCCTCGTTACTCTCTTGCCTTCCCCCACCTAACACCAGGCATCTCTTCCCCAGCCCAGACAGCCATGGAAGTAGAGGGGGCCGGGGAGGCCGAGGAACAGCGAGGAAGGAGACTCAGCGACTTCTATGACATCCATCAAGAGATCGGCAGGTGTGGGGCCGGGAGAGGGTGCCGAGCCCAGGAGCCAAGGGCGCCTGGGTCTGAGGCTAGGAGGCCTTGGAGAACCAGGGCCACCACGATGACGATGACGGAGCCCCTCACCTCCCTGTGTCGTCCCCCAGGGGTGCCTTCTCCTACCTGCGGCGCGTGGTGGAGCGAAGCTCCGGCCTGGAGTTTGCAGCCAAGTTCATCCCCAGCCAGGCCAAGCCAAAGGCATCAGCATGGCGGGAAGCCCGGCTGCTGGCCCGGCTCCAGCACGACTGCGTCCTCTACTTCCATGAGGCCTTTGAGAGGCGTCGGGGACTGGTCATTGTCACCGAGCTGTATCCTGGGATAGGCTGGGCGGGTAGGGGACACGTGGCCAATTAGCAACATGTTTTATACTTTACAAAGTGGTCCCACTGACCTTTAGGAGGTGCTGACCACCTATTAGGAAATGTTCCCATCGATGATTGGGAGTTCTGAAGACATCTTGTCAGAACTTTACAGAGTAGAGTCTGGAGACTTCTGCAAAAAGCAGCACTTTTTAGCTCCCCCACCCCTGTCTTTTTAAATTTTTTTTTTAACGTTTATTCTTGAGAGAGAGACAGAGACAGAGACACAGGATGAGCGGGGGAGGGGCAGAGAGAGAGAGGGGCACAGGATCTGAAGCAGGCTCCAGGCTCTGAGCTGTCAGCACACAGCCTGATGCGGGGCTTGAACTCTTGAACTGTGAGATCATGACCTGTGCTGAAGTCAGACTCTCAACCATCCAAGCCACCCAGGCACCCCTTTTAGCTTAAACTTACATAGCATTTAGTGGGTGCCTGGCAGTGCTCCTAAGTTTTGCCAATATTAACCTATTTAATCCTCGTGTATACCTATGTCATGATAATACTGAAGTATAGAGAGATGAAGTAACTCATCCAAGGTCACATGGCTAACAAAAGGCACGTACACGAAATACAGTACCATATATCCAAACTTTCGAAGTGACCCCATTTCAGATGAGCATCGGGACTGGTTTTATTTGAAAGGTTGTTTTCCTGAAGAATAGATTTTGCCCTTCCAGGAGAGCTCTGTTTAAACAGAGGCACACTGTGATAAGGTGGTCAGCTTGTCTCTCCCATTAGCTGGGTGACCATATCCTTCACACCAGCCTTCCAGTCTGCACTTTAAGAGCCCAAACCTCAGAAAAATGACCATTTGTTAAATGTCACAGGTCATTCTCAAAAAGAGGCAAGAAATTCCATCCATGGTCCACAAAATTCTGCTCTAACTTGGCCTTTTTAAACAGGCAACGAAAGGGTATGAGTGAAGATGTCATCCCCATTCTCCACCCGAGGGAACCTAGGCTCAGAGAGGTTGGGTGACTTGCCTGAGACCCCACAGCAAATGAGAGTCCAAGCAGGGTGATCCCATCTATGCACCCAGATGATAGGGAAAGGGTGGAGACACAGAACTGGTATTACATATGTTTTAAGGGGAAGGAGAACTCTGTGCAGAGCCGGGATCTGACTTGAGCTCTAGGGGTAGAGGGCACTGCCCAGGGAGGGCCCAGGAGTTGGCCCTGCTGTCACTGTTCTCCTTGATCTGGGACATAGATGCACAGAGGAGCTTCTGGAGCGAATGGCCAGGAAACCCACCGTGTGTGAGTCTGAGGTGAGGGCAGTGGGTGGTAGGGGTCAGGTTGGGCACCCGTGGTTACCCACCTGAGCTCTGAGAATTGAGGGGTGGGTCCTGGGCATGCCGTCCATGCCCATGAATAGGCCAGGGGTGGTGGTGGAGAGGACGGTTAGGCAGGCAGGACCAGACTTCCCACGCTGGGACTTGCACAGTCCTCTGTAAATCTCAGTAGGCCCACTGGCCCCTACCTGTGTTGTTTCCCAGTCTTCCCCCCATAAACATTCCTCAGATATTTCTCTCGGGAGGCACCCCACCTCGACTCTATTTAGTCTCACTGCTGTCCCGCCATGGAGGGCTGTACAAATTGTACACTGCACAGTTCTACTTATTATAATGTAAATGGCTCCCTCCTATATTTGTGCTATGCCCAACCTATACAGTTGTACTTGGAGGCCCCAGATCTCAGAAACCCCAAACCTATGTTTCAGCTACCTCTCCCAGCCGGCCATCTGAAGGCCACTTCTCAGGCATGGCCTGATCTCTTGCCACAGCTCTGGTGGTGAGCAAACCTAATACCCCACCCTTGCCCCCGCGGACTTTGGGCCTCCTGTTTCCACAGATCCGGGCCTACATGCAACAAGTGCTCGAGGGAATATGCTACCTGCACCAGAACCATGTGCTGCACTTGGATGTCAAGGTGAGGTGCAGGCGGGGGTGGGGAGCAGGCAGCCCCCGTGGGAGGCAGGCAGTGGGGCATCCCCCCCCCTCTTCACTCAGCTCCCATGCCTTCCCTTGTGTTCTGCAGCCTGAGAATCTGATGGTGTGGGATGGCGCAGAGGGTGAGGAGCAGGTGAGGATCTGTGACTTTGGGAATGCCCAGGAGCTGACTCCGGGAGAGCCCCAGTACTGCCAATACGGCACACCTGAGTTCGTGGCACCTGAGATTGTCAATCAGACCCCCGTGTCTGGAGTCACTGACATCTGGTAATGCTGGCATACTGGGCCACGGGTGGGCCAGGGCCTCTTCCCTCAGTGCCGTGCTGGGGCCTTGCTCGCTGGCAGAGAGGAACCTCACTAAGCCCAGATTCCTCCTCTGACAGTAGGTCTATTGACCATGTTTCTACCTGCCCCTCATCAGTCAGAGTTGACCCAGTCACTCAAGGCCTTAGCCCTCCCTGTCCATCCTTGGCTCCTGATCTCCCCTAGGTGCGGGGACTTCCCCCTCTGTGGCCATCTTGCCTCCCCGCAGTGAGGGAGGCCAGCTCTTTGGCTCCCAGACTCCTCTGTGCTTCCTGGGCTGGCCCTGCCATGACCCTTGACTCCTCCAGGGACCTTGAGACCTCTGAGTTGAGAGGCCTCCTGGAAGGAGGCATCCCTGTGCCCATTTGTCCCAGTGAGGACACTCCTCACTAGATTAGTGGTAGCAGAAAACCGCTCACTGCTGGTGGGAGGCGGGCTGTCCACTTACCCCTCGATTACTCTCTTTTCCCCACAGGCCTGTGGGCGTTGTTGCCTTCCTCTGGTAAGGACCCCTCTACACCCAGTTTCCAATGGTCTCCTAGCAGGCCCACCCCTAACATTTGCAGAGCCTGGGGCAGGAGAGCAGTTTAGGGCCTGCAGCCCACCCCTTCTCTTTCTCACCCCTGCACTGTCAGGGGCCTCACGTGCATGAATGTGGATGCCTCGGGCTGCGAGTCTAAGCTCTGTCTGCCACCACGCTCCTCCGTGAAGGGCGGTCATGCTGGCAGCATGCTTGGGAGGCTGGACAGAGAGAGGCCCGTGCAGGCTCAGTGCCATCTAGGCAGGGAATTATAAGGCCCTGAGTGTTCAGAACAGGCACTAGAAGAAAGAGGCTCAGGCTCAGGGCGGCATATCCCCTGGGCACAGACTCTTCACCTCAGGAACAGGCCGTGGCTGGAGGAGGGACAAAACAGGTCCTCTAAAGCATGGGTGCAGGGCCCAGCTGGGTGCTCAGGTCTCAAAGCAGTACTGCCTCCTCACCTATTTGGCAGTGTGGGGTGGCGGCAGGACAGGCAAGAGTCTGAAAGACTGCCCTCTGTTCGGATTCACCCTGCCTCTGCCTTCCCCAGAGCCCCAGGGCCTCCACCTGTCCCCAGCCCCATGTCCCCACTGGCATCCCTCATAGTCTCTGCCTCGGCCCAGGGCCCTGCCCACCTCTCATGCTGGCCCTCTCTGCCTCTGCAGTCTGACGGGAATCTCCCCATTTGTTGGGGAAAACGATCGGACGACATTGATGAACATTCGAAACTACAACGTGGCCTTCGAGGAGACCACATTTCTGAGCCTGAGCAGGGAGGCCCGGGGCTTCCTCATCAAAGTGCTGGTGCGGGACCGGCTGTGAGTACAGGGTCCTGAGGAGCCCCCCACCCCTCAGAGTCCCCTCATGCCACCCCCCACTCCTGACCCAGCCTCTGCCCTTAGATGTTCAGTCTCTCAACTCCTTACAGGCCCTGTTTGCCCATGTGTTGACTGGCTCTCTGAATGAGTGATGGAGCCCTTCTTAACCTTCATTCCTTTACAGGAGGCCTACCGCAGAGGAGACCCTAGAACACCCTTGGTTCAAAGTGAGTCTCTTGCAAAGTTGTGGTAGAAGAGGTGGGGGGAGAGGACATTATTAACAGCTCCATTTATTGAGTGCCTACTGTGTGCAGTATAGTCTGCGAGAGGCAATTTATAACCATATGGTCGGTTAGCCTCACAATAGCTCTGCCTGGAAAGACATTATTACTCCTGTTTTGCTAATAAGCAAAGTCATCAGGGTTTTCCCTGGCTCTCAAGACCAGCCCTGGTCCTCCTCACTCCTGTGTGTCTGCCTCTGTCCCGCACTGCGGTTGGTGGGTGGCCCGGCTAGACCGGTCTCTTGGTTTTGAGCTCTGTGTGGCCAGAACTCTCACTCATTCATCTTCAAACCCCAGCACCACAGGGCAGAGGGGTGGAGTTCAGCATATGACCCAGAAAGAGTGACTGAATAAACCATCCATTGAGTGTTATGCTGGGTCAACTGAAGGTTGAGGTCATTCTGGTATCCGTCCTTGGATTATGAGCCTTGTCTCTCAGATCATAAATGAGCTCTTTTCAGACACCTGGGTGGGAGACTGAGGGAAATATCTGTCTCCGTCTGGCCCACCAAAGCTCCAGATGTCTGGGACGCCGGCTCTGCGTGAGACAGGTGGTGAGCTGGGGAGTGGAGCCCAGGCCAGGGGCCCAAGTGCAGGCTCCTGAGGGCAGCCAATGTGCCAAGACGGTGTAAGAGCCCTGGCGTAAGCCCCAAACCCACACGAAGAGCCACTGACTTTCTGCCCTTCCACTTAGGTTCAGGGATTTCGTCATTCGTAGGCACCTTGGCTGTGGGAGTCGTGACAGATCTAAGGGGAAGGGACCCCTAGGAACCCAGACTCAATGCTACCCAGTCCACTGTCCCCTCCTGTGGACTTTGTCTCTCCGTTGCCAAACCTTGAGGGTCTAGGTTGACAGAGGACTTTTCCTCAGGCCCTCTTTCCTGGGTTTGCAGACACAGGCCAAGGGCGCAGAGGTGAGCACGGATCACTTAAAGCTGTTCCTCTCCAGGCGGAGGTGGCAGGTGAGTTTGCCTGGGCCCTGCCTCTGTGCCTTCCACCTTTTCGCTCCGCAGTTTTTCTCTTGAACCTGCCTTTTTTCTATCACATGCCCTCGCTCCCCACTCGTCTGTCTTCATCCACTTTTTATTCTCTCAAACCCCAGTTTCACTCCCGTTCCCCAACCCTCCGCCTGCCTGGGGTCTTCTCCCCTGGGGCTGAGGTGGGCTTGAGTGGGTCAGTCTGGCCTCAGGGGTCCCTCTCAGGTCTGACTCTAGTACCTTGTCTCCAGCGCTCCCAGATCAGCTACAAGTGCCACCTGGTGCTGCGCCCCATCCCTGAGCTGCTGCGGGCACCCCCAGAGCGGGTGTGGGTAGCCATACCCAGAAGACCACCCCCCAGTGGGGGGCTCTCATCTTCCTCTGACTCTGAGGAGGAAGAGCTGGAGGAGCTGCCCTCAGTGCCCCGGCCACTGCAGCCTGAGTTCTCAGGTTCCCGGGTGTCCCTCACCGACATTCCCACTGAGGATGAGGCCCTGGGCACCCCAGAGGCTGGCACGGCCACCCCCATGGACTGGCAGGAGGAGGGAAGGGCCCCCTCTCAGGACCAGGAGGCCCCCAGCCCTCAGGCCCTCCCCTCCCCAGGCCAGGAGCCCCAAGCTGGGTCCAGCCCCCAGCGGAGAGAGCTCCGGAGGGGCACCTCTGCTGAGAGTGCCCTGCCCCGGGCCGGGCCGAGGGAGCCGGGCCGGGGCCTGCACAAGGCAGCCTCTGTGGAGCTGCCGCAGCGCCGAAGCCCCAGCCCGGGCGCCACCCGCCTGACCCGGGGAGGCCTGGGTGAGGGTGAGTATGCCCAGAGGCTGCAGGCCCTGCGCCAGCGGCTGTTGCGGGGAGGCCCTGAGGACGGCAAGGTCAGTGGCCTCAGGGGCCCCCTGCTAGAGAGCCTGGGGGACCGTGCCCGGGATCCCCGGCTGGCACGGGCTGCCTCCAGCGAGGCAGCCCCTCGACACCAGCCCCCACCTGAGACCCGGGGCCTGCAGAAGAGCAGCAGCTTCTCACAGGGAGAGGCGGAGCCCCGGGGCAGGCACCGCCGTGCTGGGGCGCCCCTCGAGATCCCCGTGGCCAGGCTTGGGGCCCGCAGGCTACAGGAGTCTCCCTCCTTGTCTGCCCTCAGTGAGGCCCAACCACCCAGCCCTGCGAGGCCCAGCGCCCCCAAATCCAGTGTCCCCAAGTCTTTGAAACCTCCTACCACCACACCCAGTGATGCCCCGCAGCCCTTGGCACCCCAGCCTGCCCAAGAGAAGGCCCCAGAGTCCACGCTGGAGCCGGTCCCAGCCCCCAAGCCCACACAGCCCTCTGTGGCTCCGCAAACCCCAGTGGCCCCCCTCACACCTTATGCCCAGATCATGCAGTCGCTCCAGCTGTCAGGCCACACGACGGGCCCCCTGCAGAGCCCTGGGGCATCTCCATCAGAGCCCAGACCCCACCCTGCTGTGTTTGCCCGGGTGGCCTCCCCACCTCCGGGAGCCTCCGAGAAGCGCGTGCCTTCAGCCGGGGCGCCCCCAGGGCTAGCCGAGAAAGCCCGGGTGCCCACAGTGCCCCGCAGGCCAGGTAGCAGTCTCAGTAGCAGCATCGAGAACCTAGAGTCAGAGGCTGTATTCGAGGCCAAGTTCAAGCGCAGCCGTGAGTCGCCCCTGTCGCGGGGGCTGCGATTGCTGAGCCGCTCGCGCTCAGAGGAACGCGGCCCCTTTCGCGGGGCCCAGGAGGAGGACGGCATGTACCGGCCCAGCCCGGCAGGAACGCCGCTGGAGCTGGTGCGACGGCCGGAGCGTTCCCGCTCCGTGCAAGACCTCAGGGCGGTCGGGGAGCCGGGCCTCGTCCGCCGCCTCTCGCTGTCGCTGTCCCAGCGTCTGCGGCGGACCCCGCCCGCGCAGCGCCACCCAGCCTGGGAGGCCCGCGGTGGGGACGGGGAGAGCTCGGAGGGCGGCAGCTCGGCGCGGGGCTCCCCGGTGCTGGCCGTGCGCAGGAGGCTCAGCTCCACGCTCGAGCGGCTGTCCAGCCGGTTGCAGCGCAGCGGCAGCAGCGAGGACTCAGGGGGCGCATCGGGTCGCAGCACGCCGCTGTTTGGACGGCTGCGCAGGGCCACGTCGGAGGGCGAGAGTCTGCGGCGCCTCGGCCTCGCACACAACCAGCTGGCGGCCCAGGCCGGCGCCAGCACGCCTTCCGCAGAGTCCCTGGGCTCCGAGGCCAGCGCTACGTCCGGCTCCTCGGGTGAGGGACAGGGGCAGAGTGGCCGGTAAATGTGTGAACACGTGCGGGTGGGGGGTGTGGTGGTGCTGGGATGACAGGTGCAGAGCCCGGAAGAGGGTGGGAGGGCTGGACGGAAGCTCTGGGAGGAGGAGCTGGAGGTCCTGGACAGGGGGCTGAGGCTGGTTTGGGAGCAAGCTGCGGTGGGGGCTAGAAGTTCTCTACTTCCCTGGGCTGAGGGCCTCAGGGAGGTGGGAGCTTTCTGGCACTGGTTGGGCCAGGGCTTATGGGCCTGGGTCTTCACAGCTCCTGGGGAAAGCCGGAGGCGGCTTCGCTGGGGCTTCTCTCGGCTTCGAAAGGACAAGGGGTTATCACAGCCAAACCTCTCTGCCAGTGCCCAGGAGGATTTGGGTCACCAGTATGTGCGCAGTGAATCAGGTAATAGAGGCCTGCTGGGTGAGTAAACCCCTCCCTGCCTCAGGAGCGGTCATAGCTGGGTGGAGCCCACCTTGAGGACGCTGGGCAGTAGTGGAAGGGACCCAGAGTCAGGAAAACAACAATAATAATAGCATTAACTGATCCTGTTGACTAGTAATGCTGAGTGTCCTAGTAATGTCCTAGTAGATGTCCTAGTAGATGTCCTAGTAGATGTCCAAGCGCTGCCTCATCTAACCTTCCCACGTTGTTTAGGAACTGTTTTTATCATCATCCCTATTTTATGGGTGAGGAAACAGGTTTAGCCATGCTAGCCGAGAGTTGGACTGCACGGTCCTCTGTAGCCAGAACCCAGAGGTGGCTTTGGGACACTGTACTTATGCCTCTCTTTGGCTAGCCTCCCCCTCCAAATGTGTGCACGTACAAAGACATTCTTTCTCTCCCAGCCCAGCGGCCCACAATCTGGACTGTGCCCCCAATTCTCTACTCCTCCAGAGCCCTGAACACCCTCGCTGCCCCTTCCTGTCCTCCCTGCCCCCACAGAAGGCACTTGTGTGGGGAAAAGCAGTCTTCAGGGCTCTTTGCTTAGGGGTGGGGGACTTGGCATATGCCCTGGGCTGTTTCTCTGCCCAAGTATCCTGGGGCTGCAGGGAGAGAGGTATTCTCCACCTGGGGTCACCCCAGTTCCCCACCAGAAAAGGGCTCATTCTTCAAGGATCACAGGCAAAGGCTTTTGGGGAGAGGGCAGCTTTTCCAGACCAGCACGCAGAAAAGAGCAGGCCCACCAAGCCCGGCTGTGTGCGGGACCTTTATCAGTCACCGCTCCTATCTTCCCCAGTTTCCTGATAAAACTCCTCAGCACCGTTCCAGCCGTGCCTCTGCTGGACGCAGGGTGACTGTGTCCATCTTTGGCCAGGGGAGCTGGGGTGTCTTTCTTAAGGCAGCAGGGCCTATAGTGAGCAAAGGGGAGGGAAGGAGGCCAGCCGGTGGGGGCAGGGGTGGAAGAGGCAGGGAAAGAGAGATAAGCCAGCATCGAGGCCCAGGGACAGCTGATTCCTTCCCACTGGGGCTTCTCTCCCAGCTGCATTTTGCTTGTGCAGCTGATTTTCTGCCGAGGCAGTGTCCCCTTACCTCATCCTCTGCCCCCTCCCTGCAGGAAGAAGGCTGTCCCCCGTCCACTTTACCAACTAGGGCTGGCCTCTGCGGGAATGGAGGTGGGGCTGGCAGAGCTGAGCTGGGGTCACCTTTCACCTCTCCTCCTGGCCCCCCTCCCTCTCCCCTCTCCCCAGTACCCTCACTTGGCCTGGAGGTGGCCACTGATGAAACTATATTTACTTTGCATTGTTGGCGCCTCGGTGTGGGACCCCTCCTAGGGAACACTGGGGTATAGTGGGAAAGGAGGGGTCATGCTGGCTCTCCTGATATCCACTCTGGCTGATCATCCCTCCCCTACGCAGCTCATCCCCACCTCTGCTCCCTCCTGGTTCTTTAGACAGGCAGCAGCTGGGGCTCCCAGGGGTATCGACCCCTCAGCTCTCTTCCCACATGAAAAATGTACCTCATACCCCACCCCGCATTGGTCTCGACCAGATTGGGATTTTTCTAAAGAGACTTTCCAGGGAGCAGGAATGCAAATCCTCAGGACACCAAGGAGCCACAGGCAGGCTGTACAGCGGCAAAGACCTTGACCCATCCACAGCCCAGGCTTGGACACACTCACCAGCCAGCTATGAAGCCAGCTTTGCTGAAACAGCCTATTTCTCTGGGGGTCTGGCCTTAGCTCCTCTACTGGGCATATCAACAGGATAGTAATCCTGACAACAATAAAAGCTAACATTTGTGAGCACTTATTACATGTTAGATACGTGCTAAGCACTTTCCATACCTCTTTTAATTCTCATAGCCTAGGAGCTTTGTGTTAGGATTTTCCTCGATTTACAGACAAAACACGGTCCAAGGTCATACAGATACTGTCTCTTGTCCCTGCAGAAGCTCTCGCTACTTAGCTGACCTGAAGGAGTATATACAAGGTCTGGGACCGTGTGCCCAGACCCCAGGTGGGGTAAGGGGCCGGGGAGGCTGACACACTTCCGGGGTTTGCCCCGTTTGCCTTGACTTTGGATCTTTCGAGATGACGCGTTTTGATTGAACGTAATGTTCAATCTCAGGAGTCTGTGCCCAAGTCACTGGCTCCTCTCACTTGCCCTGTGGTGCCCCACAGGAGTGGGTATTTCAAAATCTTAATCAGCATAGTGTTCCAATATTTGTTTTTACTTTATTTAACAGATGCTTACAGAACACTTACTTAGTTCCAGGCCCCACTCCAAGCGCTTTACAAACATTATGAGGTAGCTCCCAAGCATCTTCAATAGTCAACGAAAGCAAAAGCTAGTTCTACACCCAGAGGAGGTGACACCCTAAAGAAAATTCTCAAAGGCATGACATCTGACTGGGAAGGGACAACTTTTCACTCTGCTTCCTGCTGGCAGCCCCCGCTCTCACACACATCTTCCCTTCCCTCCTTGGTAAGTGAGCTGGGGTTCCTGCAGACCCATGGCTGTCTTTGTCCTCCCTGCAGATTTCCCTCCGGTCTTCCACATCAAACTCAAGGACCAGGTGCTGCTGGAGGGAGAGGCAGCCACCCTGCTCTGTCTGCCAGCGGCCTGCCCTGCACCCCACATCTCATGGATGAAAGGTAAGGAGAACCCTCCTGTCACAGACAGCGGGCAGGCAAGTGGTCCCACAGCCAGGGGATGCTCAGGGGAGGTGGTAACTGGGGATGGGGGCCTGGAGCCGTCTCACTCAGCAGCCCCCTTTGCTCTTCCCGGCCCGCAGACAAGCAGTCCCTGCAATCAGAGCCCTCAGTGATCATCGTGTCCTGCAAAGATGGACGGCAGCTGCTAAGCATCCCCCGGGTGGGCAAGCGACATGCTGGGCTCTATGAGTGCTCGGCCACCAATGTCCTGGGCAGCATCACCAGCTCCTGTACCGTGGCTGTGGCCCGTGAGCTAGGGGCAGGGACTGAGGGGGGCAGTGATGGCACATGGTGGGCTAGGGTTTGAGGGTCCCTAAGCTGGGGCACAGGGGCTCACTGGGGCTCCCTTCCTCTTGCCAGGCATCCCAGGAAAGTTAGCTCCTCCTGAGGTGCCCCAGACCTACCAGGACACGGCATTGGTGCTCTGGAAGCCAGGAGATAGCCGGGCACCTTGCACATACACGCTGGAGCGGCGGGTGGACGGTGAGGGACGGGGCAGGCTGGCGGAAGAGGGGGTGGGAGCTGGGAGGTGCACGGGTCCCGGGAGACAGTTGCCCTCCCTGGCTCCTCACAGATAGCCCTGGGAGCTTGGGCCACCCCTTCTGTGGCCTCAGCCCCTCCCCCATGCTGCCCTACAGGGGAGTCTGCCTGGCACCCTGTGAGCTCAGGCATCCCTGACTGTTACTACAACGTGACCCACCTGCCAATCGGTGTGACCGTGAGATTCCGTGTGGCCTGTGCCAACCGTGCTGGGCAAGGGCCTTTCAGCAACCCTTCCGAGAAGATCATCGTCAGGGGCACACAAGGTCAGTGGGACAGGATGGGGGGTGGCCAGAGAACTATGGTTTTGCCCTGGGGGTACCATGGTGATGATTTTCTTTCTCTCCACTTAGATTCCTCAGTTCTGCCATCTGCTGCTCACCAAGACGCCCCTGTTACCTCAGGGCCAGCCAGGGCCCCGCCTCCTCACTCTCCTACCTCACTGGCCCCATCCCAGACTCCCACCCCAGCTCCTGCTCCCCCAGCCCCTCAGTCAGCCGCTCTCAGTCCCTCATGTCCCCCAACACCCCCCAGTCAGGCCTTGTCCTCCCTCAAGGCCGTGGGTCCACCACCCCAAACCCCCCCACGAAAGCACAGAGGCCTGCAGGCTGCCCAGCAAGCAGAGCCCGCCCCACCCAGTGCCCAGGCCACCCCAAGTGAGCCCAAGTCTTCCATCCCTGACACTGGGACCCCAACCCCAGCCTCCACCCCTCAAGGGGTTAAACCAGCGTCTTCCTCTACTCCCCTGTATATGGTAACCTCCTTTGTGTCTGCACCCCCAGCCCCTGAGCCCCCAGCCCCCGAGCCCCCTCCCGAGCCCACCAAGGTGACTGTGCGAAGCCTCAGCCCGGCCAAGGAGGTGGTCACCTCCCCTGTGGGTGGTCCCCCCAGCTCTCCTGGGCCAGAGGGCACCACTCTTCGACAGGGGCCCCCTCAGAAACCCTACACCTTCCTAGAGGAGAAGGCCAGGCAAGTGGGTCTGGGGAAGGGACGGAGGACGGAGGGGGGAGTGGGTGGGATGTGGGGAACAGCAATTCAGAGAGAAGATCAGGTTGCCCTGGGCAGGGTTGGGGAGGGACTGAGATCTGGGTGCCTGGCATATTAAATTCAGATTTTCTCTGCCAGGCACTGTGCTAAGCTCTTTAATCATATGATACCATTTAATCTTCACAACCCTGAGAGACAGACAGAGACTGCATTATTATCATCAGCCATTTCACAGATAGGAAAACTGAGGTTGGACAGGTTATGGGATTTGCCTGAGGCACAGAGCCAGTAAGTGGCAGAGCTGAGACTCCCATCCAGGCTCCTAGGATTGAACTTCAGAGGCCACGCTCAGAACCATTGCATACTTGCTGCTGGGGGTCCCTGCTTCCCCCACCTCCTCTTCTCTGATCATGTGGTGTCCCCCCCATACACACATAGGGGCCGCTTCGGTGTAGTGCGTGCATGCCGGGAGAACGCCACCGGGCGGACATTCGTGGCCAAGATCGTGCCCTACGCGGCTGAGGGCAAGCGGCGCGTCCTACAGGAGTACGAAGTGCTGCGGACATTGCACCACGAACGGCTCATGTCCCTGCACGAGGCCTACATCACCCCGCGTTACCTTGTGCTCATCGCTGAGAGCTGTGGGAACCGGGAGCTCCTCTGTGGGCTCAGCGACAGGTAACCCGGCGACCTGGGGGAGCAGGGAGCAAGTGGGGGCAGCTGAGCTGGGATGTCACCTGCTCCGCCCGGGCCCCCCAGGTTCCGGTATTCAGAGGACGATGTGGCCACCTATGTGGTGCAGCTGCTACAAGGCCTGGACTACCTCCACGGCCGCCACGTGCTGCACCTGGACATCAAGCCTGACAACCTGCTGCTGGCCCCTGACAACGCCCTCAAGATTGTGGACTTCGGCAGTGCCCAGCCCTACAACCCCCAGGCCCTGCGGCCCCTTGGCCACCGCACAGGCACGCTGGAGTTCATGGGTGAGGGCGCCATGCCAGCCGGGGGTTGGGGTGCTACCAGAGGGGTGGAAGCCGGGGCTCACTCTGCTTCACTCACGTATGTGCCATTTACTGAGTGCTTACTATATGTGAGCGACGAATTTGGTTCTTTCCATGCATTTTCTCTCTTTTCTTTTTTTAAGTTTATTTTTTCTGAGAGAGAGAGAGAGAGCATGAGAGCATGGGTTGGGAAGGGGCAGAGAGAGGGGGAGAGAGAGAATCCCAAGCACGCTCCACACTGTCAGCACAGAGCCTGATGCGGGGTTTGAACTCACGAATCGTGAGATCATGACCTGAGCTGAAATCAACAGTCAGCCGCTTAACTGACTGAGCCACCCAGACACCCGCCATGGATTATATTTTCAGTAGCCCTAGAGATTGGCATAACATTACCCCCATTCTACAGACGAAACAGAGGTGCAGTGAGGTTAAGTATTTGTCCAATATCAGACAGTTTATAAATGGTAGAGCCAGGATTTGATAAAATTGGACAGAGAGGAGATCAATTATTAATCTATATACATAAGGTAAACCAGCTACCGTTTAGCTACCTACTGAATACTTTATGCTCATCATCTCTATTCCTGGGAGTTATTCTACAAGCCACACTTTACAGATGAAGAAATGGAGAGCCAGACAAGTTTAGTACATTGCCAACGTCCCACGGCTAGAAGGACAGGCCTGGGATTAGAGCCAGCCAGGCTGATTTCAAAGGCTCTTAACCTTGGTGTTGGCCACGCTTTTTGTGAATGGGCGTCCTACCTCAGGGCTGATCCGAGGGAGCTAGTGGCCCTGGTTCCCAGTACCTCTGCAGTTCTGGGGACCCCACCATTCAGTACCTGGGCCGATTCCTCAGGCAGCCCACATCTCCGCTGGGGGCCACCCAACTCCCATTTGACCTGCTGGATCCAGGGCCTGTTGCTCTGGTTGTGCCCATGGTCTTGTGACCTGGGCACTGTCCTGCTCCCCCAGCCCCCAGGGGCCTCCCTTGTCTCTCCCGCTCCCCTGCCATCAGGAAGCTGGTTCAACTTGGCCTCTGTCTCCCGTCAGCTCCTGAGATGGTGAAGGGAGAGCCCATCGGTTCCGCCACGGACATCTGGGGAGCGGGTGTGCTCACTTACATCATGTGAGTGCCCCTAGGACCCACCTTCCGCCTACATCCCTCTCCCCACTCACAGCCTCCCCTGCACACAATGCACACGCCCAGCTCAGGCTCAGTAGACTTATCTCTGAGCACTGTGCCCTTCTGAACCCCCACACTAACGTCCCCCTGGGGCTGTGAGCTGACCTTTGGTCCACATGCATCAACTGAACCGTCTCCACAACAGGCTCAGTGGACGCTCCCCGTTCTATGAGCCAGACCCCCAGGAAACAGAGGCTCGGATTGTGGGGGGCCGCTTTGATGCCTTCCAGCTGTACCCTAACACCTCCCAAAGCGCCACACTCTTCTTGCGGAAGGTCCTCTCGGTACACCCCTGGTGAGTAGGCCCCACACTTGCCAACCCACCTGGCGTTACCTGCCCGCGGCCTCAGACCACCCTGGCCAAGCCTGAGCCGAAGCCCCCCCCACCCCAATTCCTCCCCGGCCACCACTAATACACCACTACTTTTAAATGGTTGTTCTCTCCACCACTGATGCCTTTAAGCCCCGTGAGGCGGGCAGAGTCACTGCCCCTGCTCCAGAGATGGGGAAACCGAGCCCCAGAGTTGGCTCGCTGAGGGATGTGAATCCAGGACCGGGACTTGGATCCGTGGGAGGGCGGAGCCTTCCAGGCTCACTGTCCCTGGCCGGCCTGGCAGGAGCCGGCCCTCCCTGCAGGACTGCCTGGCCCACCCCTGGCTGCAGGATGCCTACCTGATGAAGCTGCGTCGCCAGACACTCACCTTCACCACCAACCGGCTCAAGGAGTTTCTGGGCGAGCAGCGGCGCCGCCGGGCTGAGGCTGCCACCCGTCACAAGGTGCTGCTCCGCTCCTACCCAGGCAGCCCCTAGCGGCTCGGACCACAGCCTGGCCTCGGGCTTCAACTCGGGGCTCCACTGAGGCCACGGGACATTCCAGGGCCCCTACTGAGCCGGGTGGGCCCAGGGCTTCGGACACCACCAGCAGCAACATCCAGCCGGGCTGTTACCTCATGGACCTGCAGGGACAGAGGCCCTGGGCTTTGCCGATGCCACCCCGGCCAGAGCCAGAGGGGGAGACCCATGGGCCAGGCTGGGTGGGGGTGGGGGCACGGGAGCAGGGAAGCAGGAAGAGGGGCAAGAAGGGAATGGGTAAGAGACAAGGAAAAGAAGCCACGGGATAGGGAGAGGAGACTCTAGGAAGGTTCTGGCGGGGGGAGAGACAATGTATCTGGGGGGAAACCAACTTAGCAGGATATGAATAGCTGGAGAGGAGGAAGAGGAAGGAGCCCAGCGTGTCAGGGCCATGGGCTGGAAGTGAGTGTTGGTGGAGCGGGGACAGGACGTGGAGACGGCGCTAGGGAGCCAGAGCCAGCATGTGAGGGAGGGCAGCAAAGTGGGGGAGGGAGAGGAGAGGACTCAGGTGGGGTGGGGTGAGGTGGGCCAGCTGCCAGCATCCCAGAAGGAGAACCTGGAGCACTGGGGCCTGGAAGCAGTGATTACGGGAGCCAGTGCTCTCCTGTCCCAGTGGATGCAGCTGTGAGCACTCTGCTGGCCCAAGGATGTCTCCGCTGCCCCTCTGTGGCCTTCACCCTTCTTCCCATTCATATTTATTTATTTATTGACTTTTATGAAATTTCCCTTCCATCCAGTTCCTATTGCCCGTGTTGTCCTGACCATCCCCCCAGCCATCCAGCTGTCTGTGCAGCTGTCTGTCTGTCTGTCACAAGGAAAATAAAAACGGCAAGCAGCAGGACCTGTGTGTGGTCAATGGGGAGGGATGAAGGGGGGGAGGGGAACAGGGTGCTGGGGGTGCTGGGACAGGGGCATTTCGGCCTGCCCTTGGCCAGTGAGAGCTGAGGTGTAACAGCTAGCATCTTAGGACCATGGCTCCTGACCCTGACCCGCCTGGCCCCTCACCTTTCCCTTATTCTGCCCCTCCTTCTGAAGTTTCTGGAATCCTGGCAGGACCACTGACTCCTCACCACTACCATGTAACCAGAGTCTGGTGGCCCCCATCTTGTCTCACATATTACCTCATTGCAACTTGGAGGATACTGGGCTCTGGAATGTACCAGTCCACACCCCAAGGCTGGCACGGCCAGCATGTCTGCCCAGGAGACAGGCCAGCTCTGGTCCCGACCCCTGGAACAGAAGGGCTTTCATCATGATAATTGGCAAGATGGTGATGATGGCATGAAAGGGCTGCAGAGGAAACCAGGACACGTTCTCGCTCCACGCTTTTGTGTCAGAGCACCAATCAGGCACCTGGGGCGCCAGCTGCACAAGGCTGTGGCCGGCGTGTCGGCTGAGATAGGGCCACCGACGAGCATCTTCCTAGAGCTAAGGGGCACACCAAGCTGGATCTTCTTGTCCCCATGGCACGCTAGGGAGTCTGATGGGTGCCGAGGCTCCTTGACTCTAGCTGCTCCCTGCAGCACCACAGAATGGTCGCTGGGGTCCTAGAACTGAGCTGCCCTGCCCAGAGGTGAAGGGGAGGAGGGAGCCAGTTCTCCTTGTGTCCAGGGGGGGCTGTTTCCTACCTCCTCCACACCTTGCAAACTCTGTTCTTGGCAAAGTGAGAGGAATTAAAGTCTCCTCCCACCATGAGCAGAGAGAGGTAGCACTGGTGTGTTGCCGATCGTGGTTGAGGGCCCCTTGGCTGTGCCCCCAAACAACCTTCACCCAGCCTCACCCAGCCCAGCCTCCCTGGCTTCTCAGGAACCCCAGGGAAGAGGCAAGCCCCATCATCATAAAATAACAGGATGTTCAAGCCAGCTGGAAGGAACTACAGAGACGTCTTGCCCACCTGTCATTTTAGCGATGAAGATATACAGTTTGCCTGTGAGAATCTTTAATCCCCTACTCACTGCAAGTGTTTTCATATAAAAATGAGGTGCCTGAACTCATATCTTGATAAATGGTAAAATTCCTCTCCCGTCCCCACTCTCATCTTGAGCTCCCTTCCCATCTCCATTGAAAATGGCATGTGAACTGCTTGTTCCAAACCCGGAGGAGCAAAGGTAATTTATGTCAGCAGAGCTGTGTCAAAATTGCTCTGATCAAAAGGTGACAGTGCTCCACACCTGGGCGGGCAGTTACAAAGAGTGGAAGCAATGCTCTTCCTGGTGCCCTGGACTGGGTAGGCTGGACTCCAGGCAAGTCCCAGCAGGGTTAACTGAACCCCTTCATCCAAGCTGTCTGGTGCCCCTATGCACTAGTTTACGACCCCAAAGGGGCTTGGGCAGACCTAGAATTGGGGAATTGGTATTAATGCCAAATCTCCTGGGACAGTGCAGCCCAGCCAGACCCTACCATGTCACATGGAGGGAAAAGAGTGGGACTGGGGTGGTAGAAGGGGGTGCTGTTCTCAAAAATCTTTACCGTCCCCTCTAGGTTTATCTCAGTTGACCGCCAGGGGGCACAGCGCGGAAATGACAACCCTAGGCTTCCAGGGCCAGGGGAGTAAGTGCTTCCAGATTGGTCCTGACAGCCACACTGCCCTCTCATAATTGGCTGGATGGACAGCGAAGTACCCCGCTACTCTAGCGTCATTCAGGGACGCCCCCACAAACACTTGTGCCCCTTAACGGACAGTTCCCTGGGAAGCGCATGTTGTCTGACGGTCTGGGGACTGACCAGAGCATAAAGCTGCCCCAGCTGGGAGCTGAATCTCTTGTCAGCCTGGGCCCTTGTCTGGTCCTCCCAGGAGTGGGATGGTTACCCCCTGCCCTGGGAGGGAGTGGGGCCGCATCCAGCTGCCCAGCTGTCCAGGTGCTGACATGAAGTGCACCCCAGAGCTGCTCGGGTTTCCTCCCCCGGGCCTGCCCCAGAGGCTGAGCCAGCATCCCAACACATCCTCAGGCTAAATAAGGAGCCCGCTTGGGTCAGTGGGCGGGGCTGGGGTCCCCGGGGGGCTTGGGGCAACCAGGCCAAACAAGGCAAGGAGGGGAGTGATGTATAAAACCGGGGCCCTGGGCTGAGCACCTGCTCGTGCCCCTACTGTGCCTGCCAGGAGGGCTCTGTCCCACCTCCCACCCAGCTAGTCGACCCAAGTCCCGAAGTCGACCCGCCCGCGGTGAGTCCCCATCCTCAGACCAGCCCCAGACACTCCCATCCCCCAAGATGTTCTGAATTGACAGGGAAAAGGCTGAAAGTCAAAGTCTCTGTGTGAGCCTAGACCCCATGTTTGCTTTGCGCTCCCCAGATGTCCAAAGCAGCTCCCGCCAAAAAACCAGCGGCTGCGGCCCCGCCTCCGGGATGTACCCTGGATATCAACGACCCCCAGGTCCAGAGAGCAGCCATTCGCATCCAGGCCTCTTACCGGGGCCACAGGTGAGGGGGAGCCCGGAGCCCTCAGGAGGAGAGGAGCTGGAGCTGCAGAAAGCGCCCTGCTGCGTGGGGGGTGGAAGCTGAGCACAGTGTTATGGACCGCTGGGGTCCCTGCACTTAGGGGAAAGCCGTTAGTGAGGTGTGGCACAGTGGCCGACAAGAATAAATCATTTCATCAGGGTAACAATTCAAGAGCAGGCTCCCTCCGAACCCATCCCCACATTCAAAGTTCTAGTGGACCGAATGGGGGAGGGGGCGAGGAATTTGGTGCCGGCGGTCCAGAGCCGTGTCGTGGGACCTCTGGGCCCTGAGCCGGCTCTCTGATAGGTCCCGGAAGGAGCTTCGCGAGAAGGGGCCACCGCGAGTGCTGGAGCCACTGAAGGACGTGGTGCTGATCGAGGGCAGCGCGGCCAAGCTGACTTGCCGCATTTCGGCTTTCCCGGACCCATTCATCCGCTGGAGCAAGGACGGCAAGGAGCTGCGTGACGGGCCCAAGTATCGTTACGTTTTCGAGGACCCTGACGTGGTCGCCCTGGTGGTGCGCGACGGCGAGCTGGCAGACCTGGGCCAGTACAGCATCAACGTAACCAACCCCTTCGGCCAGTGCTCCGACTCGGCGCGCATCCTGGTGGAAGGTACGCGCGCCCCGGGTGCCACCACGCAGAGCGGCACCACCTCCAGGTGCCGCCACTGGGTCCAGCCGCGCGCGGTCCGCTGGGCCTAGCCGAGTCCCGATGGGGCTGGGGGCACCGCCTGCCTCAGGAGCCCTTCCCACCCAGACTGAGAAGTCCGCAGTGGGCTTCCATCACTCCACACCAGGGCCCCAAGGTCACATTGAACCAGAGGCATTACCAGAGTTAGGGCCCAGGTCTTCGGACTCCAACCCGGGGCAATTTCCACTACGTGGAGCTGTCTCCAGGGCACCGAGGTGTGTAAACATTCCCGGGCTTGCACTCGTAGTACCTCCTTTGATCCTCCGTCCCCCCCTCTCCCCCGTGGGAAGTTGGAACGGCAGCTGCTAGCCCGGCTTAACAGCTGAGGAGATGAAGCCACAGAGAGGCTCCAGGCTTGCCCCGCGTCACACTGCGAGTTTAAATCCATCTCGTATTTAGCGCTGGGTATTATCTGGGGAGGTGATGCCCCTGCCCCGCCTCACCCCTAGGACCCTCACTAGGTCGCATGCCCTTTCTCTTCTAGTCCCTGCGAAGATTCAAAAGGGACCGGATAACACTAAGGCGCGCAAAGGCGCCACGGTGACGCTGACTGCGGAGATCATGGGCGAGCCTGCACCCGACGTGGGCTGGACCAAGGACGGGGAGGACATCGAGGAGGATGACAGGCGAGGGCGGGGACCTGCCGCTGGGGCGGAACGGGGCCCAGAAAACTGGCGGGAGTGGGCCGGGGGGGCAGGGAACGGGAGGCGAGCACCAGAGCTGGCTAACCAGCCGGGCCCCGGGCGCCTGTAACCTGACCGCGGCCCGCCCTCCCCACTCCCGCTCTCCCCGCCAGGGTGTTCTTCGAGATCGGCAGTACCACCACGACGCTGACCATCCGCCGGGCCACGCCCGAGGACAGCGGCAAGTACGAGGTGTACGTGGAGAACAGCCTGGGCATGGACCAGAGCTTCGCACGAGTGGACGTGGCCTGAAAGGAACGCTCGGACCTTTCGCCCTGGCTCCAAGCCCCGGGGTGGGTGGGACCGACAACCCTCCTCCATCTTGCTTAATAAAGCTGCTCTCTCTGACCCTCCGCCTGTTCTGTTCTTTGGAGACGCCGTTTCTTTTCCCCTGCACTCCAATCCCACGCTTACTCCAGACCCACACACCACGGTCACAGAATGTTGGGATCAGAATGTTTGGAGAGTGACTGGTCCGGTGCTTTATTTTACAGACTGTAAATCTGAGACAAGGTTTCTCTCAACGACCGAAGCTCCTTCCCTTAACCAACCGGACGGTCGGAGGACCTTATGACTCCGCCTTCTCTTTTTCTGAGTCCCTCAAGCCCCACCCACTCGCTGTAGGAGGCTCTCGCCACGCCCATCTCAAGACTGGCCACACCCCCTTTCGTCTCTAGCCCCGCCTCTCCGTGTCCCTGTTCTCTACTTTGACTGCTACTCCTGGGCCCGTTCCTGGACAGTTCGGGGTCCCAATCTCAGCTTCCAGCCTCGCCTCTTAGGCCCCACCCTTCTCTTTAGCCACTCCCCTCGATCCCTAGGCCGCGCCCCATTCTTCTCCCTTTAGTCCCACCTCCCTCCTCTTTCGTAGTTGGAAGGAGGGGTAGCGAGGAGGGCTACGGCAAACAAGAGCTTAAGAACTACTATTCCCGGCATACTCCGCGAAGGAGTTCTCGCGAGTCGCGAGAAGACACGTGCGCGGAAGGAGCAAGCGGTAGCTGGCCGCAGAGCTGGAATAAAGGGACCTAGTGGTAAATGGAGCCGATGGAGGGGTGGCGAAAGGGGTAGGAGGGAGGGGACCGCCCCTAGACCGGTGGCTGCTCGGAGGTCCCGGCTGGCCCTTCGGAGGTCTGCTCTTGTGTTAGCCCCGCAACCGCTGTCTAAGCAAGGCTAGGGTTTGTTAGACGGAGTCAGTTGTAGGGTTCAGAGGGTCAGCAATCAATCCTCCGAATGCCGAGTTTTAGCACTCGTCGCCAGTATTGGGACTCAGGGGCTAGTAGATTCCGTGTTTAAGATGCCAAGGGAATCTGTCTTTTGATTCAGGGTTCATCACTTAGAGGTTAGTTTTAGGATTCAAGTTCGGCATATAGAGGGTTTTTGCTCGGACTTGGGATTCATGAGATGCGGATCAGTGTTACCTTATTTCTAGGGATTCACTCTTAGGATTGTGGTTAAATATCTAGGGCATACTCAGGATTTGAGATTCAGTATTCAGGGTTCACTCTTGGGATTCAGGGCTTAACATCTACAGCATAAGAATGTAACAATTGGAAATCATTGGGTTTGGGGTTTTGGTTTTGAGGTTTGGGGTCTAAGAGGTCTATTACTGAGTTTCTGAGTTAGCTGGATTTGTTTATGGCCACAGGGAAGTCTGTTGGATCAAATTGCAAGGTGTGAATTTCAGGATTTAGGAGAAACCACTGTGGGGTTTAAGGTCAGTTGGAATCTGGGATGGGATTTCAGATGTGTGGGATTTGTGAGGTGTTGTGTCCAGGGAGGGACTACATTGAATTTTGGATTTACATCCTGTGAGAGGGCTAAGTGTTTCTATTTGGGGTTTGGGGTTTGCTTGGGATGTGAGTGGGGTTCTTGGATTGGGGTGTGAGATCTGAGCCTGATTTCTCTGTTGGGATTTGAGGTTTAGGTAGCGATTGCCATCATGCTGAAAGCTGTGATCCTGATTGGAGGCCCTCAAAAGGGTGAGGAGCCCCGGGGAAAGGAGCAGGGAGGTTGGGCTGGAGCGGTTGGTGGAGCGGAGGCAGAGGGAGGGAGGCAAGAAGCTGTAATGGGCTTCTCTCTCCTGTCTCAGGGACTCGCTTCAGGCCTTTGTCTTTTGAGGTGCCCAAACCCCTGTTTCCAGTGGCAGGGGTCCCTATGATCCAGCACCACATTGAGGCTTGTGCCCAGGTAACCCCGTAGGCTCCCCACTCCCACCTCACTTCCTGCTTATCTTCTTCATGCTGTACGTCCCCCTTTCCAACCGTGTCTTGTTCCCACCAGGCATAACTCCAAGGACTCCCATTTACAAATGACAGTGTGAATGGTGTCCCTTGGAGTTATGCAGTGCAACTGCCCTGCTGTCCTTACTAATCTGGTCTCTCATCTGGCCTCTTCTTGGTTAGATTTCACTCCTATTTTTATTTTATTTTATTTTTTTTATCATTTTTTTTTCAACGTTTATTTATTTTTGGGACAGAGAGAGACAGAGCATGAACGGGGGAGGGGCAGAGAGAGAGGGAGACACAGAATGGGAAACAGGCTCCAGGCTCTGAGCCATCAGCCCAGAGCCCGACGCGGGGCTCGAACTCACGGACCGCGAGATCGTGACCTGGCTGAAGTCGGACGCTTAACCGACTGCGCCACCCAGGCGCCCCTCACTCCTATTTTTAAAGCACAGAATGTGCGAGCAGGCAGGAATCTTGGAGACCATTTAAAGCTGTAGCATGAGGAACCTTAATGATAGCAAAGCACAGAACTCAAACCGTTGCTCACTATAGAGCTAATTTCTGTCTTGCTTTTATCATTGGGACAGGTAGAGGTTTATCTGAATCCAGTCTCTGCCTGCTATAAGGACTTGAGTAAATTTCTCCCCGCTTTGTGAGCCTTAGTTTCCTTATTTGTCAAATGGGGTGATTAAACCTACTTTGTGGGCTGACAGAGCTTAGAGATGAGGTTGGTAAAGTGCCTAGTACAAAGTAGGCACTTGATAAATGGTACCCATATCTCATGCTGATCTCAAGCTCAGATTGACAGATAATAAATATGGGGGGAAATGAAAGGATTATCTTTTCATGCAGCTTGGTGGGCAGAATCTTTCCTAGGGTGATCTTCAGATGTGGGGGTGGGGATGGGGGGGGATAGTAAAATAATAAAAGATTGAAAGACCACGGACAGACTTCCTCTAACTTCCTTTTTGTCTGGAGGAGAAATCAGGCCAGAGTCGTAAAGTAAGTGCCCAGGGGCCCCACAGCTGAGACCAAAACTGTGGTCTCTGGAGTCCTGGGACTGTTCCAGGGGTTCCCCGAACATTCCCTCCTATCAGATATTTTCTTTTTCCTCCCAACCTCTTCCCTTGTTCTCAGGTCCCTGGGATGCAGGAGATTCTGCTCATTGGCTTCTACCAACCTGACGAGCCCCTTACCCGGTTTCTAGAGGCTGCCCAGCAGGAGTTTAACCTTCCAGTCAGGTGTTTGTGCACACGTGCAGTATGGGGGTGTGGGACGGTGACCTAGGCCTCAGGGTTCTTGTGAGTGGGTTGAGTTGGTGTTTGCCAGACTTTACCCTTCTATACTGGGAGGATTCTTGTTTGGGCCTCTCTGAATCCCTGAGTATATTGGCCTTAGGCTGATGTACTCCTGGGAGCAGGAGGGGTCAGATGCCAGGCTCAGGATATCTGCCTCCTTTGATCTCACTGAGCTGGCTCTGGGGTCCCTGGGGACAGGTACCTGCAGGAATTTGCGCCCCTGGGCACAGGGGGTGGTCTCTACCATTTCCGGGACCAGATCCTGGCTGGGGGCCCTGAGGCCTTCTTCGTGCTCAACGCTGACGTCTGTTCCGACTTCCCCTTGAGTGCTATGTTGGATGCCTACAGACACCAGCCTCACCCTTTCTTGCTCCTTGGCACCACGGTGAGGGGGCTGGGAAGGCTGGAGGGTGTAAAGGGGGTGATCCAGAGAAGTTCCTGGAATGCAGGGTGTCGGGGAGGCAGGGGCAGCCCAGGGAGCTGGAGTGGGAACCGACATCAAGAGGGAAATGTGCCAGAAATCCCAGCAGTAGCTGAGGTGGCGGTGGAGACCCTGAGCCCTGTGGCTGCTTGGAAAGAAGGGAGGGGGAGGGCAGCTGTCAGTTCTCCCCCTGCTGAAGGCCTGTCAGTGGCAGAAATATGTGTCAGGTGCTGCAGAGGAGGGAAAGAAAGCAAGAAAACAGACCTTGCTGCCCTGGAGCAGGCGGGTCATTGTTTTGGTGTGTCTGTCTTTCAGGCTAACAGGACACAATCCCTCAACTACGGCTGCATTGTAGAGAATCCACAGACACACGAGGTGAGAGCAGAGAGGGGGCTGGCTGGGTTCTTACTCTGTGTCTTCATTCCCCCACCCCTCTGCTTCTAGAGAATGCTAGAATGCTGTTTTTTTAAAAGCACTTTAGTTATTTTGAGAGAGACAGAGAGAGTGCATGCATGCACACATGTGTGTGGAGGAGGGGCAGAGAGAGAGGGAGAGAGAGAAAGAATCCCAAGCAGGTTCCATGCTGTCACTGCAGAGCCCGATACGGGGCTCGATCCCACAAACCGTGAGATCATGACCTGAGCTGAAATAAGTCGGATGTTCAACCGACTGAGCCGCCCAGGCACCCTGAGAATGCTGGAATGCTATTGGGGGGGCCCCAGTGCTGTCAGACTGGTGGGGCATACCCTTGGTTGTTCATCTTCTATCCGTTCTAGAGAGATTGGCAAAAAGCAAAGGGGTAACAGTTAATTTCCATGGGTTCAGCGCCCCAATAGATGTATGCACAGGGTGCTATGGGAACACAAAAGGAGGCCCACCCCAGCCTTGCCTGGGTGGGGGCTGGGAGAGCTCCCTGGAAGAGGCAAGGTCTGAGCCGAGTTAAATTCACATAGAGGAAGAAGGAGACTGGAAGGCATAGCAGGTAGGGGGCCTGCAGGGCAAAGCAGAGGTTCTCTGTCCTTGTTTGTGAAACTCCCAGCCCTTGAGCCTAATTGACTTTCACACCGACCTTTTATTTGCTCAAGCTTTCGTATTAAAAATACATCTAAACAGGCACACGCAGGTAGACATACACACATACACATAAATATGTGTGATTTCGGGTGTTTTTAAGTTTTATGCGAGGCACTAGCTAGATGTTAGAGAGACAGAGCCAAAGAAATACAATCCCTGCCTCTCAGGAACCCCCTGTCAGTGGGAAAGACAGGCAAAAATCAAACGTTGCAAATGACACAGGTGCCACAGTGGGGTGTGGCCAGAGGCCACGGGTGCCCAGACCTGAGAAGCCACCTGTGAGGCAGGACAAGAGCAGACTCACAGAGGCAGTGGCAGAGTGGACCGGGTTTTGAAAGCTGGGTTTTCCAGATGAAGAGCGGAGAAAAGGCATTCCAGGCACAGGCAGGCGCAACGGCATTGAATTGTGCTCCAGGGCTGCTGGGAGGTGGGGAGGATTGGGAGGGAAAAGGCACGGAGTTGGGACTTCTCTTGAAGGTGAAGGGCAGTGACTGCAGTTAGGAAGACCACCCTGGCGGCGGGGAGTACCTGGAGATCAGAAGGTCTTAGGGGATGGTGGCAGCGGCCCCTCCTCTACCAGACTCAGCCTGCTGTGTCCCCAGGTCCTGCACTACGTGGAGAAACCCAGCACTTTTGTTAGTGACATCATCAACTGCGGCATCTACCTCTTTTCCCCTGAAGCCCTGAAGCCCCTTCGGGACGTCTTCCAGCGTAACCAGCAGGATGGGCAACTGTGAGGCGGGCCCCATGGCCCTGTAACCCAAGTACCACTCCGTCCCAGACCACCCGTAACCCCCCCTACCCGCCCCCACCCCAGTCTCTGCAGGCTCCATCTCTACCCGCTCACCTTCCTCCTTCCTTTTCCTTTCCTCTTGTCATCCCCAGCTGAGCCTTCCCAGTCCCTCCCCTTCTAACCTCATTCTGTCCCTCTTCCTTATCCATCCCGGTTCCTCCTCTGTCACTGCCTGCCCACTCCCCTTCTGGTCCATTTCTCTCAAGCCCTAAGTGTCCCAGAGATGTCTTTCAGAACAGAAGGCAACACACACACTTGGGTGCACACACGCTTGGGTGTAGAGACATGCAGAGAGAGAGAGAGAGAGAGAGAGAGAGAGACACACACACACACACACACACACACACGCACACACACACACCCTCTCTCTCAGGCTGACGCTCCCCTCAGAGCATAGTGCCCAGAGTCCTGCTGAGCACAGTCCCCTCCCCAGGTCATCCTTGGAGGCCCCGGACGTGTTTCCCCCACCCCCGTGGGTCCTGCCCTTCACCCCCTCCTCCCCGCTGGCTCCCCATCTCATGCCTCACTCTCTCACTCTCATCCATCTCTGCTTCTCTCTCCATCTCTCCTGGCCTCTGTCTGTTTCTGCTGAGCTGGCATCTCTACCATCTCTCTCTCCCCCTCTCTTTCTGTGACTGTCTCTGCCCTCACCAGCTGTCTTCCTCTGGGGTGAGTGTCTGTGTTTCCTTCCATCCTGTGAGAGGGAGGGTAGCCGGAGGTGGGATTGGGAGGAGTGGACGGGGAGGAGAATAGGAAAATGGGGGGAAGGTATGTCGGGGTCAACTTCTTGGACAGGGGGCAGAGATGGGGTGTGGTCCATGCCTGGGGATCCCCCGGGATACCACCCTAGCTAGGGGTGGAGGGTGGTGTGGGTAAGGGCGGTGGGAGAGTCTCCGGGGACATAAGCCTCCCCTTGGAGAGGATCTGACCAGACCTGGAGAGGGGGTGGGATTCCCTCAGATTCCTATCCTCTGAGAGACTGTGTGGGTCTCCCAGGCCAGCTCAGCCGGGGCACTGATGCCCACATCTTCTCCTCTCTGCCAGGGAGGACTCTTCAGGCCTATGGCCAGGGGCAGGCACCATCCGCTTGGAACAGGATGTGTTCTCAGCCCTGGCTGGACAGGGCCAGATCTATGTACACCTCACTGATGGTATCTGGAGCCAGATCAAGTCTGCAGGGTACGTATGCCTCTGGGAGGTGAGCGGGGCACCTGGGGGTTGAGACTTTCGGGTGGTAGGCACCTGCTGGCCCCTGAACCCCTGTTCCACTTTGTGGCCCCTCCAGCTCAGCCCTCTATGCCTCCCGCCTCTACCTGGGCCAGTACCAGCTCACTCATCCAGAACGCCTGGCCAAGCACACCCCAGGGGGTCCACGAATCCGAGGTACCCGCCCTGCCCCCTTCCTAATCTTTGCCCCCCACCCCAGCCTCCTGTACCCTCTGAGCCATGACTCCCAACCTCAGATTCAGAGGTGAAGACTCAATCCCTGCCCTCCCTGAACCAGATATGGTTTAGGGTATTTGCCCCCAGGTCTTCTCTTCTGCTTCTAGGAAACGTTTACATCCACCCAACGGCCAAGGTGGCCCCGTCGGCTGTGGTAAGCAGTGGGCCAGGCTGTCCGGATGGGTGGGGCGGTGCAGATAACTCCTGAGCTGAGTGCTGGGCTCTGCGTTGTCAGCCCATTGTGTGGCCACAAGCAGGTCCCTTCCCTTTATCTGTTCTATGAAGGGTTTGGATTTGGGTTTCTCCAAGGCCCTCCAGGGGTCATAGTATGTGTTCCTCTCCACAGCTGGGCCCCAATGTCTCCATTGGGGAGGGGGTGACCGTGGGCGAGGGTGTGCGGCTCCGAGAGAGCATTGTCCTCCATGGAGCCACGCTGCAGGTAGGTGCCCAGGCACATGCGGCAGGGCATGGGACCCCGAGGCTGGAGGGGAGGGGTGAGCCCCGTGGGCTCTGCATCTGGCACCTTCTACTCCCTCACTTCACACTGTCGTGTTTGGCAGGAGCACACGTGTGTTCTGCACACCATTGTGGGCTGGGGGAGCACTGTGGGGCGCTGGGCCCGTGTGGAGGGTACCCCCAATGACCCCAATCCCAACGACCCGCGAGCACACATGGACAGTGAGAGCCTCTTCAAGGATGGGAAGCTGCTGCCTGCCATCACCATCCTAGGTATGGCTTCCTAGGGGACAGACGGCTGTGGAAAACCTCCACAGGTGATGGCTTTGCCCTGTGGGGAGCATGCGTGCGCGTGTTTGTGTGTGTGTGTGTGTGTGTGTGTGTGTGTGTTTGCGTGCACACATACACGTGCGTGTTTACTCCCTTAGCAAACATTTTCCAAGTGCTTGCTGTGTGCCAGGCCCTGATTTGAGTCACTGGGGGCAAGAGGCCAGGGCACAGATGGGCAGGGTGGGATCCCTCCCGGATGGCAGTGGCCCCAGCTCCTGGCCTCTGGTCTCCCCTCCCCATGGCTTCCTCCTGGTGCCCTCGTCCCCCCTGCAGGCTGCCGCGTCCGGATCCCTGCTGAGGTGCTCATCCTGAACTCGATTGTTCTGCCACACAAGGAGCTGAGCCGCAGCTTTACCAACCAGATCATCCTCTGAGGGGGACTGCCAGAAGGCACCCCTCCAACTCCTGCCCACCCCCCTCGAGGCTGCTGCCTGCATGGCCAGCCTCTGTCCAAAAAGACCGGAGGAAGCCAGGCAGGATCTTCACATGTCGGGGAGCAACGTGGGTGGCCGGGTGGCTGGGGAGACTCCAGGCCTCCCTCTCCGCTCCCTAATAAACCCCCGTGAACCTTGGAGCCAGCACGGACTCCCGTTTGTGCCTGGGCTGGGGGTGGGGGTGGAAGGGGGGCAGCTGAGTCAGGCCCCCCCACATTAGCATTTAAATTGGAGTCATCGCTGCCGGCTCATGAATAATGAATCTGGAGCCCTGGTAAATCTCCCCCTCCCAGTGCCTTTAGCCTCTCTCGCTGCTAGGGAGGAAGGCCCCCAAGGCTCCCAGCCTGCCTGGCCCCTGCCTTCACCCCCACCCCAGCATGGCCAGCTTGCCAGCCTTCCTGTTCCTCTTCGTTGGCCCTGGCTTGGGCTCTGAGTGTAAGGATTCTGAAGGGAAGGGTGAAGGATTTCGGTGGGACCGTGGGGTGCTGGCCGTGGGCTCACAGACTGAGAGCCACAGGCCTGAGATTGGATCAGCCGGTGGTTGCTTTCCTCAGTTTCTGCCCAGCCCGGCCCCAGCCTGTTTTCCGCTTTGCCAGCTCCATCTGTTCCTCGCCTGGCTTTTGGCTGGGTGGGGGTTTCTCCCCTCCCGAGGCCTGGTTGGTGTCTGTCTTCTCCCCTGGCAGGCGGGACAGACCTAACTAAGCTGGTACCTGCAGCACAGTGGGGCCCCTGGTGCTGGGAGAGGAGGGGCCCTGGCCACCTCCCGCCACCAACTTTGCCCTTTGGGAGGTCTTAGTCCTCTCCACATTCCTGAAGCCCCAGAGAAACCCAACCATCTATCATGTTTGCCCGTGACCCCCGTGTGCCCCTCTTGGTGCCCCCCCCCCCCTTTCCCCAGCTGTGGGTGCGGAGCTTAGTTGCCAGATGAGCTGGTAATGATCGTAATCTGCTAATTGAGAGGAATCTAATTACCCAAAGAGAATGGGGGGGCAGGGCGTGGGTGGGAGGGAGGAGGGGGTCCTGGCAGCAGGCAGGGGTGGCAGGCGGCAGGGTGCCGGGGCCTTGTTATCAGCACCAGGGTCTGGGACAGAGCCCAGGATTTCAGAGCATCAGAGCTGAGCAGTTAGGAAGATGTGCTTTCTCTGGAGCCGGGCTGAGGGTAATGTGGGAATTGGGCTAGATGTGACCTCCCAGCCCCCTCAGGCCCTGCAGGCTGTAAGGGAGTGTGTGTGAAAGGAGCCAGGTTTTAGCAGTCCCGACCTACGACCTGCCTTGACTCAGCCTCTTTCCCATTTCCTGTCCCTGCCTCCAGCCCAGACCTTCCATTATCAGCATGGGGTTGGAGGGAACCACAGATGCTTACTCTGGGCCTGGGGTCAACTCCCTGAGGAGGGAGCTGGGAGAGAGATGGGCTATGGGGCCAGAGACTGGGTCCCTTCCCTGCCCTCCCCCCAGTCCTGACCCTTCTGTTCCAAGTGGTTGGCAGAGGCCATGGCAGCTCCATCATAAATATGATAATTTAATTATTTTCTCAGCAAAACACCGTGAAATCCAATAAGTCTGTGTCAGGCCCTGGCCCCCGGGACCCCCCTCCTAGGCCCAGTGGGGGTGGGGAGAGGCACTGGAAGGGGAAAGGGTCAGTGTTTGAAGCGGGGGGGGGGGGTGGCCAGTGTAGCGGAGATCCTTGTAACATGCCCCCTCCCACCAGGCTGCCCTAGTCACTGCTGCGTGTGTGCTCAGGCAGAGGTGGGGGTCTAGGAAGGAGCTGTGATGCCCTCCACTCCCCTCCAGCCCTTGTCCGCCCCAGGAGGGACTCAGCACCCAGTCTGCCTCTGAGGGCACAGCTCAGGGCCCAGGATGTGGGAGCCCCCTTCTCCACCACCTCTAGGTCTTCGTTGGCCCTGTAGGAGTAGGAGGGTGCTGGCCCCCAAAGGGTTTGAGAAGGGAGAAGGGAGGGAGCTGGGGTGGGAAGTGGGGGTGAGCGGGGGAAGGGATGCGGGGGAGGGGTGCGCTCCTGCCATTAGTGCTTTTTTAGGTTTCCATAAAAAGATGATTCTGTAAAATCCACGAGGGGGAGCAAGCTGGGGGCTGGGGAGGGGGGCAGGTCCCTGGCACCGAGCTGGATGGGGCGATGGGAGGAGAGCTGGGGCCCGACCGGGACCGAGCTTGGACGGAAATTTGGATGGGCTTCAGGAGCCAGCGAGGGGGAGAGGCCGAGCCAAGAACACAGACTGGGGGGAGGTTGGCCGGGGTGGGGTGGGGGCAGGGCCCTCATCTCCCTCCTGTCCCTTTGGCGGGGCTGACCGGGGCCCCAGTCCCACCCCCATCTCCATCCCCTCCCCCTGGCGCTGAGCAGCCATTATCGGGGGAGCAGATTGCAGCCCCCTCCCCCTCTCCGGGAAGCAGGCACAGCTGGGGCCCCGCCACATCTGCCGCATCAGCACGGAGCACAGCTGGGTGTGCCCAGAGCTGCGCTCCCCAAAACACAAAGGGGAGGGCGGGGGCCAGGGAGAGCCCAGACCCCTGAGACAGACACACTGACACTTCTGCCAACAGACACACACTCCTCGAGGCGAAGCTACACCCACCACCACACACGCTCCCTCCTGTGCAGACAGGAGAACTGACAAACACGCAATTACTCTGCCCCGCCTGCCACCCCCGCTCCCCTCCCCCCGCCCCTTCTTCCTCCTCCCCTTCCTTCCCTCCAGGCTCCCCCTTCCGCCGCCTCGGCCACCTCGGCTCCTCTGTAGGGAGCAGGGGCCTCACCCTGCCTGAGCACACCTTTCTGGGAGGCACGGAGAACCGGAGGGCAGGAGGTGGTAAGGGGCCGCCCGGTCTGAGCAGGAGCCTGGGCAAGCCACGGCCCACCCTCCGGGCCCATACTCCTCCCTACAAAGAAGTGCTCCTTGAGACATTAGTTCTTGCCACCCTGGGCGTGATGGGGCTGGCGCTCCATCCCGGGGCAGGTGGGCTGAGCACCCTTGACTGTTGCTCCCCGTGCAGAGTTCCATTGGTCACCTCAAGGAGGCGCTGCGTTGCCCTGGGTTCTCCAGCCAGGAGCTCAGAGGCTCCCAGGGCCGGCACCTGCCATTCCCACCCAATCTACCCTGCTCACCCCTGCTTAGCTCTGCCACCCTTGGTACTCGCGGGCTATGGGGCCTCGCCAATAGTGGCAGAGTCCCCATGCCCAGAAGAGATGATCAGGAACTCCTTCTTTCCTCTCTGCCAGGCAGTAGTCATCTCCCGGCCCCTGATTTAATCTTGCCCCCTTCACAGCCCTTGTTTCTCCTGCTCATCTCCTTGGCCCTGATGTCCTGCCCTCAGCCCTTTCCTTCGTACCCCTCACCCCACGCCCCCCCTCACCCCCCGTCCTGCGTCACGCCCCCGCCCCTGCCCCTCAGAGCTTTAATCCCTCCTGCTGCTGTGCCGCCTTATCTGCTCCCAGCAGCTTTCGCTGCTGCAAAGCCCTCTCCCCCTCCTTCTCTGGATCTTCTCCCCCTCCTTCCCTGGCTCCCTCTTCTCTCTGACCAGCACCCCCACTCCCAGCCGGTCTGTCTCTCAGGCCTCCATGACGGCTCCTGGCTGACCCCAAATTTGCCCTCCAGTGCCCCTTGCCCTCTCTCCAGCCTCAGTTCAGAGGTTGCCTGATGCCCACCCACTCCCACACTGGTCTCTTCCTACCCCGCCCCGCCCCCTCAGGCCCCGCAGACTTGGTCAGTTTCTGACTAGCCAAGATTTTTCATCTTTCTTCTTCCCTACTCTCCCTTTCCTGGTCCTCTCTTCAGTTCCTCCGGTTGCCTGCCCCTCGATCTTGGACCTGGTGTCCTTCGGCCCCGGTGATCCATTGCCTTGCCTTGGCCATCCTCAAAAGGGGATGGGGGGGAGCGTTGGTGTGAGCCACAGGAGAGGGATCAGGCTGGGTTGGCCCTAGGACAGGGAAGGGGGTGCAGAATGCTGGCGGGCAGTGGGGGCAGGGCCTGGCGGTGGGACGCTAACCCTCTTCAGTCGCCTCAGATCACGTCCGGGCCTCCCCACCCCCCTTCACTGGAACTCTCATTAACCGCTTCTCCTGCCTCGTCCGCGGCATAAATAACCCAGATAAATCAGCCGCCGTCCGCCCCCCGCCCCTCGGCCCCCGCACAGCCCGTTTGTCACCGCTGCTCGCTCACCAGCCAGGCCTGGCCCAGTCCCGGCCTCCACCCCCCCATCCTTGTCCCTTCCCGCCCACGTCTGTCCCACACTAGCTCATCCCTTGGTCCGCACCAGAGCCAGGCCTGGGACAGGTGTCTGGGCTCGGAAGGATGGCAAGGCGTCCACTGGGAGGAGGGGGAGGCTGGGGACTCTCTCTAGGAGAGAGTTTGGGGGTCATGTCATTTATGTGTGGGCCACCCAGGAAGGGAGTCTGAGGCTGACACAAAGGTGAGAAGGGGCAGATGCAACTCAACATGGGGGGGGGCATCCCTCTACTGGGAAAAGAGGTGAAGCCCCAAAAGCCTGGGTATAGGAAGGACCTTGGAGGATCCCTTAGGAGCCCCCAAGCTGGATCATGAGAGGTGTCTGGATCTGCCTTTGAGGCATTTTGCCGAAATAAAACCTGCACCTTCTCAGGTGCTCTGTAAGAACCCTCTGCCCTCCCTGTCATCTCCCTCACCCTCTGTCCCCCATTCCCATGCCCTGCCTTATCTGGCTGTACAGATGCCACTCTAATCTCTGCCTCTCAGTCTACACACTGCCATCAGGAAACCTAGTTCACGCTCTGGGGGATGGAGATGGGTGGAGATTGGACTAGGAACAAATCTGGGAAATGGGGACAACTGGAGAGCAGAGGAAATCTGGCTCTGAAGCCCCCTTACCCCTGTGCCCCACACCTACTCGGGAACCAGGTCCCAGACAGACCCTCTCCCTCTGCTCACACCCAGCTCAGGTCCTGGCCAACCACACTTTGGCCCTGATGCTCACTGCAGGGGGCAGGTGGTCCCTGGGGAGTGGGTGGGGGAAGTCAGGAGGGGATGGGGGAGCTTGGGCGCAGGGCTGGGGGTGGGGGTGGGGAAGAAGCTGGGCCAGGCCCCAGGGACCAGCTGGGCAATGAGCCGGGGAAGCAGCCGGGAGGCTAAATGAGGGAGATTATCACCCAACTGCAGCCGGGCAGAGAGGGAGGCAAGCAGGGAAGCGGGGAGAGGGAAGTGGGGGGGGGGGGGGGAGGACGGGGGCCAGAGGGGAAGGGGGTGTAGGGGGGCAGGAGAGACGGAAGAGACTGGAGGGGAGGCACAGGATGGGCTGCAGGGATGTGGAAGGGGGACTCTCGCCAAGTGTAACCAGATTCCTAGGGGTCTGGGAGACGGGGTGATGGGGACCTGGGGACAATTGGAGACAGCTGGCTGTGGGGCACTGGCGGGGAGTGAATGCAGTTCTACTTCCCCGTGGCCTGAACTCTCCTCTCCACCCACCCCCCAACTTTGTGCCCTCCAGAGGAGTGTGATTGGGGCTGATGATGACGGAGGCCAGTATGTTAAAAGAGTATGACCCCATGATCTCAGTGGATGGCAGGGCAATTTAGGCATTGAGTACAGGGTAGCAACGAGTGCTGGGGAGAGCTTGGGGAGTAGCTCCCTGATTTCTTGGCAGAGCCCCAGACTGAAGTAACCTTAAAAAAGCAATTAAATCACCTTAAAAAAAAAAAAACCAGTAAAGAAAAATCAATACTAGGAGAAAGGGGAAGAGAGGCTGGGGGAGGAGGAGGTGGGGTGGAAGCACTAGAAGGGTCTAGGAGTCTAGCCGGGAGGGCAGAGCACGGCAGGGGGCCGCCTGGGTAGGGGGTAGAGAAAGGGGGATTGTCTGTGGTCACTTGGAGACTCGGAGTGCTAACTCGGCAGCTGCTTCCAGTGCCATCCCCACTTTCCCCTGTGGGAGGCCGCCAGACGCAGCCCTGACCCCAGGGGTCTCATCTTCCCAGCTTGGGGGAGCTGGCTTTTGGGGAAGCCCAGCCGCAGTCCCCCACCCCGCCCCCAGGAAGCTACTTTGATGAGAGGCCGGGGACAACACCGCAGGGTGCCAAGCGGGGCCAGGGCAGGGGGCTGGTGGGCTCTGTGCTGGGGCGACGGTGACCGATGGGGCCTGATACGGTCTCACAGCCAGGGTGGCCCCGGTGGTTCCCTACCCCCACCCCCGGGGTAGCCGCCCGTGGGCCCCTCCTCCGGGCCCAGGCGGGGGCTGCGACTGGCAGGGCAGGCCTGACGCAGGGGAGGGGTGGCCTCTGGGCAGCGGGTGGACCTCGGGCTCTAATCCCCAGCAGCTGCCGTTTCCCTCAGATCGATTCCCTTCTCACTTTTTTTTCAGCTGCTGGTTCCGCGGCTCGGATCGATGGAGCCGCCTCCCCCGCCCCTCTGAGCTTCCTCTCCCTGCTGCTCATTAGTGCCCCGATTAATCAGCCCCCCCTTTCCTCTGGGGGACAAGTGCTTCCTCCCCCATGAGGGCTCGCGTTCTCACGCGGGCCCCCCAGAACACAAGCTGCTCCCTGTGACCACCCCAGCCTGGGAGCACCAAGGCATTTCCTCCTGGGCTGCCCACTGGGGCCCCACCCCTGCCTGCCATACCAACCCACATGCCTGTTCCCCTCGGCAAGACAGCAGCCTCACCAGGGCGCCCCTGCCCTATTCTGCCGGCCACCCCCTGCTTCCGCTTCTGAGATAGTACTCCCCATCCAAGCCCGCACATTTCTCCTCCCTCCCAAATCCCCATTTGGGCTCTTCCTCTCCCTCCATTCCATACCCTCTCCCCCACCCATCACACCTCCTCCCTGCTCCTTGGCCCGTTCACCCAACACCCTCCCCCACCCACCAGACAGGTGTGGCAAGGGATTTGGGAAGCGTTTGGGGAAGAAAAATGTGGCCACAGATGTTCAAGTCAGCCAGGGTGCCCTCTGTCCCAGACACAGGAATGACTGAGTTTGGGGGCGGGGGAGGGGGCGGCCAGCATCCCAGGAGGGGGTGGGGGGGAAGGGGCGGGGAAGGTGGATGTTGAGCTCAGGAGCAAAGGTCCAGGCCAGTCACGAATCTTGGTGGAGTCACCTTTGTCCCCTTGTCTGCCTTGCCTGCCCTCCTCTGCCCTCCCCTACCTCATTCAAACAAGTGGCTCTCCCAAGGAGTTTCTGGAAGCCGCTGTGACTGGGGTAGTTGGGGGCAGGTGGTGGCCAGGTGCTGGGGTCAGGAGTCACGAGTCAAGAGTCAGGGAGGTGGGGGGGGGTGTGGTGAAGTCGGCTGAGCCTGGGTGTGGTCCCCCAAAAGTGGCAGAATGAGCTGAGGACTCTGGGTGCAGATCTCTTCCCTGGGTGGCCTGGGAGTGGGGCCATCTGGGGACCCCGTGAGTGCCTAGGGTGTGACAAGAGTTTGGGGGGGGCAGCCCGACGAGGTTGTTGAAGGCGGGGGCCGGGGATCCCAGTCCTGGGCTGGGGGCTGCCCCCGCCCCTGGCCTGGCTCCTGCCGCCAGTGCCGCCGGTGAAGCGCTGTTGACATGTCCTGAATTATTAAGCACGGGGTGGGCTCCGGAGCACATGCTGAGCGGAGCGGCTGGGGCTGCGCGGCGTGGCGGAGCAGCGCTCACTCCCTCGCTCGCTCGCTCGCAGGGACACACGCAGGGGCTGACAGCTGTGCTGGTGCTGATAAGGGAAGCCACAAGGAGACGATCGAGGAGAGAGACAAGCAGCAGCAGAGGCAGCAGCAGCAGAGGCAGCACGAGGGCTGCGGAGCTGCTGGGAGTGGGAGTGACTCCCCCACCTCGGGCCCCCACCCTGTCCCTGTCCTCCTCCCGCTTGCCCTGAGTTGAGGAGAGCGGCCGCTGCCACCACCGCCACTCCGGAGGGCACCGGGGGGCTGCCGGCCAGGGAGGGACAGGGGCAGGGAGGCTCTGGCCAGTCCCAGCAGCCGGGGACAGATGCCGATCGAGATTGTGTGCAAAATCAAATTTGCAGAGGAGGATGCGAAACCCAAGGAGAAGGAGGCAGGGGATGAGCAAAGCCTCCTGGGGGCTGCACGGGGGGCAGCAGCCCCCCGGGACCTGGCCACCTTTGCGAGCACCAGCACTCTGCACGGGCTGGGCCGGGCCTGTGGCCCAGGCCCCCATGGACTGCGCAGAACCCTGTGGGCACTGGCCCTACTCACCTCGCTGGCTGCCTTCCTGTACCAGGCGGCTGGCCTGGCCCGGGGCTACCTGACCCGGCCTCACCTGGTGGCAATGGACCCTGCTGCCCCAGCCCCGGTGGCTGGCTTCCCGGCCGTCACCCTCTGCAACATCAACCGTTTCCGGCACTCGGCGCTCAGCGACGCCGACATCTTCCACCTGGCCAATCTGACGGGGCTGCCCCCCAAAGACCGGGACGGGCACCGAGCCGCCGGCCTGCGCTACCCGGAGCCCGACATGGTAGACATCCTCAACCGCACTGGCCACCAGCTTGCCGACATGCTCAAGAGCTGCAACTTCAGTGGGCACCACTGTTCCGCCAGCAACTTCTCTGTGGTGAGTCCTGCCAGCTGGCCCGCCGGGCCTGGGGTGGCCGGAGGCCGGTGGGGGGGGGGGGGGGGGGGGGGGGTGGCGCGCAGGGGCATCCTCAACAGGGCTCTACAGGGCTTCCCTTCCTTCCGCCACCAGAGGCTGGCCTCGTGTCTCCCCCAAGCCCGGTGTTTCCCTGTCGCTCCCCAGCCGCGGAGCAGGGGACGCTCCTAGGGGCTCACCCTGGCGCTGCTGCGGCCGCTCCTCTTCTCGGCTCTGCTGCTGCTGCAGGGCCCAGGTCTGGGCCCGGGGGGCCCGGAGTGGGCCCCGGGTCCCCGAAGCCGGGCAGCTTGCAGGGAAGGAAGGGATGCACCGTGCCAAGGCCGGGCCGACTGACCCCCACTCATCTCTTGTTCCCTTTTTCCTCTGGATTCTTCTCCCCACTGAATGAGGGTGTTGGGGACGGGTGTCTGGGGGGCTCCAGCAAGAGAGGGACTCAGGGCTGCCTCCTGGGGAGCTGGCCCGACCGGCAGGCTGGATAGAGACGATCTTGATCTTCGTGTACACTGGGTGCCAGTGTCTCTTCTCTGTCTCTGTGTCTCTCATACACACCCCCTTTCACAGACTCCCTCACACATCCCTCTTTCATGCTGCCCCTCCAGCCTCTCTCCCTTTCCCTCCCTCCGTTTCCTGGTTCTTGCTGTTCCCTTGCCCGGCTCTGGCTCTTACACTGAGAATCACTCATTCACCCTTATGTGCATGGCTCACCCTCACTGCAACCCAGCAACACACACACACACACACACACACACACACACACACACCCCTACCGCTCAGGGACAGTTTTCTGTGCTCACTCTCTCATACTCAGTGTCCCTGTCACCACACTCACATGCACACCTGCACACCCACACACCGAGAGCTACCCATCTCTATGCCCAGATCCCAGCTCTTACTTAGCTGCTGAGGACGAGGACAGGGTCACACTGTGGATGCCATCCCCTTTGTGATGCCCCCCGCCCATCTATCTTGATCCCTGCGCCCCATGCGGGGACTGCTGGTGCCATCTCTCACATGTGTGTGGACACAGACACACACACACACACACACTCTCTCATTGAGATCTGGAGTGTCGGCTTGGGCTGCCCTCCCATGCACACCTCCCACAGTCAGGTGTGAGCTCAGGGGGCGTGTCTTGCGTGCTGTCTGTCTGTCTGTCTGTCAGTCAGTGCTCCATTCACCCACACTCACAGGGTATCTATTATCCCTGGTGCTAGAGATCCCCGCTGCACGGTTGACTCCCAGCATTGTGTACATGTGTGTTTGCACCCTTGTTACCACTGCCCAGTGCATATGCAAATACGTGGCGTCAACATGGTGCCCACTCCAGCCAGCCTCCAGTGGCCTGCCCCAGGGATGGGGAGGGCGCTTTCCTTCCTCCGGCCCAGGTTCCCATTCGCTCACTCACTGCCTCAGTACAGCAGGAAACGTGCCCCTAGTAGGCTTCTCTCACGGCTACCCATGCCTGCAGCCTCTGGGTCCTCCTGCCACTGGGTGTGGGGGCAGTTGTGTAGCAATGGAGGAAGGGGCAGGAAGGAGGGGTCGTCCTGGGTGGGGGGCACTGGGCTTTTGTGTGGCCACACACCCCTCTTCTAGGAAAAATCACTGCTCCCAAATCCGGGACTGCCAGAGTCCTCAAGAAGGAGGTGAGGTGTAGAGAGTGTGCATGTGGACTTTTGGGTCCATGGAGCCCCTCTGTCTGACATCCTCACCCCTCAGAGTTGGGGGGAGGGAGACACAGCCCAGTCCCAGCAGGTGTTGTTGGGGCAGAAATCAATGGGAGCTTTGTGTCCCTGCGCAGGGATGGGGGGGCGGGTGGGTAGAAAGGAAAGGGGAAGTGTGTTGAAACCTCAGTGGGAAGGAGGGTGGCGGGGAGGGAGAGATGGGGAAGGGGGGAGTAAGGTGAGGGAAGCAGGGTTTCCTGCCTCGCTCTAGGAAAAGGAGGTGCCCGGAGGATCTGGGAACAGGGAGTCTCTGGGAATCCTGAGGATGGCTAAAGGGGAGGATGGGTGTCCAGCGGGCCCTTTCATACCCTGGGGCTGCAGACAAGAGGGCGACAGAAGTTTGTGGGTCTCAGTTTTGGGGCTGCGGCGGGCCCAAGAAGGGCAGAAGGGCAAAGCAAGCACTGGGGGACAGGAATTCCCCTTTAGAGCCTGCGTTCCCTGTCTCCCACCCAGTCCAGACCCCATATCCCTCTGCCCATCCCCCGTCTGCTGAGCGTAACTCTCCCTTGGACCTGGCCTTCGAGGGCTGAGTCTGCTGCAGATTCACCAGGGTCTGGGAGTGTGGGCTGGGATGGCGGTTCATGCCGCACAGCCGTGGGGAAGATGAGGGTGTACCGCAGGGTGAGATCAGAGAAGGGGCAGGAGATGAACACAAGGGGTCTTTCAGGAGGACACGAGGTCCACAACAGACCCTGCGGTAAGAACACGGAGCTCCTGGTGGGATCGATGGTGGGGAGACGGGTACAGGGATCCGCTGGCAGGGGACCTGCCAGGGTGTGAGTGGTGAGATGGTCAGTGACAAAGACAGGCTTTGGGGAAGGGGCTGGGACGTGTGTTCTGTGGCTTTCCCTGTTTCCTCCTTCCCACTCCCCACTCTGCTGTGACCTTTCCTCCAGAATCCAAGTTAATAAATGTCACATTTTCCAGCCTATTTTTACTCTGGGTAATGTGCCCTCCCCCAGTCCCCTAAGCTGCTGCTTTTGCTTCTGTTACCACTGCAGTCGCTTTCACCCCCACGCTCCCTAATACCCCCTCACCGACTCCCAGTCACTCGCCCAATCAACAGGAGCTCTGAGTGCCTACTGTGTACCTGCTCGGTGGTGAGGGGGGGGGGGTGGAGAACAAAGAAGGGAAGCCCCAGTCCCCGGTCCCTGTCCTCAGGCAGCCTACACTCTCCTGGTGGAGCAGAGACAGGGACACTCAGAAGCTTAACCAACCATGCAAGAGTTAACCAGCCATGCAGGGTTGATCCTGAGCTGCCAGGATCAATTGCCAAGAGGTCCATGGGTAGTAAGAGCCCAGACAGAGAGGCCGCTCTGGGCGGAAGAAGGCTGGGAAGGTTCAAGGGGTGAGGCAGGCCTGGGAGGTTTGGAGAGGAGGGGAGAGAGAGGAGAGAGGAAAGAGCTTCTGGGCGGTGGGGGACACTCACCGCTCCACCCATGCTTCCTTCCACCTAGCTTCCCCCGTCCCTTCTCCTCTTCCCTTCCCCCTCCTTACTCAGTCTCGTACCCACCCACCCACTCCCACCTCGCCTCCTGCTCTCACCACCTATATGTTCGCTCCCTTCCTCCGATTCCCACCACCATCTGCTCCCCCCACCCTGGTGCTCCGAGCCCCATCCATACTTTCCCCATTGCGGCTTGCTCTCAGCCTGCCCACTTACTCGAAGGCAGAAATCACTCTCTCTCCCTGGGCTTCATCTCTTTAGCTGTAAAATGCAAGGGTGGCTCTAAAATTCAGCTTCTCCTCTCAGCTGGGGAGTGTATGGCGGAGCAGTCAAGTGTGTGGTTTCTGGAGCCGGACCGTCTGGATCTGAACCTCGGCTCTCCCCTCTAAGCTGCGTGGCCTTGGAGAAGTCAAAAAGCTTCCGTGAGCTTTCGTTTCTACATCCAGTAAACGCAATATTAGAACCTAAACCAGGCGGGCAGTTGAGAGGATTAAAAAGATGGCCGAGAAGAACTCAGCACACGGCCTGGCGTGCACATAGTGTGTCCTCTGGAAGAGTCCACAATTGCAAGTGCCACTGCCCCAACTTCCTGCTCTCTTACCTGTCGATTCCCAGCACCACCCGCGGTTGCTGACCCACATGCAGGCATCTTTGCTATTTGCCGTCTCCTGTCTTTCCCCCCCAGGCTTGATCCTCAGGCCCAGCCCCTCCCCTCCCCTGTTACAGCATTCCCGTGTTACCCACCCCTTCCAAATATTCACGCGTGCATGCGTGCGTGCATGCGTGTGCACAGACTCTCTCCAGATCGGTGCTCTCCCACAGAACATCTCTGGGATGATAGAAATGTATCCGTGCTGTCCAACATGGGAGTCACCAGCCACACTGGCCATTGAGCATCTGACATGTGATTCGCATGACAGAGAAAATGAATTGTTCAATTCGGATAGCCGCACGCGGGTAGTGGCAACCGTAGTGGACAGCACAGTTCTCAGTGGACCCAGGAACTAGGTTCAGACTACAGGACTGGGCAGGGCTAGGAATTCCAGGCGGGGCCAGAGGATATGGGTGGTAGGTGTCAGCTCTGGTTGGAAGCTCTGGCGTCTAAGATCTGGGCTGAGGTCCCAGGTTGAGCTGAGGATAGGGCCTGGGTCTGGAGACACTGAGGTGTCTGTTGATACCACATGAGCCGATGCACCTTTCTTCCCAGGTGCAGGACATGACCTCAGTCTTTTCTCTTCCATTCTATTGTCTGGAAAATCGAGGCGTGGGGGAGGTGGAAAATCCTGGAGGAGGCAGGGGTAGGATGCAGCCCCTCTCTGTGGGTCGTCAGGGGTCCAGCCACTCCCTGGAGGGGCAGGTGACCAGGGACGTGTGGGCACTTCACTGTCCCCATTCCCTCTTGGCTCTCAGACTTCCCTCCCCCTCCCAACCCTCCTTCCCCACTCGCTGGTGACTGCCGTGACTATTAATCACTCGCCCTGTTCTCTTCCTCTCTACTAATCAGGCACAATTAGACAAGGCCTCTTCCAGCTGGGCAGTCCCCCTCCCTGCCCTCCTCCCTCCTCTCCCAGCCCCACCCCGGCTGCCAGCCAGGACAGCTCAGAGGCAGGGGGGCAGCATGCATGCGGCCCTCTGGCCCTCTAGCCCTCCCTGGCTCCCCCATGCCAGATCCTGGCAATCCCCTGCCTTCGATCCCAGCTTCCTCCGAAGCTCACGGCTTCCTCCTAAGCCCGTTGCCTTCCCTGGTGTGGTCAGGGCGGTGCTGATCAGCTCTGCCCTGCCTCCTCGGTTGTGGGAAGGCTACCCCATGAGCTTGACAACTCCATACCTTGGCTGCTGGCTCCTGAGGGCCTGAGGGTTGCCCCCTGCCCCCTCGACTCAGGAACGGACAGGCTTCCCTCTGAGGTTGGCGCAGGCCTCTTACCTACCAGACAAGCTTACCTCTTACCCTCACCCTCTGTCCAGCCCCTCTGCCCTGTCCTCTCTTAAGGCATGAATCTTGAGAGCATTTAGTTCAACATCTAGTTCAGGGTTGTCCTGCCTTCAGGAGCCAGGCAGGTCAGGTAGGGGAGGGCACACCTTAGGGAAGGGTGGGGTCTGAGCAGAAGGGAAGATCACTTATGCCCGAGGGGAGCCGCTGTCCCTCAGCCCCAGCTAACTCATGACCGACCGGGTCGGGGATGTCCAGTGTTTGGGGGTGGGGGCAGGGTCCAGGGAAGCCCAAGTCTTGATGATTTGAATAAAAATTTTCCTGACTTTAAGAAATATTTTGAGGGCTACCTACAAGTCACAGCTTGCAGAACCCAGTGTTTGCTCTCCCCACCGCCTGCCCCAGAGCTGGCTGCTGTCCCTCGGGCCCTCCTGGTGGCGGTGCCCTCAGTCTGGCTGCTTCCCATTGGCCAGCAAGTGGAGTTGGTGGTGGGGGATTCAAGTGGTGTGGCCAAACAGCCAAGCGCGGGGCTGTTATTGTTGCAGAGGACTGGTCTTCCAGGGCAGCGGGGAGGGCCAGGAGGGACCTGCCCCACCCAGCCCCACTCAGCAACCCTGTGGCCTCTTCATTAATCAGGAATCAGCCCCGAGCTGGGCTCATTATCAGCTCAGCTTCTTGTGGCACTGCCGGAAGATGCTGATTAGCATTTGAAGAAATGGCCCCAGTATCCCCCTCCTGTCCTCCCTCTGTCTCCCCTACCCATGCTCCTTGCAGGATTCCCACCCTTGCCCTTTGGATTCCAGGGAGGAATCTTCTCCCTCCTGTGGCTGGCGGCAGGGCTGCCCCTGCCAGTCCCAGGCTGGGGGGCAGAAAGGAACAGGAATGGGTGGCAGGGAGGCAGGGGCATCCCAGGGAGCACTAGGAGGGCTGAGTTTCAGCGCTGCTCAGGTTGAGGCCCCTGAGTCCGTGGGTTCCACTGGGCGGGAGTGAGTGCAGTGTGGAGACAGGGTGGTCAAGGAGAGATGGACAGTCACCCTGGAGAGGGGAGGAGGGCAGCCTCAGGCTGGTGGGTTATCAGCGTTGCCCTGTCCTTCCATGCTCTCTCGGCAATGCCACCTCTGTCTCGTGGTGGGAGGGGGGCGGGGTGGACAGCCAGAACCATGGTCAGGAGACCTGAGGGTTAGGGTCTTGGAGCCATCCAGATGAATCCAGATGAATGGGGGTGGGAAGGCAGGAGGAGGACAGAGACAACGAGGGTGGAGAGGAGAAGGTTCAGAGTGCTGTGTGTTTCCAGAAAGGGGTTGGTGGGGGGAGTGTTTGCACTTCTTCCCCTGGCTCCCAAGCTGGGGACCCGCAGCGTTGGAAATCCAACCCCGGGCCCCCTCTAACGTTCACCATGCCCTTGGGACACCCGTTTGGGGTTGGAGGGGGAGCAGTTCCAGAGAGACAGGCATGGGCTGCAGCAGCCGAGGCGGCAGCGAGAGAGTTCAGAGAGGAGCCACGGGATGATTAAGGGGAAATGGAGGACTGATTTAGGAGGAAAGATTAAAGGAGCTAAATCCGTGGCGCTTGGCTCAGCGGTGACTAAGCGTGGACAGGATAATAGCTTACAAATGTGTGAAAGGTGTAAATACCAAATGGGGGGAGGGGAGGCGGCTCGGCAGGCCAGGGGAGCGGGGACAGGGACTGGTCAGGCCCCACGGGGGGGAACTGGGGACTCCTGGGAGACTGCCCGGTAGGGCTGGCCCCTCTCCAGTGGGGGTGCAGGGGAGGGAAACGGGGTTGGGGCTCCCCAGGTTCCAAGCGGGTTGTCGGGGCGCAGCTTCGCGGGCCCGGTGCTGACCTCCACGTGCCACTCCCTCAACACAGAGGACCTGAGGTTCAAATCCCATCGGAGTCCGTCTGCGCCCCTCGGCCCCAGGCCTTTCCCGCCGCTCCCGGGCCCTCCAGCTGCCCCCAGAGAACTGTTCCCCCGGGCCCCCGCCCTGCCGTCCGGGCTTGCGCCCCCTCGGCCCTCCCCGGCCGCGGCGGGCGGCGGGCGGCGGGCGGCGGGCGGCGGGAGGCGGTGTCTCCCTCCGCGGTGGAAGCCTCTGGCTTCTGCTGTGTGCGGAGGTCACTTTGCCGAGGAGCCGGGAGCCGGGGGAATGCAAATGAGGCAAACCCAGGGAGGAGAGCCGAGGCGCCCGGAGGAGACGGGAGGGAGGGCGCTCGGGCGCGGTGATGGATGCTTGCCCCGCGGGAGGGAGGAGGGGGCGGCGGGGAGCGCGCGGCGGTGGGTGCGGCCCTCGGGGTGCGGGTGGGCCCGGCCCGGATGCCCGGGTGCGTGTGCTGGGGTGGGGGGCGCACACCCACACGCCCACCGCCACCTGCTCAGTCTTGGCCCGGGAACTCCCGCCCGGCCGTGGGTGTGTGCCGCACTGTGTCAACAAAACTCTCTAACGAATAACTTTGCATCCAGGGGCGGCAATGTCAGGCAAGGGCTTCGTTACAAATTAAAAATATTCTCGCCTGGAAAACTGCCTTTCCAGGGTTTAAGGCCTAAGTGGTAGCTACCTGGGAGCAGGTTTACGGGTTTACCTGCGTGCTGGACACCCTGCGCGCTCCTCTCCCGTGGAAACGCGGCGCACTCCTGGAGTCACCAAATTCTTCTACGGCCCCAAGCTCTCCTGGCTCCCAGAGCGACCTCGGCCTGGAGTCACGCGGCCTTGACCGGCCCCTACGTCTCTTCCACCGCAGCTCACACATTTACATTTGAACAAACACTGCTCCCATTTCCTCCCGGACCTGGGAGCGGGAGCGCTTCGACCTTGGGGAGGAAGTTACTCTGAAAAGCACCTGGCTGGCTGTGGGGGTGTGGTAGGGGAGGAGGCCAGGCCTGCTTGGGGGGGAGGGGGGGATTCTCTTCGGTCTGGACCGTGTGGCGGGAACCCAAGCCCTTCCGGTGCGGGTGAGTGAGCTTGCTCCGGGAAGCTCTACCCTCCAACCCCAATCCCCCTGCCGGAGGACTTGTGGGATTCCCATCACAGCAATAGTCCCAGGCAGTAATGATCTGCCTATACCTGTGATTGTTCTATTTTGTTCCCGGCTGCTGTGCACCTGCCTCATAGTGTAGGTGGCTCGATAAACACGTTTTGAATGAATGAATCTCTTTGCAGCCAGACAGCAAACGCCTTCAGGGCAGAGACTGTCTGTTTTGTTCTCTGAACCATCCCCAGCACCAAGCACAGTGCCTGACACGGTGCACAGCCTCAAAGAATAGTGACGGGCACATAAATGCTGTTTTAACACCTGTCATTTCTTGAGCACCTACTATTTGCCAGTGCTGTGACAGGTGTGTATCATCACACAGTGGATATGAGCACAGGCTTGGGCATCGGACTGCCTGGTACCCTGCTGTGCCATGATATGCGACCCTGGCAGGTTCCCTACCCTCTTTGGGCTTCTACTATTGTGTCTCTACAATGGGGATAAGAGACCTCTAGTGCAGGGTTTTTGTGGGAATTAAGGAGTGAATTTATATAAAGTGCCCAGGGCCATGCCTGACACAGAGTAAGCACTAAATACATGTTAGATGTTGCTATGATTTATGTATATCATCTCTTACCTCATAACACAGATCCGAGAGGTTCAATGACTGAATCCGAATCCCACAGACAATATAGGCAGGCCTCAGATGTGAACCAGGCTGGGCTGCAGGCCTGTTCATTCGGTGCTGCTTCTCATCCGGTAGGAGAGCCGTATCCCTGTGCCGGGGTGGGTGGTTCACTGTGACAGAGCCCCATCCCCTAAGAAACACAGTCTCTCCCAAATTGCTGGGAGAGCCTTTACCAAGGTGCATGGTGCCCTGAGAATGGGACCAGTGGGAATCTAAGATCAAAATGCTACACCAATGTCAAGTATACTTCAATGAGGAAGGAAGAAAGAAAGAAAGAAAGAAAGAAAGAAAGAAAGAAAGAAAGAGAAAAAGAAACAGCTGCACCATTTGGCAAGAAGTCCCATTCACAAATCTATACCCCATACCATACCCCTTCCCTTATCTTTCTTGAACACCCTACCACACCCCACTCTGAATTTATCTCTAATCCTCATAACTAACTTTAGGAGAAGTTACCACTTCCCTTTCACAGATGCGCAATCCTAGGCTCAGAGAGATTAAATCATGCATCCGTACCCAAGGTTACTTGTCAACGGTTGGTGGCATAGCCAGGATTTGAACCCTGTTCTGTAGGATTCCAAAACACATGCCCCTTTCCCCATATTATGAAGCTATGATATGTGTATCCATTTCCAGCACCCCCTCCAGGGGTCGATCTCTGCCCCAGGTTTTATTGGTCTCTATGACACTCTTGTTACTAATATTGAGGACTCACGTACATTATTTCAGTCTGCAGATGCCTCTTTCATACACTTACAACCGCCCTATGAAATAAGTCGGGCAAGAATTTCGATTTCCACTTGACCGATGAGGAAACTGAGGTCCAGAGAAGTCAATAAATCACTTTACTAGCCAAGGTTACACAAGGCTGTCAGTGGTAGAGCTGAAGCTGACACCAGGGTCGACTCCTCGGGGTGGGGGGTGGGGGGGGTTAGAGGAGAGTGTTGGGGCCAGTGGAGGAGAGGGACTAGACTCTGAATTTGCCCCGTCTTCCTATGTGCCCTTGGATATGTACCTTGCCACCCCTCTGTTGTGGCCTTTGCACGATGATGCCCTCTTCCTTCCCCATCGAGGAGGCTAGAGAGGCAGGAGCCTTTGAGCTTGGACACTTGGGCCACCCCTGAGTGTTGTTTCAAGAGCTGTTCAGCCTGGGGTGTTACTCACAGTCCAGAATGGATGAAGATGCACCCCCTTCCACTGGCCACCCCCGTGGACTCCAGGGCACCACAGGGTTAAAGGGAATTCATTCCAGAGGCCTGAGTGAGAGGCCCAGGCCTGGACCACATCAGGGGAGGGCTGACGGAATGTGGGGCAGGAGGAAGCTCTTATGGAAAAGTTGGGGGGTGGGGGAGGCGCCAGGGCCTTAGCAGAGGCAGGGTGCCCAGAAGGCAGTGGAGATAAAAGCCTAGGCTGCAGATTAGCTCTGGGATTAGCCCAGCCTTGGCTGCTTGGCTTCTTATCTCCTGGAGGCCCCTGGCCCTCTCCCCCACAGCTCTGAGCCCTGGCCCCGCTAATTGCCTGTTAACCCCGTGGGCTCCGTGACTGCAGGGAGGATGAGCGGTGGGGAGGGCTGGGGGTGCATGCAAGCCAGCCAAGGAGGGCTTTCCTGGGGGAAACGGCAGCTGTGGGTACCTGGAACCCAAGAGGCTGTGAGGAGCCACTGCTCAGAGTAGGGAGCTCAGAGAGGACAGATCCCTCCCAACCTCTGATGTTGTCCGGGGCAGACCTGGAGGAGGGGGCAGGGAGAAGGAGAGGGGGGCGTGCCCGGGGAAGGGTTCCTGGCTTGGCAGCAGCAGTCTCAGGCCCAGGGGAGAGTCTAGTAGGAAGATAAGAGATGGGGACTGGACACCTTGGCTAGGATAAACAGGCTGCAGATGCGGAGGGCAAAGGAAAGGAAAGGACAGGGCGCAGCCAGGCCAATGGGAGAGGAAGACAGAGGCCAGGGGGATGGGCTGGCTGACAGAGGGCAAGGGACCGAGAAACAGAGGCCAGATGGATAATTTATCAGATGCTGAGGACAGGCAGGCCAGGAGAATAGCGAAGGGCCGTGAGACACAGAGATCAGAGGGGCAGAGACCAGGGAGTCAGACTTGGGCCAGGGTCCAGGCCAAGAAAGGGTGGGCTGGTCTGAGAGGGATAGGCAGAGGGCTGGCCAAAAGGAAAAGAAAGGTAATGGAAGGGTCCAAGGGTCCACACGCAGCACAGACGGATTCCCGTCTAGAAGCTTATTCAGCCCGGGGCCAGAGGGATTCTGGGAGGCCATGTGCTCAGCCTAGGGTCAGGAGGGCGGACCCAGGAGCTAAGGCAGAAAGCGAGGCGGGCTGGGGGGGCGGGTAGGGGGGGTGGGGGGGTGCAGACCAAAGGCAGAGGTAGGGGTCTGAGATGGGAGGGGTCTGAGATGGGAGGGGTCTGAGATGGGAGATACAGAGGTAGGGGTCTGAGCCTCTAAGGCTGAGGGCTGGTAGTGGGTCATTTGGAGACAGACCCTCGGCCCACTCCGGCACATCCTAGCCTAGCACCTGCCCCTTTCCGCTGCGGGGCCCTGGACTCTCCTGTATGCATTCCCTCCTTCTGGGCCAGTCCATGGGGAAGAAAGCAGTGACCAACCTGGGGGACCTTGAGGCAGAGCGGCCGTGCCGTCTCCATGGAAGAGGCTGTGGGCTGTGCCGCCACCAGGGTTCTGCCACTTAGGAGCTGGCAGTTCCACCCGCCGCTGCCTGCCTGGCCCGGGGACCGTCTCCGGGGCAACGCTCTGCTCTGCCCAGCGGTCGGGCCTGACCTGGGCTGTGCAAGTGGCCCGGCCCTGCCAGTCTGGCCTGTCCCTTCCCTGCAGAGTCTATCCATCAGACCCGGAGCACGTCCACCCACCGCCACCCCCACTCTGCACAACCCCCTCGAGGGCAGGGGTGCCAGGTAACCACCCCCCGCCAAAGCCATTGTAGTCAAAGTCTTCCTGGTTACCCCTGCCCCACACGGGGCCGGGCTCAGTGTCATGCAGAATGGTCTGTGTGTACTTACTGGAGGTATTGAAAGGGAGGCTGCCCAAGGCCTGCCCAGGGTCAGGAGCCTACCAGAGTCATTTAGTCACCGGATACGCACCCGCCAGGTGTTTTATAAGGGCTAATTCTGCTTTGGCACTGGGCTCAGTTCCGTTTGGATCTCTTGTCGTTTACTGGCTGTGTGCCTTTAGTCAACTCACTTTCCCTCCCTGGGCTTCCTCACCATTAAATGGGGGCAACGATACTCTCCTCGTGTGGTTTTCCGGAAGGCAAAGGAGAGCCCTTCTCAAAGGAGAAAATAAATCAAAAGCACCATAGTGCAAGACCTTTGGTAGGGTTCACCTGGCACTCCTTCCCTCCACCTCACACCTTCTACGAGTTGTACTGGGGTCTACGCATGCCGAAATGGGCTCTGAGCCTCTCAGCTGCGGGGAGTCCACAGTCCTTCGGGTTGGGTCAGGCTGAGCTGTGGAGAGGCCACGACGGTTCCTGGTGATCAGGGGGAGCCACTGGGGCGGTGCTGCACAACGGGGGTGGGGGGTAGCTCACGAAACCTAAACGGGTCCCCCATACAGTCCATGCCTTGTTTAGCCTCTCAGCTGGAGCATACACTCAAACCAGCTGCATCAGCAAGAGCTGATTCCAGCATCTTCTTGGCCCGAAGTAGGAAGAGGGTGGCTGCCTTGAGATTTGAGTCAAATACTTATGTATTCTCCCCATCTACCCTTCCCACACCCCTGGGGACCCAGGAATCTTGCACCAAGCCCCTCTCCGGGTTCCCCTCCTTCCAGTAACACGTTGTCAGAGCAGAGCGCAGACCTAAAGTGGAGCTGTCCTACGGGACTCTCACCCGTTCATTTTGGGCCTTTCTACTTGAAGTACGGTCCACGTCCCAGCGGTTGTTAGAAATGCAGAATCTCCGTCTTGTCCCCCTCCCCTTGCCAACACACACGACTGAACCAGAAACTGCATTTTAGCAAGGTCCTCAGGTGCTTTGTGTACAATACAGTTTGAGAAGCACTGATCTTGGAGACCTTCGTAAATCAACCCATCTCTCTGAGCCTCAACTTCCCCATCTGATAGAGGGGGGATGTGAGGATTCCATTGGAAAGAGCACGTTAAGCATTTAGTCAGTGCCTGGGCACAGCGAATGCTTTGGGACTGTCAGCCATGCCTACTCTTGCCCCACAGATAGACGTGCAGCATGGAGTGGGCAGGGCTGATACAGACAGGGTCAAGGACTGGAACCCAGAAATTGGTCAGGGGGAGAAGCAGGAGGGACGACAATGAACTGAGGGGCAGCAGATCTGGAGAACAAAGAATGAGGAAGGTGTGGGGCGCCTGGGTGGCTCAGCCTCTTGATTTCAGCTCAGGTCATGATTTCATGGTTCGTGAGTTCAAGCCCCACGTTGGGCTCTGCACTTACAGTGCAGAGACTGCTTGGGATTCTCTGTCTCCCTCTGTCTCTGCCCCTGCTCATGCCCCACCCTTCACTCACTCAAAATAAATAAACGTTAAAAAAATGAAAGGCTTAGAAACAGGTAATCCCTGACCCCTTACCCCAAAAGAGAGGGTGAGCTTTCCAAAAAAAAAAAAAAAAAAAAAAAAAGCGAGGAAGATGTGCGGAAGTGGAATGGAAGGGAAGGAGGAAGTGGTGGGGGAGGGGACAGACGGGTGTTAAATCACTCACCTCTCTCATTTCTCACCCGTCTCATTTCAGCTGGTGGGACTGAGAGGGAGCTGGGGCTTGGGTTGGCAGGTGGCAGCTGTGGGTTGTGGGAACAGCTCAAGTCTTGCATCCAGGTGAATTCCGCCTCTCCTACCGACTAGTTGACTGGTTGTGTGGCCTTGAGCAAGTCACATCACCTCTCTGAGCTGCAGTTTCCTGGCCTATAAAAGCCAAGTAATTTAAATCTATCCATATCAGAGTTGCTGAGTGCATGAAATGGGGGTGGGGGGTGGGGGTGGATGTAGCCATGATTTGTAAATTGCAAGGTGCTTGTTAGACGCGTGTTTGAGGATCCGCAGGCAGGATATTTGGGTGACAGAAGACTTAACCCTGCTCCCCAGACGACGGTGCCCCAGGCCCCCAGTTCTTAGAAATCGTCCTTCCTGCTGCCCACAACCCAGCCCCTCTCCCTTCTACACCCTTTCTCTGAAGCTAGGCATTTAGGATATCTTTTCCCCAACACCGCCCAAGCCTTTTCTCCCAGCTTTTACCAGCTGGAAACGTTTCCAAGGAGAGGGGAGAGGGAGCACAAGAGTGATTGAGGGCACTGACCCCTTGCCCCCAGGGAAGGTGCTGCCTGTGATGGGTTTGACCCGGGGGCTCGTCTCTGTGGGGTGAGCCTGGCAGCCGGGCACCTGCCTCCGCCTCCCTCTTGACCCCCGCTCCCCAGCTGCTGCGCAACGACCCCATCGCAGCTCCTGGCCGGCGGGGCTTCTTCGGCATCCATCTCCGGGACGCCAGCGCCATCTGGTGTCCATTCTGGGGAACCCTCCGTAGTGGAAAAGAGCTTCGTTCGGTGCGGCAGTAACTGCTTATAAGCTTTCCTCCTGCCGGCCGCTGGGCCAGTGCTGGGGACATCAAACCCACTGCTCCTGTGCAGCATAAACCTCAGTGGGGGAGATGTTGACACTGAACAAGGAGACAACCAGATAAACAAGATAATCTCAGGTCTTGGTATACACTGAGCAAACTGATGAACAGCTGCGGAGGATCACCCTAAGTGTGTGTGTGGTATATATGTGCGTGTGTCTGAAGAGGAGACACTTGGGGCGCCTGGGTGGCTCAGTCGGTTAAGCGTCCGACCTGGGCTCAGGTCATGCTCTCACAGTTCGTGGGTTCGAGCCCTGCGTCCGGCTCCGTGCTGAAAGCTCAGAGCCTGGAGCCTGTTTCAGATTCTATGTCTCCCTCTCTCTCCCTGCCCCTCCCCTGTTCACACTCTGTCTCTGTCTCAAAAGTAAATAAACATTAAAAAAAATGAAGAGGGGGGCACTTAAGCTGAGACTTAAAGACAGCTAACCATGCCAAAGGTGGGGGGAGGCGGCATTCCAGGAGGGAGAAATAAATGAACAAAGACCAGAGGAAGGAAAGGTGCTCCATAGGTTTGAATTTGTCACTGAGATCTGGGGGTAGAGTGGCAGGAGAGGTCATGACACATGGTGATTTTTCAGGCTAGGGAAGGAGTTTGGCTTTATCCTCTGGGAAACGTTGGGCTCCAAGCCAGCAAGGAACTCAATTGGATCCCTGTACTTTACAATGGGCACTCTGGCTGCTGTGTTGGGGGGGAGGGTGCCAGGAGCGAGAGGCAAGGATGGCTGAAGGCAGACCAGTTAGGAGCCCGGAGCGAGGTGGGAGATGCTGGTGAAAGAGGGGACACAAGATGGAATGAAAGTGTTTGCATTCCAAATAGATTTCAGGAGTAGAGTTGCCCAGCTCAGATTCTGGATTGAATGTAGGAGTGAAGGAGAGGGAAAAAGTCAGAGATTCTGACTTGAGAAATGGGGTAGATAATGGGGTCTTTAAATCAGAGGGACAGAGGGGCGCCTGGGTGGCGCAGTCGGTTAGGCGTCCGACTTCAGCCAGGTCACGATCTCGCGGTCCCGGAGTTCGGGCCCCGCGTCAGGCTCTGGGCTGATGGCTCAGAGCCTGGAGCCTGTTTCCAATTCTGTGTCTCCCTCTCTCTCTGCCCCTCCCCCGTTCATGCTCTGTCTCTCTCTGTCCCAAAAATAAATAAACGTTGAAAAAAAAGTTTTTTTAAAAATCAGAGGGACAGAGCACAGAAGATCGCAAGAGTTCTGCTATTGATACGCTAAGCTGGAGATGTCTTTTAATCAGCTAAGAGAGGATGTCAGTGGAAAATATAGAGCCTAGGGAAGAGGCTGGGCTGTAGAGTGGTTGCTGTTGGACAGCGATGTCCAGGCAGGTGGGCATTCTCACAGGACAGGGAGCCTTGAGCGGCAGGAATTGTCTTAGCTTCACCTCCTCTCTTCCTCTCTCTCACCCCCCTGCCCCAGGTGTATACTCGCTATGGGAAGTGTTATACCTTTAACGCGGATCCACAGAGTTCACTGCCCAGTCGGGCTGGGGGCATGGGCAGTGGCCTGGAGATCATGTTGGACATCCAGCAGGAGGAATACCTGCCCATCTGGAGAGAGACAAGTATGCAGGGAAAGGGACAGGGACCGATTTGGGGGCTCCAGCCTGGGCTCTCTGCCTGGGAGGGGTTTCCAAAGGTCCGCATCTCCACTGTGCAGATGAGACATCGTTTGAGGCCGGCATCCGAGTGCAGATCCATAGCCAAGAGGAGCCACCCTACATCCACCAGTTGGGCTTTGGTGTGTCCCCAGGCTTCCAAACCTTCGTGTCCTGCCAGGAACAGCGGGTGAGCACCTCCAGCTGGGCCCTGGATTGGACACTGGGCAGGGTCTTTGGGCCCAGAGGGGATGCTGACCAGATCTACCCTCCAGAAGCTCACAGGCCACCAGGCCACCCACGGACTTTGCTGAGGTTGTGGGCAATGGAGGGCCAGGTGGGCCTTTTGGGCATGACCCCATTATGCACCCCCTCTGCAGCTGACCTATCTGCCCCAGCCCTGGGGCAACTGCCGGGCAGAGAGCGGGCTCAGGGAGCCTGAGCTTCAGGGCTACTCAGCCTACAGCGTGTCTGCCTGCCGGCTGCGCTGTGAAAAGGAGGCCGTGCTTCAGCGCTGCCACTGCCGGATGGTGCACATGCCAGGTGGGCACCCTCCCCTCCCGTGCCACCCTCCGTGCCACCCTGCCAGGCTCCAGAACCTCCAGGGGCAGAACACTGCTCTTGTGCACGAGCAAGTGCATGTGTACAACAACCTGTGTGCGTGTCTACACTCACGTGAGTGTATGCGTATGTGTTTGGGACTTTATAAATGTTTTCACGTATGCATATGGCAATGCACGCATGCATGTTTGTGGGCCTGTTGATGCGCACTTCTGCATACGTGGGCTTACGTACATTTGGGCTTGTGTATTTGAGGCGGTTGTGTGCATGTGCTGGTACACACGCGTACAGATGTGTGTGCATGTGTGCATGCAGGCAATGTGCATTCGTTTGATGCACATATGCATGTGTACATTTTCAGGCGTACATGCATGAGCATGTATACGCTCATGCATGTACAGGGATGTGCAAACATGTACGTCTGTGCGCGTGCATGTGTGTGCCTGCATTTGGGAGCGTGGTGGGGGAGAGGGGGTGGAACCACAGACTCCAGGAATAATCTTCTCTCCTTTCAGGCAATGAGACCATCTGCCCGCCAAATATCTACATCGAATGTGCCGACCACACACTGGGTCCGTGCTGCCTTCTCCCCTGCCCTGCCTCTCTATTGCCTCCCTCTTCACCCCCCCTGTCTGCTGTTCTCCTCATTGCCTTGGCCCCCTTCCTCCTATTCTCTCCCTGGACACTCCCTCCAGGGTTGAGCCTTATCCCATACCTCCAGGGGGTCTGAGGACTTTGCAGGTGTGGACACTTGGGTAAGTGGAGGTAGCAGGGTAGGGGTTGCAGAAAAACCAGGACTGGGAGTGAAGGGTCGGGCTTCTGTTGTGGCTCCACCAACGAGCTCACCCTCTCTGGGGAAGCGAAATGACTTCTCTCTTGGTCTGAGGAAAGATGCGCTGCTATCAGTGTGGGTAAGGCAAACCCCATCTGGCCATAGGTCTCACTTGGGCTGCGATTCGCTCATTCTTTCATCCATCCATCCATCCATTCATTCCTCTGCAGATGGTGGCAGCCTGGGCTGGTGCTGGAGGTGAGAGTGGGAACGAGAGGCCGCCCTCATGGAGCAGGACTGTGGGCAGGCACCGTGCTGGCACAGGCACGGCCTTGGTCCTTGGATAGGGGAAACACAGGGGTGCTACAAGGCCCCAGGGATGGGCGTGCAGCTCCACCTGGGGAGGCAGAACGATCCTTGGAGGAGGTGATAGATTGATTAGCTGAGATTTGAAGGGTGTGGAAGAGTCAGCCTGGTGAAAAGGGGGGACATGTTCTACGCAGTGGGAACAGTTCAGTGCTAAACATCTGTAGCCGGAAAGAGAGTTGGGAGGGGAATCACGGAAAGGTCAGTGTGCCCCGAGGGCAGAGAACACAGGAGGTGGGGGGGAGGCAAGACTGGAAAAGGCTCTGGGAAGCCAATAATGGCTTAAGGCAAGGCAAGAATGCCATCTGATATTATCAAGGTGACTCTGATTAGCTGTGGAGAAGGGATGGTGGAAGTTAAGACCAGAAGCAGAGCAACCAGTCAGGTGAACACTGCAGTAATCCAGATGATGGGGCCCCCAGGGAGGGAGAGACATGACAGGAAGTGGAACTTAGACCTTCTCTGTCCCGCATCCCAACTGCGTCGGCCAAAGGGGCAGTGGGAGAGTGTTTAATGAAGGGGCAGATGTGTGAGCAGGGACTTTAGTTGTCCAGAATTTGGGGGTGTACTGTTAGGCAATGGGGAGCCACTGAAAGATCTAGAGAGGTATTGGGATGATAAGGAGTGAATGCCATTTGCTGCTTTACAGGGTAAAGGAAGGGAGCGCCTCTGGGGCCCAGGCAGAGATGTGTGGCTGTCCCAGAGGACGGGAACTCTGGCCACAAGAGGGGGAAGCAGTCTCAGCCAACCAATGGCCTGGTGGTGAGGAAGCTGGGGAAAGAAATATCCTGGCATCTCTCCCCTCCTTGCTCTCTGACCCTGCTGGGGTCTCCCACTGGCTAAACCCAACCCAAAGCCAGAAGACAAGGGAGTCTAGGTAATGCATTTGGCAGAGACACCTGCCTCCTGGACACAGAAAAGTGGAGGAGAGTGGAGAGTGGATCTGAAGGGGGGAACAAAGAAAATCCAGCATATGAAACATAGCATCTGTCCTTCTGCCCATCTGTCCACCCATCCACCCACTCATCCATCTGCATATGTGAAAACATGCATATAATCCCATTCATCCGGCATCCTCTCCAAGCCCTGTGTGTGTCTGAGATCCCGTGTGAATGGCTCTGACGGATGGGCTGTGTCCTCCGTCTGCACCATGAGGACTACTCAGCCCCAAAGGGCTAGGACACAGAAAGATAAGCCTGTAGGAGGGTGCTGGGGGGTTCTGCCCTCACCCACTTTCTTAGGTGGTCTGAAGCTGGTCCAGGAAGGAACCCCCCGCCAGTCCCCCTTAGGCAGTGCCAGGGTGGCCAGTAGAGGCCCTCAGTGAGGACCTGCCTGCCTCAGGACAGCCCCTATGCCTTCTCCCTGCAGCCAGTGGGCCCTCTGGGCCACCTGCCCCCCCCCCCCCCCACCGCCACTGCAGTTGGTACCTCTGTGTTGCAGACTCCTTGGGTGGGGGCACCGAGGGCCCGTGTTTCTGCCCTACTCCCTGCAACCTGACCCGCTACGGGAAAGAAATCTCCATGGTCAGGATCCCCAACAGGGGCTCAGCCCGGTACCTGGCAAGGAAGTACAACCGCAACGAAACCTACATACGGTATGTGTGTGTGTGTGTGTGTGTGTGTGTGTGTCTTTAGTAGAGGCCACCTGCAACAGGCGTGGTCCATGATGGAGACTGGGAGTGGGTGGTATCTTTCTTACTAATGAGTCTTCTGCCAGGAATGCCTTTCACGATCCCTTTCTTCTAATTAATCCCTACCCATCCCCCAAGTCACATCCTGTGTCCCCACCTCCATGGATGCCCTTCTTGATCCAAACGCCTTTCTTCTGAGCCCCTACAGCACTCTGTACCTCCCTCGGTCATTGCACTTAATGGTTGTTTTACAGCCCTCTGCTTGTGTCTCCCCAACCCCTGCCCCCCGCCCCTCCCCCCCCCAGCAACCTGGGAGCCATTAAATGCACATGGAGAGAATGCTGTGCCAAGGGAGAGGGACAAGGTGGCCTTCAGGAGAGGCCTCATTGAGTCTTGGGTCTGGTCCCCTGCAGTCAATCTACAAAGGCTGAACATCCTGTGGGTGCCAGGATACCAGGGTGTGGGTCCTGCGGGGACAGAGGTGATTACACCACAAAGCTCCTGCCACAATTTGTGGGTGAGGCCACGTTTGATAGTGAGGTGCTGATCGTCAGGCCTCCGCTGAGATTAATGGGCGGGGCAGGTGAAGCAGGGAAGGCATGTGTGGGGCTTCTGAGGACCCTGGGTGTGTGACAGGAGGAGACAGGGTGGGGGAGAGGCATCCCAACTAGAGAACTGTGGGATCATATACAGACCAGCCTGAGCAGTGGGGAGGCTGTGTGGAGAGAAGCAGATAAGAAAGAAGTCTGGATAAGAAGGTGCAGATCACAGGCAGTCTTGGAAGTCTGGAAAAAGAATTTTGGGGTGTACTGTTAGGCAAAGGGGAGCCACTGAAAGTTCTAGAGAGGTATTGGGATGATACAGAGTGAATGCCATTTGCTGCCTTACAGAAGGCAGGAGGGGCTCCTTCAGGCCCAGGAGGTTTCTGTTTGTTTGTTTTTATTTTTGTTTTCCTTGTTTTAATGTTTAGTTTTGAGAGAGAGTGCACGAGAGGGGGAGGTGCAGAGAGGGGGTGGGGTCGGCAGATCCAAAGCGGGCTCCACACTGATAGCAGACAGCCCGATGTGGGGCTCAAACTCATGAACTGTGAGATCATGACCTGAGCTAAAGCCAGACACTCGACCGACTGAGCCACCCAGGTGCCCCCAGGCCCAGGAGTTTCATTTTGCTCTCCCAGGCCCTTGGCTAACCCTCAAAATATGAAGCAGACATGCATCTGGGACTGTCTTCCCTCACAGCCTTTGGGAGTCTGAGGGTGGTCACCAGCTTCTTGGTGCAGGGGACTCAGATCAGGATGGCCCCACAGGGACACCCTGCTTCCTGTCTCCACAGGGAGAACTTCTTGGTCCTTGATGTCTTTTTTGAAGCCCTGACCTCCGAGGCCATGGAGCAGCGAGCGGCCTACGGCCTGTCAGCCCTACTGGGTGAGACGAGGCCCTGACCCAGATTCCATGGGGGCGGATGAGCCCAGCCTGTGCCTCTGACCCTGCTCTTGTGCGCCCCAGGAGACCTCGGGGGACAGATGGGCCTATTCATCGGGGCCAGCATCCTCACCCTGCTGGAGATCCTGGACTACATCTATGAGGCAAGGGATGGGGGCCTGGTGGGGGCCACCCAGAGGGGGCGTGGAGGGTGGGAGGAGGGGCTGTGGGAAAAGCAGGGGGCAGTACAGTCTTCCTGGTGCAGCTGGCTTGGCTGCAAAGCCAGGGTTCTTGGCCAGGGTCTCCTGACTGGCTGGAAGGCTGGGGGGTGCTGAGGAGTCAGGAGAAGGGGATGGGTGGGGAGGATTGGGGAGTCCTAATGGGGGTTTGCTGGGGCAGTAAGTCCTACAAGGTGGGCCTGGTGAGGCCTGCCCTTCTCCTCTACCAAGTTTCCTGAGCCCGCTGCTGTCCCCTCACTCTGAACCCCAAGGTGTCCTGGGACCGACTGAAGCGGGTGTGGCGTCGTCCCAAGACCCCCCTGCGGACCTCCACTGGGGGCATCTCCACCCTGGGGCTGCAGGAGCTGAAGGAGCAGGTGAGGGCGAGCTCTGCGGAGTGCAGCCGGTGCCCTCTCCCGGGACTGAAGGCCTCGGCAACTTCTGAACTAGCCTGCCCAAGCTCTTCCTGGGTTCCCTGGAAGCCCCTACCCTAGGAGGCGAGGAAAGGCTGGCTGCTGCGGGGTGGGGGTGGGGGGAGCGGCGGGGCATGGGGGCAGGGCTTGCATTCTCCACGTCCGCTCCCTCTTTACCTTGCAGAGTCCATGTCCAAGCCGGGGCTGTGCTGAGGGTGGGGGAGCCAGCGGCCTGCTCCCCAACCACCACCACCCTCCTGGTCCCCGAGGAGGCCTCTTTGAAGACTTTGCTTGCTAGGATGGTGCTGTGTCTAAAAAGACCCAGGAGTCTGGGACCCCTCCCAGGATCCCCGACAGTCTCCTCCTGATCCTGGGACACAAGGCCAGGGGGTGACCCAAGGGGAGGGGGAGAAGGCGGTGCTCACTGGGAGGGTGGGGACTCAGTTCACCAGCTCTGGTGCCAGCTGCTTTGCACAAGGGTCCTTCTTGTCCACACCTCCCACCCCCAGGCTGGTGCCCAGGGAGGGCTGGAGGGGAGGGAAGGAAAGGAGAGAGGGAGACGGAAGAAGGGGCCCACCCAGCAGGGGTGGAACCCCCTGTACATTTGTATATATTTAGGGAGGACAGGGTGGGGGTGGGGATACAGAAGTAGAAGCAGGGTGGGGCTATGGGGGTGGGTGATTCAGGGACAGCCAGGGTCCCAGCCCTAGAATGTCAGCAGGAGAGGGAGAACCCCCAGGACTCAGGAGGGCTGGGCTGGTCCTACTTCCTGTCCCTCTCCAGGCCCAGCTCCCCGTTTTGCAGGGGGACTGGGTGGCCCAGCAGGCCTGGCCTAGCTCCCAATTTCCCCTGCCCCCACCCCACCTTCAGCATCCCCTCCACAGGGAGCAGGCCGACCCATCAGACCTTGGCTGAGTTTGGGGGTGGAGAAGGGAGCCTTCCTGAATGGCCTCTCTGCCTCCAGTCTGGTTTTGTAAGTGCTGACGAAACTGAGAATAAAGAGGCCTAAAGAACTTTCCGTGTGCACATATGACCAAGCTGTGAGCTGGGGCAGGGCGGGGCATCTCATGGCTTAGTCCCTGGGAAAGGAGACCGGGGCCATCCTTACCACCAGCCCTCCCAGTCCCTGTGCCACCTTGTGAAAACTCAGAATCACTAGTCCACACTCAGCCAGTTTATTAAAGGCAGGGAGCTTCATCCAGGTCCAGAAGGGAGAAGCCGGGGGACACCCCCCCTTCTTCTCTCAGCTCCCCGCTTCCCCAATCACTCATCTACAGCCCAGCCCCCAGGAGGGAGATGGGGCTGGCGTCAGGCAGACTGCACTGCATAAATACTCAGAGGCCACAGCCTGAATCAGCAGCGTCAAGGGCGGCAGTGGGGGGGGGGGGGGGGGGGGGGGGGGGGGGAGGCAGGGAGACCAGGTTTGGGGCAAGAAGGGGTGGCTCCAAAGGCACCTCCCAGGGCTTGTCCTGAGCCCGAGGACCCACAAAGCTAGAGAGAGGGGGCCAGCGGGCTCTGCCCTGGGGTCTGAGACCACGGCCGGCCCTGTCCGGCGAGGCTGGCAGGTGACTCTGGGTTGTTGGGGAGGAGAGGGGTGCTGCCGTGCCAGGGTGCTGGGGCGCAGGGCGGGCTCAGGTGCTGTTGCCCTGCTCCTGCTCGAAGAGCAGCATGGCTAGCTGCGTGCGGGAGCCCAGGCCCTCCAGCTCGCCCTGGCGGCAGCGGTGGTACAGGTCCTCGCTGAGCCGGGCACTGCACGTCTGGGCCCGGTAGCGCTGCAGCAGCGCCGGCTCCACGGCCCGCAGAACGTGGAGGCCGGAGAAGCGCAGGAACAGCTCGTACACGTCCATGCTCTCCAGCAGCTCCTCCTCCTGCTCTGAGGCCGCCGCCAGCCGCCCTCGGGCCGCCACGTAGTCGGAGTTGTAGAAGCAGGCCTCGCTGGCTGCCTGGCGATCGAAGCGGCCCGTGTCTCGGCCCAGCTCCGGGGGCCCAGGGCCCTGGGGCGGGGCCACGGCGGGGTGGAAGGCCTGGAAGTGCATGGGAAAGAAGGCCTGCCAGCCAGAGATGGCGTGCATGCGGCAGCGGTTCAGGAAGTCAGGCGTGAGCACCGTGTCTGGCCCGGCCAGCAGGAACAGTGTGTCCAGCGGGTGCTTCTTGGAGAGCAGATCCATGAGGCGCAGCGGGGAGGGTGCGGCCGTCTGCACGCTGAGCCAGGGCACCCGGGCCCCGGGGAAACGCCGCTCCAGTTCCGCCACGTGGGCCTTGACGGGCGCAAAGACATCCGCGTGGGCCGCCCGTTGGGCCTGTCGTGGCTCGTACAGGAGCAGCAGGGTCAAGGCTGCCGCGGCATCGCCAGGTTCCAGCGCCGCAGTGGCGAAGGCTTCCAGGAAGCCAGGGGCCAGGTCCCGCTCGGCCGCAGCCAGAGGCAGTAACACGGTGAGACGCGAGGCTTCGGTGACGTAGGGCACAGGCAAGATCTCCACACGGCTCAGTGGCCGCAGCAGCTGCACCCGGCGGGTGAGGGGCCGGCGGCCACCCTGGGGGGTGAGCGCCTCCAGCTGCAAGTCCAGTGTGTACTCCATACCCCGGGCAGGATCAAAGCGTCGGTAGCCATTAACTAGCTGCTGCTTCTGGAGCCGCAGGGCTGGATGATAGCGACGGTTGAGCTCTTCCAGGGCCGCCCCCAGAACGTCAGCCACATCGGCCCGGTCAGCCCCTCGCAGCGGGCAGCGGGGCGAACCATCAGCGCAGGAGAAAGCATGCTGCTCCGTGAAATAGTCCCAGCGTAACACCTCAAAACGGGAGGCCGGGCGGGATGGTGCCGGAATGCCCACAGGCCAGGCGGCTGCGCGCTCCCCATCGGCTGCCAGATGGCTGGTGTTCTGGATCTCCCACTAGATCGGAAAAATAGACCAGGAGCAAGGTAGAGACTGTGGGGGCCAGCGCAGAGCTGGAGGACTAAGCAGACAGCAGGTGCTACTTGGGATGGGTCCCTAGTCCCCAATTTCTACTATCCCAGGGCCTCCACCTATCCTTTCCCCAGATTGAGGCAGCCTAAGAATTAAAAGGGAGGCTTCTGGAAGAGCTTCTCAGAAAAGGCAGGAACAAAGAGGGACTGGGAAGCCAGTTTGTTCTGATTCTAGTTTTGACTTCCCTGGGATCTCAGATGTCTTAGGACCTGTCCCCTCTGTCCCCCAGGGCCCCGACCATACCTGCAACTCCTGGATCTCCTGGTATGTTCGTTCCAGCTCAGCTCGGGCAAAAGCTTTGTGCAGCTGGTACATGTGTACGGGGTCATGCACAGGGTGGGCTGTCAGGGCACTGCGGAAACGGGGGTCTCCTTCCTGCACATGCTCCCCAGGGCTCAGCTCCAGGTAGCTATAGTGTACCCCCTGGGGAGAGGAAGGGAAGGGGTCTATGATGGGAAGAGATGGGACAGCTCCCCATTCACCTCCCAGTGTGGATTTCATCTTCCCCTCCCATGACCTATGTGGACCTGGAGTCGGAATTACTGGGTTTAAGTACACCTTGGCCAGTTGTTAGCTTGTGTGACTTTGGGCGAGCCTCTGCTAGCTCATGTGTGGAAATGGGCATATGGATCCTATCTCAGAGCTGTCCAGGGGCTCAAATAAAAATCATAGTAGCCAACACTGAACGCCTGCTATGTGCAAGGTTCCCTTATTTTTTCTAATCCTTAGAACACACCTGAACCATAGTTGTTTTCATTGGTATGGATGAGGATACCAAAGTTCAGGAGATGCAGTCATTCACCCAAGGTTGCAGGGATAGAAAGTGACAGAACTGGCACGGAAACCCAGGCCTATTATTTCCAACTACCCCTTTGCCTCCGAGGGGGAAGGGCACAAGCTCAGGCAGGAGGTGCCAACGGGGCGGCTTATCTTCCCACCTCGTGGTCGCCAGTGCAGCCCACCCCTGTGGCATCGAGGATGCAGCGTCCCAGCCACTCATCCGGTCGCGCACTGACGATGTCGTTGCGGCAGCCTTCCAGGTGGGGGCGCAGCTGCTGCAGCAGTGTGCGGGACAGCAGCACCCCAAAGCCGCCATGGCAGTAGCGGCCTGGGGCGGGCTCTCCACCGATGAAGTCCTGTGGCCGGCCCAGGTACAGGTGGGCAGCGGCCGCCAGGCTCAGACGGCCGGCTAGGCGAGCCAGTCCATGTGCCTCGGTGTAGGTGGCATCGGGCACTATGAAGAACCAGTCAAAGTCGTCACCGTGTTGCTCCAGTAGGTGGCGCAGTGCCAGGTGCAGGTGCCCTATGGGCCGCTCCTCACCCAGTGTCACCACTGCCATGCCTGGTGGTGCCCTGCGGCCGCGAGAGCCCGTCAGGAACACCACACGCTCTAGCCGGTGCCCCAGCGTGCGGTTCACGGCCACACCCAGTGTGGGCAACGTGGCTTGTGAGGTCAGCACCGCCACAAGCAGCCTCTGCCTGATGCCCAGCTCCGTGCTGATGTATCGGGTTCTGGGGGAGAAGAGGGCACAAGGTTATCAGAAGACAACATAGGCTCTGGCAGGTCACATCCTCTCTGGGCCTGTTTCTTCACCTACGAATAGGATAAGAATAACCAACTCCCCGGGGGTCATGGGGATTTACATGAAATATTTGCCTTACCTATATAGTGCCTTGAGGAGGGGGGGATGGCGATGTGTGTGGAGATATGAGAGGTACATTGTGGATTTGATTCTCTGTTTCACGACTTAGTAGTTGTGTCCTTGAGCAAGTTATTTAACCTACCTGAGCCTCATTCAGTAGTCTGCTCTGCATAAAGGAGCTGATAGTATCTATTCAAAGCACTTAGGCAACTGCTCAGCACATAGATACTCCACACACCATGTATATACTTATTTCTATATAAATATGCCATCATAGCACAAATACATCACATAAATGATGTAAAGGAATATAGGGCAGAGGGATGTACTGAGTGTGTTTGGGACAAGGGAAAACCGGGGCTCAGCAGTTCCGGTAACTTAGCTTCCATAATGCAGAAGGTAAGTCGCAAAGCTGAAATTTGAACTCAGTGTTGCTTAGAAGAAAAGTATTTCAACTCATGCGCAAAGGCATTAATGGGATGGGTACCTCACCCCTCCCCCACAAACCTCATCCCGAGGTGCCCCACCCAGGAACAAGAGATACAGGTAAATTCTGGTTTCTCTTTTTTCTTTCCCTCTCTCTATGCACCCACTCCAAGTACCAGTCATTTCTCGAAACCCAACAGCCCAATCAGGGAGCTAATAGGATCTATGAGGGACCATGGGGTCGAGCCAGTTTAGGACAGAGGAGGGCAAGTTCCGCCCAGGCCTGGACGGGGCCCAGAAAGGGCCTCAGATGGGTTCCACAGCTCCCGGGGAAGCAGGGCAATCGGAAGTTATTGGGGCCAAAGACTTCCTGGCTGGCCAGCCCCTTCCTTCCGGAGCCTAACCCAGCCTCCGGCGGCCTCCCCGGCGCGCCCGACCCGACCGGTGCCCAGGGGGTGGGGCTGGCGGGGCTGATCCCTACCTGACGGCCTTTTTGGCGGCCTGGCCAGGCTGTGCAGGGTGGTAGGGCAAGACACGCGGCTCCCAATTCTCCCCGGCGCCTGCGCCGACCCCAGGCCTCTCGCGCTCCGCTCCCGGCTGCACCGAGTTGGGCCGGCGCGCCGCGTTCGTGTTGCCGCGCGGCGGCAGCTCAGACTCTCCTGGTTGGGGCGGCCCTGGGCCACACGGTTCCTCCACCCAGGTGACGCTGAGCAAGCTCAGAGTGAAGCCCAGGGAGATGCCCACGGCCACAGGCCCTGCGGGCCGCAGCACCGACAGCAGCAGCGATGCCCGCATGGCGCCGGGACCACGGGCCCCGGGGCCCGGAGCAGCCCCACAGCAGCCAGAAGAGGCTCCGAGGGGGCGGGACCGGGGAGGGGGCGGATCCGAAGGGCCCGGGCCAAGCGGGCGGGCCCGCTCCCTCCCCGCCGACGCGGTCCTAGTCGAATCCCCTGCGCGGCGTTCCGATCCTCCTCCGTCCGGCGCAGGGTCCCAGCGCTCCGCGCAGGAGCCTCGACCACGGCCGCCGCTGTCCGACGTGTCACTGCGAGGTCCCCGCCCCCGGGGTGGGGTCTCGGGCTCCAGCTACCGGAGACGGAGGAGAAGGGGGAGGTTAAAGGGGAAGGACCCCCGGAAGTGCCCCCTCCTCAGTGCCGGTGAGGGAAACGCCGGAGGCGGAGTCCCCTGCCTCCCCCGGCGTGGTTGGTGCGTCCCTGGTGACGTCAGAAGCAGCCCGCCCCTGCCTGGATGGTGCGCCCTGAGTGACGTCAGGAGCAGAGGCCGGAGCTGTCCATCAGCACCAAAGGCCGCGGGCGGGCTCAGGGCATGGGGCCGCGGCTCTGGGGCAGCCCCAGCCCCTGCTCCCGCTCCTTTCCCTTCCCCAGACCCAGCCTGAGTCCCCAGGCTCCGCGGCACTGGAGTGCCAGCCGGTGTTGGAGGCGGAGCAGCGACGCCGCCGCACAGAGAACGGTCCCTCCGGCCCAGCAGCCCCCTTCCCGGCTCGGCGGACTTTTCCCGGACCCCAGTCAGCTGGGGCCTCTGGCGCTCTGCAACCCCGGACCCTCCGGCCCCTGCACAGCCTCTTTCGCTCAGAAGCTCAGGTCGCCTCCTGCCCAGGTAGATCTTGGACAATCCCAGATTTGGCCGCCCACAGAGGAGTCTCCTGGCTGCCTCTTTCTTATGGGCAGCACACTGTCCTCCTCTTCCCCCAACCAGGGTCCCTTTTAACTTCTACATCTCAGCCTCCTTTAGCCAGGCACTTTTGTTTCCCTTTGTCTTTTGCTCCACTTCAGAGATGCTTCCAGAGCTGGGCATCACTCCTTTGTCCACTGGTGTCCTTGCCTAGTTCTCCCATTCCCATTCTTGCCCCCATCCTGGTGGAGACCCAGCACTCCTCCTTGACCCCAACTTACTCTTTGTCAGGCTGACCTGGGAGGTTGACTCCCTTCCATTCCCAGCACTATGCCAGGCACTGTGGCGACACTGCGGTTCCAGCTGCTGCCCCCCGAGCCAGATGATGCCTTCTGGGGTGCACCCTGTGAGCAGCCCCTGGAGCGCAGGTACCAGGCACTGCCGGCCCTCGTCTGCATCATGTGCTGTCTGTTCGGAGTCGTCTACTGCTTCTTCGGTGAGACCCCTACCTCATCCTTCACCTGGGCTCCCCACTGTTTCCCAAATTATTTTTTAGGCGCCTCAAATCTTCTCTAGAACATCATCACCACTACCACCATCACCACCACCACCATGAATAACTGTCTTTCTTTTCTCTTTCTTTCATCCCACACATGTTCATGGATCATCTAGACTCTAGGTCCTAAAAAACACAGGCTTTTAAATTCAGCATGCTTGAATTTGAAACTGGCTCTGCACATTACTAATTGTGATACCTCGGCGCATTAACCTGTCTGAGCCTCAGTTTTCCCATCTAAACTGTGCGAACGATGATAATTGTCTCATAGAGGGTTGTTGGGAAAATAGTAGATGCTCAATAAATAATAGCTATTATGGCGAAGATGGGTTTGGGTCACTGTGCTAGGTAGGCACAGAAAAGCATTTAGCAGGGTGGTTGAACATGGTCCCTTACCACATGGCATATCGTCTGATAGGGGAGAGACTTCTGGAACATTCACACCTGTAATACATGTTAGAGTGGGCTAGATGGTAGTCACATACATGGAGATAGCTATAGTAACCAGGCCTGCTATAAACAGTTGTTTAGGATGGGTACTGCACAAGGGAGTTCAATTGAATAGGCAACCGGGAGCTGAAATCCAGCCCATGGTCCATTTGCCAAACTCTAGGCCTTGGCACAAGGCTGCTTTACCTAGAGGAAGACATGACTTTTTCTAATTTGCACAAAGGTACCAGATGGGCTAGTGGAATAAGTGCCTGGTGACTACTGCAAGAGTTACAGAATTTCAGAGAGGGGCGTGAGCTCCATGGGCTGGGGGCCCAAGGGAAGCCTCTAGGAGGATCATTATAGGCAATTGGAAGAAGTACAAAGAAAGCATGGAGATCTGGGTTCCAGGCTGGGCAGAGGTGCCATGAGACTAGTGTTCTGCAGCATTTATACCTCCCCCTAGCATGGCTGTGTAGTAGGTAAGGATGGGAGCCAGATGGTCCCTCCTCTTCCACCCCCAAACTCTAAGCTGAACAACTGCAGAATGAGCAAGAGGAAGTGCCCTTCTAAGGGTTTAGGACACATTCTGGGTCTCTAAGGAGTCTGTCACCTCATGCTCTCCACTACCCATACCCACTCTCTCTGCAGTTGCTCAAGCAGCCTGACATTCTCTCCCCTGGGCTTCTCTGCCACTTTACCCACCTTGGATGCCCTCATTCCCAGGCTCTTGGACTCTGAGCCCTTGTGTATGACCTACTCCTCTATCTGACCCCAGAACCTCTTGGATTCTGATGCTTCCCTCATTCCTAAAACTGAATCTCCTCTTTTTTAAATTTATTTTTGAGAGAGAGAGAGACAGAGACAGAGACAGAGAGAGAGAGAAAATATGCACAAGAGCAGGGAAGAGGTGCAGAGGGAGAGAGAGGATCCCACGCAGGCTCCATGCTCAGCACAGAGCCCAACATGGGGCTCAATTTCACGATCTCGAGATCACAGCCTGAGCCAAAATCAAGAGTCGGATGCTTAACTGACTGAGCCACCCAGGCACCTCCTGAATCTCTTTATGAACTTTCTCTTTGGCGTACCCTGAACCCTTGACCTCCATCTCTGACTTCCATCTTCCCAACTGTTCAGTATCTACAGGTCCCTCACTCTTCCAGTTACCCTTAATGGGTATAACTTCCATTTTTCTGAAACTCCATGACCACCGGTTCCCCTTATAATCCTCTTGAACACTCTATGACCCTAGTGACCCCCAGCCGCCTCCAGTTATCTCATTACCTTCCATCCCTCTGTCTCCCTCTGTTACTCCTGACACTTTGGTCCCTATGATGCCATTGTCTGCCTACCCTCATGATCTCCCATTTCTCTGGCTTCAATATTACCCTCTCTCAGAAACCCTTTAACACTCTCAACGATTCTATGTCTGTTAATTCCCCTGCTTGCAATGACCTCATCTTCTGGAACCCCTCCCCAATAACCCTGCTTTTCCATTCTCTTTGTAATTTTCTACTAATGTTGTATCTCTGAAGCCCTGTTACCCCTTAAAGACATTATCTTTCTGAACCTGTGTGACCGTCATCTCTCAAGTTCTTTCTGACTTCTAAATACCTCGTATCTCTGAACAATCCCTCCTAAGGCCCCAGTGATTCTATTGCTGATTGCCTGTGACCCCAAATGACCTCTCTCTCTCCCCCCTATGATTCCAAAGACCCTAATGACCCTATCACTGATTCACTCTTGACTCCAATGGTTTATCTGACCCTCAAAGACCCAACACTCATCTCAGTAACTCTTATCTCTCTGCTTTCCCAGTGAGTCCCAATGACCTATCTCTCTGACCTCCTTGGACCCCAATGGTCCCATCACTGATGCCCTCAGAACTCCAGTGGCCCCCAAGATTCTGAACTTAGTGACCTGCTCCTGGTTCCTCTGTGATTCTCATGTCCATAACCCCTCTGATCCCCTTTCTGGAGCCTGGTGACCTCATTTTGGCCCCTCACTAGCCCTTGTTCCCCTCCAGGTTACCGCTGCTTCAAGGCAGTACTCTTCCTCACTGGGTTGCTGTTTGGCTCGGTGGTCATCTTCCTGCTGTGCTACCGAGAGCGGGTGCTGGAGACACAGCTGAGTGCCGGGGCAAGTGCGGGCATCGCACTGGGCATCGGGCTGCTCTGCGGGCTGGTGGCCATGCTGGTGCGCAGTGTGGGCCTCTTCCTGGTGGGGCTGCTGTTGGGTCTGCTGCTCGCTGCTGCCGCCCTGCTGGGCTCCGCTCCCTACTACCAGCCAGGCTCTGTGTGGGGCCCACTGGGGCTGCTGCTGGGGGGCGGCCTACTCTGCGCCCTGCTCACACTGCGTTGGCCGCGACCACTCACCACCCTGGCCACCGCCGTGACAGGTGCTGCGCTCATCGCCACTGCCGCTGACTACTTTGCTGAGCTGCTGCTGCTGGGGCGCTACGCGGTGGAGCGACTGCGTGCCGCCCCAGTACCCCCCCTCTGCTGGCGGAGCTGGGCCCTGCTGGCACTTTGGCCCCTGCTCAGCCTGATGGGCGTTCTGGTGCAGTGGCGGGTGACGGCCGAGGGGGACTCCCACACGGAAGGTGAGAGGGTCCAGGCCAGGGTGGGTGAGAGAGAAATGAGTGGCCAAGGACGGGTGGGAGGACTGAGCAAATGGGGCACGGGAGAAGGAGCAGTACACACTAGAAGCCAAAGGCCTCAATAGGGTTAGAGAGCTGACTGGCTCAGGGTCTGGGAAGACAGGACCTCAGCCCCACTATTCATTCTGCAACAAGGTATGGGGCAGTGGCTCTGTGGCAAGCCCGTTTCAGGCACAGGGGATCCAACAGAAAAGGACCCTGCGCTCATGGGGTTGCATTCAGGTGGAGGCAGACAGACAACAGGATGCATACAAACTAGATAATTCCAGCTCCGGAGTGATACGAAAGAAATATGCAGGGCAATGTAAACAAGTGACCTACAGAGGCTGTTACGGATACAGGGGTCAAGGAAGGCCGCTAGGAAGAGGTGACATTTGAGTAGAGTGCTCAAGGATAAGAGGCCACGTGCAAAGAGCTAGAAAAAGAGGGAACAGCAAGGGCAGGTCCCCAGAAAGAAAGATCTTGGCTTGTTGAGGAAGTGGGCTGTAGTGTGGTGGGTGAGGCATACCGACTGTGCGGGCCCTGTGGGCCGTGGTTAGGACTCTGGATTTTACCAGGAGGGCAATGTGATGCTATTGCAGGTTTAAAGCAGGGGGTGGATAGAATCTCATTTAGCGTTTGGGATGCTCATTCTGATTGCTGAGTGTAAGAAACATTGTGGAAGGTGGGGGGGGGGGGACAAGCATGGAAGGCCCAGCCAGTGAGAAGGAGGCTGTAGTTGTCCAATTGAGAGATGATGACGGCTGGTTTAGGTGAGTCACCTGGGGCTCAGGATTGGGAAAGGGATAATAGCTGGAGAGGGAGTACTTAGAAGTCTAGGAATCTTCCATATGACCTTTGGAAGAAAAGAACAACTGCAGGAAGTCCCATTTGGGGCGTGGGAGATGGGGAAAGGAAGGGGGAGCAGGAGGTTATGGACAAAGGGAATCTGGACGCCTGGAGCCCTGAGGTAGGAAGGATCAGGGAGGCTTGGAGGACACGAGGCGTGTGAGCCTGTGAGACCCTTCTCTGCCCACCCCTGCACAGTGGTCATCAGCCGGCAGCGACGACGCGTGCAGCTGATGCGGATTCGGCAGCAGGAAGAGCGCAAGGAGAAGCGGAGGAAGAAGAGACCCCCTCGAGCGCCCCCCAGAGGCCCCCGGGCTCCTCCAAGACCCGGGCCTCCTGACCCCGCCTATCGGCGCAGGCCCGTGCCCATCAAACGCTTCAATGGAGATGTCCTCTCCCCGGTGAGCAACCTGGGCCCCTCCAGCCTGAATGGGGGGAGAAGGGAGTACTGTAGACTCTGTCCAACGGAACTTGGCCTTCCCCAGAGGCCGATCTCGATCTAGAAGGGCTAGCATTTGTCTGACTATTGTAACCCCTGCACAAGGAGACTGACGGGTCCAGCTCTAGGACTGGGGGAAAGGTGTCCTGAGTAGGAATTTTAATGAGGTATAGTATGGGTAGGGTCTCAGGCTATGGACTATGGGTGTGGTGAGGCCCTGGGCCTGTGGCACTCTGGGGTGAGTCTGAGGCTGTGGCGTGCAAGGAGAGGATGTCCCTGGAGGTGGCTTCCGGGGCAGGATTTCCACGCTTACACCCGTGTTTACTTTCCCACAGAGCTACATCCAGAGCTTCCGGGACCGGCAGACGGGGAGCTCGCTGAGCTCCTTCATGGCCTCGCCCACAGACGCGGACTATGAGTATGGGTCTCGGGGGCCACTGACGGCCTGCTCAGGGCCCCCCGTGCGGGTATAGCAGTACTGCTGCTCCTGCCCACCTAGACTCTGCGGTCACCAGCTCTGCCAGCTTGGGGAGGTCTGCTGGGCCGCTACCCAGCCTGCCTGGCCCTGTGGCCTCTGGCTGTCCCTCTCCCCACCCTGAAGAGGGCTGGCCCGGCTACTGGAAGAGAGAACCTGTCTCAGGCTGGGCCTGGCCTAAGGGGAAAGCCTCCTCCCGAGCTCCAGAGGGGCTCTTGAGGGATGCGGGGTGTGAGCCCCATTGGGGTGTGCTCAGGGTTGTGAGTGTGCCGCCTGTGTGTGTGTGTGTATATGTGTGTATGGAGGCGTGGGCTTGAGGGGACACTGGGACCCTTGCCTTAGATTTCTGATTGGTGGGGCTTCTCCAAGGTTGGCCCTGCCTCCACCCCCACTGCTGGGGTCCCACAGGCCACTCTCCTGCATGTCTAAGTGGAGGATGTCTGCCTTCCTCCCCCACTGCTCCACCTCCCAACCAGACTCATCTAAGGCTTCTTGTCCTTGTCCCTGGGGCAAATGGCAGCACCCCTAGCCCTGGTCCCCTGTCTTCTACAAAGCCACCAGCCTGAGGGCAGTGGCAGGGGAGGGGGGTGGGGGGTGCTGCTCTGGGCTGGGTTAGGGAAAGGGGCTGGGGGAGGGGGCTTAAATGCACGGTGCATGTCTGGTGTCTGTCATGCCACCCTGGACACCTCATGCTTCTGTCTCCCCTCACCCCACCCTGTTTTACATATTTTATAAATGTGCCAAACTGTGTGGCTTCTGCCAGGAGTGGTGGTGGTCTTCAGTGGCTGGCACTTTCACGGGCCAAATGGGAAGCCCCGCAGCCCTTGGTGTCCTGTGTCACTTACTACACAGAGGCTCCAGGCAAGTTCTGCCCTCCTACATCACACAGAGAGCCAGGGAAAAGGACTGTACCACTTTATTGTCCCCAACACCTGTGGTTCCCTTGCCTCCCCACCTCTGCCCAGGGTACGGGCACACGCCTTCCAAGCTGTCCGAGGGCACCTGCCTGGCCTGGTTCGGTCCTCCTAGCTACCTGCAGAGGAATGACTCGGCGTGGGGCTGGGGAGAGAGTGGGTACCACCGTCCTCTCCCCTGGCAGAGCCTGGGCACCCGCACAGGAAGAGCTGGCTCCTCACCCTCTGCCCCACCCTTTCTGGACCTCTGTCAGGGATGTCTATGAGGGCAGGAAAATGGGAGTCAGCCCCCAGTTAGGGGTAGGAAATGCGGGAATTCAGGTGGAGGGGGCATCTCTGTGGAAGAGGAAGGAAATGGGACCAGAGGAGCCCTCCTCTCAGCCCGATGTGGAGCTGGCTGAGATGGGCAGGAGCCAGCTGGGCAGAGAGCAGGAGGGGGATGAGGGACAGGTAGGCAGAGATCAGGGGCTAGTAGGTAGGAAGGAGAGGAATTAGGGTCCAAATGGGGCATTCAAGAGAGACAGACACAGTCCAGAGGCAGGAGAGAGTGAGAAGCCTGGACAGGAAAGGGCATAGAAAGGTGGAAACGGCTGACCTGAACCAGACGGTTCCAGTAGAGAACACAGGGCTCCCTCCTCTGCTCAGCCCTCAGCCCCTCCCCCACTCCCCACCTCCACACACCCCAGAACCAGTTGGCCATCCCAAGTCCTGGAAAACCTCTGGTAGGCGTGTCTCAGCCCACCAGCTCCCAGGCGACCCCTCCTGTCTGGCCAGCCAGCCTGCCCCTCTGACCTCTGCCCAGTCAGCTCCACTCACCCTCTACCAGCAACCGTGTGTGGGCGCTGTCCTGGCCGGCCTGGCAGCAGTAGGTGCCCTGGTCCTCAGGTCTCACGTCATGGATGACCAGGCTGTGGGTGGGGCCGTGGCTGCGCAGCTCATACTTGTCTCCCGGGCACAGCTCGACCCCCTCCCGCAACCAGCACACGTGGCCCCCCGAGCGGGACACAGTCACCTCCAGCACCGCCCTGCGGCCGACCAGAACCGTCTTCTCTCGAGGGGGGCGGCGGCACATCTGGAGAGGCAGTGCTGGGGGTGAGGACGAGGGCTTAAGTTAATAGGGACACGCAGGGCCCCCAGGAGGAGAGACGCATCTTCCCCCTCCCTGCAGCCTCCACTTCTCTTAGATATCTAAGGCACCAGCCCGATCCTCTGTACCCTTAACCCAAAGTCTCCTCCTCCCCAGGAAACGCACTGCCCTCTGTGACCCGCCCCAGAAGAGTCCCTCGAGGAAGGGAGGTGGGAAGGCAGTGTTCCCAGGACCAGCCGCCAGCCTGCCAGTCCCGAGGGGAGATGATGCCCTCTCCCAACCGTCCCTCCCCAGTTGCTTACCCTCCACCTCCAGCTGAGCCACGGACTGGGCGGGTCCCGCCTGGAAGCGGACCTCACCGGTGTCCTCCGGGCGCAGCTCGCTCAGCACCAGAACATGTTTCCTCCCTGGGGGTGAGAGAGGCGCTAGCGAGACCGGAGCAGCCAAGGGGAGGGTTCGGGGATGAAGGTGGGCCGGAGTAGGTCCCCGGGTCGGTTTGGACGCGGCCAATGTGCGCTGGGGGCGGGACTGAGGGGAAAGAGGAGTGGTCCAGGACCGGTGGCTCAGAGCTGGGGACCGGGGAAATACCGGGAGAAGGTTCCTTGGGCTGTGGGGCGGGGCTCACTCGAGCCAGAGGCGGGGCTTATCCTAGTAGGGCGGGGTTTGCCTGAGCCGGGGGCGGGGCAGCAGGGGGCCAGAATAGGAAGAAAGTCCGCCAGACCTTCCTGTCGGATGCGGACGCGGCCTCCGGGTCTCAGCGGCCGGCCTCCGAGCTCCCAGCTCCCGGTGGTCTCCACCTCCGACACGGTGCACTCGAACGTGGCGCCGTCGCCTTCGCGGGCGCGCACCGCCCGGAGCTCGGAGAGCACTGACACCTTGCGCTCTGGGGCGGAGCCGGGGGCGTGAGGCGGGGGCGGGGCTGAGGGGGCGGTGCCCGCTCACGCCCACACTCCGCCCTACTCCCGGGAGGCACCGGAGTCTGTCCGGGGCTAGTCGGGTCCGCAGTCCCCGCGCCCGCAGCATTGCCCAGTCCGGGCAGCGCCCGGTACCCACCGCGCACTGCCAGGCGGACGGGCCCGGCGCGAGCCGTCCCCACTGCACAGCTGTAGGTCCCGGCGTCCAAGGGGCCGCAGCGCCGCAGCTGGAGAAGGCGTCGCGTGCCGAGGGCCTGGAGCCTGAGCCGAGGGCTGGGGGTGAGCGGGCGCCCGTCCTAGGGGCGAGATTTGCAGAGGGTCGGGGAGAATTCGGTTGGACACAGGCAGCCTCGGCCTTGGGAGAGGGCGGCGCCGTCTGTTGAAGTCCAGAGGTTTCGAGGAGCATTTATGCCTCTCTGTCCCCCCAGGCTGGGATCTGGCTGTCCTGAGCCTTTGGGGCCTCCCCAGGAGCCTCACTGGGAAGGTGTCATCCTTGGGGATGTTAGGACTGAAAAGGGGCGCCGTGGGCACTGGAAGCCAAAAGTCGTGTACCGATCACTCTGGACGTGAGCGTGGATTCTAGAATAAGGCAAATCTGGATTCAAATATGGCTCTACCCCTTTTGTCTGCCGCTGGGCGATATCACCTCACTGAGCTTCAGGCTCCTTAGGGATAACACGGAGATAGCAAAACCTACTCTATAGGGCTGTTGTAAGGATTAGAGGGTTTAATGTAAAGTAAATCTGAGCACAGTGCCAGACACATCTGTTCAGGGAGTATTAGTTGTTTCCATTTGGGCCATTATCATTAAGTCCTTATGACGTCAAGGTGGGATGGGTTCTGACCTTCTCCCAGGTGACATCAGCCAAGGCCTGGGAAAGCTCGCACTCCAATGTAGCTGTGTCTCCCTCGGTCACCTCTAGGTCCTGCGGCCCCCTCACAATGGTCACTGGGGCCTCTGGGAGGGGGAGAAGGAAGACACACTTGGGCACAGGGGTCAGTGGTGGACACATTTGGGGAAGGTGGTGGGTGGAGGCCATTCGTCAGAGGGGGATGTGCCGGGACACAAGTGGTCCAAGTGGGATGCTAGTCAGTGGAGGACACAACAGGGCCACAGGGGTCAATGGGACAGGAGTGGCCAGCTGGGGGTATCACACTTTAAGTTGGCCAGTGGGGGACATGCTGGAATTAGAGGGCCATGGGGGCGGGAACCAAAGCAGGAACGCCAGTGGAGTCACCTATAGGCAGGCATGGTCAGTGGGGACCACACTTTACTGGAATGGACAGGTGATACTGGCCAGTGGGAGACATGATGTGTTCAGAGGAGCAATGGGGGGAACTCCAGAGCACGTGTTGTCAGTGGGGAATATGGGGCGTAGAAAAAAATGGGCATCCCTGAACCAGAGTTGCTAGTAGAGTCATCCTTAGGCAGTTAGTGGGTCACTGGGACTTGAGTGGTCAGAAGGGCACACGCAGGCAGGCAGCAGGGGCCATGGCAGGCAGGTGTGGTCAGTGGGGCCACACTCAGAGTGGTCAGTGGGGCCCTGGTCAGGCAGCAGACAAGAGGGACCACACCGGCACAGGCACACTCACAGTGGCATGGTCAGTGGTTCACAGGGACCAGAAGGTCAGTGGAGTCACGCTGGATCAGATCGGTCAGAGGAGCCACACTCAAGCAGGGCAGTCTCGGGGGCCACCCAAGGCCAAAGAGTCAGGGGAGGCACACTCCGACAGGCAGGGTCAGTGCAGGGGGCCACACGGGGAGGGGGATCGGTGGAATCACACTCAGGGCAGTCAGCAGGCAAGCAGCGGGCCCAGAATCCACACCTCTCACAGTGAGTCTGGCTGCGCAGCGCAGGGAATCCGCCGTGAAGGTGATGCAGCCCGAGTCAGCCAGGCCCAGGCCGCTGAGTACCAGACGGTGACTGTGGCTCTCTGCATGCATGTGGCACTTGGGCCCCGGCTGCAGCCGGACTCCACCTCGGGCCCACTCCCCGGTCACACCCTCCTGGGACAGCTCCAGCTGGAAGGTGGCACTGCCCCCCTCAGTGACGGTCACATCCTCCAGAGGCCGCAGCACCCTTAGCTGCCTCGCTGGTGGGGGCAGATGGGGAGAGAGGGAGGATGAGGGCTCCAGCTCTGGGCAGGGGTTTTGAGGGTTCACACAGCTCTTGGCCCCACCTGTACCACCCCTAACACCCAATCTGAGCCCCTGTGGAAGGAAGCCCAGAACCAGGGTCAGGGAGAAAGGAGCACAGGAGGCCAACTGGGTGGGGTGGAGAGGGGCTTAGGAGAGGGCACACGTGAAGGAGATGAGTTGTGGCTAGAGGGTCGAGGAGTCTGGGTGAGGGGTGCTGTGACACTGGGAGGAGCACAGGAATCGGAGTCAGACAAGCTGGGATTAGGCCCTAGCTCTGCCACATGGTTTGTGTGCTGTGTGACTTTTGGCAAACTGCTCGACCTCTCTGGGCTTTAGTTTCTCCAACCGTACAAGGTGAACAGCATTGAGACATGGGTTTATTGCGATTAAATGAATGAAATAAATTAGAAGAGACTACATATCAGCAACAGCAACCGTTTACCAAGCTCTGTGTGGGCATTTTTCATGTCATCTCAGCTATTGTTCCTGAAGACCCTTGAAGTACGGATCAGCCCCATTCTTGAGAAAACTTGGCTCAGAGAGAGTAAGTAACTTGCATGAGGTCTCGCAGTTAATAGAAAGCTCTGGCTTGGGGCAGATGGGGGAGTTGCTATTTGCCAAATGGGCCCGTGGACCCTGGGGCAGGTGACTGAGGGATAAACACAGCACGTGTTTCTGGAGTATAATATTTACGTTTACAGCAAAGCCAACTGGGACACGTGAAATGGAATGCAAAATCCACACGGACTTCTAGGGTAAATAGAAAACACTAGAAAATGAAAAGTTTTGCTTTGGGCAGGCTGCTTCAGGTCACACTTCTGGAGGCCAGCCAGGGCTGACTTGCCTCAGTGGCGAGGGGCACTTTGGTGGGGGGTCTGAGGGGCCCTGGGGCAGCCAGGAAAGGCTGCGCCACGGGGCAGTGTGATGGGTTAGGAGAAGACAGGGCACTCACGCCTCACGCTGAGCCTGGCCAGGGTGCGATCGTGGTGGCTCTCACAGCCGTAGGTGCCCTGGTCAGCCAGGACGACACCGTGGATGAAAAGGCGGTAGACGTGGCCGTCCTGGGCCATGGATACGCGCGAGTCATGGGGCAAGGGCTCCCCACCTCGCACCCAGCGCACGGCACCTGCTGCGCCCACTCGACCTGTCTCTACTTCGAGGCACACGTCCTGGCCTTCCTCTGCCCGCACATCCTGCAGCCGCCGCAGGAACAGCAGCTCCGTTTCTGGGGAGGAAGGGGGAGGGGGTCATGGAGCCTGGTGGGGCCTGGAGGCTGATGACCCCCTGCTCACCGGCCGGTCCCTGGGCAGAGACGCAAGGCTGCCAGGGCCAGGGCTGAGAGAACAGGCACAGGAGACAAAACCACTGCATCCCCATCAGGACCAAACCTCGAACGTGGAGCCGGGCACTTGTGGCTGTGCCCCCTGCTCGGGCAGTCACGGTCCCCGCATCCTCCAGCTGACAGCGTCGCACCGTCAGCGTGCGGCTGGAACCATTCTGGGCCACCTCTAACTGGGGCCCCGGAGTGACAACGGCCCCGTTGCGGAGCCAGGTGACTTCGGCATCTGGCGGCGAGACTTCACACCGGAATGTGGCATCGTCACCCTCATGGACGGTGAGTGGCGTCAGCTCTGAGACCAGCTTTGCCAGTGGTGGTTCTGGGGGGATGGGGTCAGGCAGTGAGGTGGGCTGTGTCTTTCCCTCTCCCTCCTTTCCATCCTCTCCTGGGTGCAGGTCCTCGTCTCTCAGTTATCTGAAAGATCGTTGCTGAGGACCACGGGGGGTATCTCAGAGGACAAGATGCCAGCTCCCTGCCGCTCCTAGCTACCTCCTTTCAATCCCAGCCTGGCTCCCTACTTCTCTGACTCCCTATTAGGTAATTTACCACGGACCCTGTTTATCTCATTTAACGGTCACAACAGCCTTACAAGACAAGCACCACCCCCTGCCCCGCCCTTCAGAGCCGGGGCCCAGAGAGGTGGAGCCGCTTGCCAGAGTCTCGCACTACTGACAAGTGGAACCCAGATTGGAACCCGGGTGGGTTGACCCCAAAGCCCCTGCTTTTAACCACTGGGTTATGGCTCCTCCTATACAGAGGGTTCCCGAAGCCTCATCCAAGTACTAGTTGTGCATGCACTGGTTAGAGCCCGAGGCAGCAAGGAGGGGGGCGGGGGATGAAGGAGTCCCAGAAGGGTGCAGGGGTGTGGTCTTTGGGGTGACAGGGCCCACAGGGAGTGAGGGGTGCACTGTTACCTTCCACGCGGACGAGGAAGATGCGGCTGTCCTGGGGCGTGTCGCACAGGTACTCCCCAGCGTCCCAGCTCCGTGCCCCCCGCACCCGCAGCACCTGCCTTGCCCCGGCCTGCTCCAGCTGCACCCGCCCCTGGCTCGACAGTCGCTCCCCGTCCTTGTACCAGCGCACAGGGCCCCCGGGCCCGGAGAGGCGCACCACCAGCTCTAGGTCCCCGCCTGGGGTGCTGCGAACCCTTGTCTGGGCTGCCTCGGGGGCCACCACCCGCACGGGGGGCTCTGTGGGGTCAGAGCTGGGGGTCACTGGATGGGGAGAGGCCCGAGGGCTGTGGGGAGGGCAAGATACTGAGAGAGGTGAGTGAGGGATGGACAAGGCATGCTAGAGAGGCGGGGAAACTCATACGGGCTTGGGGGTGCAACGCTCTCAGGCTTTCTGCCCAGGCCGTACTCACCAGCCACTTGGACGGTGAAGCTGAGGCTGGGGGCCCCCGGGGCTGTCCCGGACTGGCAGGTGTAGAGGCCTGCGTGGGCCAGGTCTGCGGCCCGGATACAGAGGATGCGGCGGGGGCCCTCAGCATGGAGCTCCAGGCCCTCGCCCTCCTGCACCGGCTTCCCATCGTGAGTCCAGAAGACCAGGGCACTAGCCCGGGACAGTTCGCAGCTCAGCATCACCGGCTCCCCAGGGGCCACACAGAGTGGGGCAGGGGCTGCCTCTGGAGCAAGGAACTGGACTGGGGGCTCTGGACAGAGAGAGGAACATGTCAGCTCCGGCTGACTGCCCCCTCCCGCACCCGGGCTGGCAGGAAGCACCCACCGGCCAGGCTGACATTGAAGGTGACAGCTTCATCACGAGTCTCGCACACATACTCCCCGGCGTCCTCGGGCTGGGCGTGGGGCAGGGTCAGGGTGCGAGCGGGCCCCTCGGCTCCCAGCTGCAGTGTGTCCGATGCTTCCACCTCCAGCCCATCTTTGTACCAGCGCACCTGGGACCCGGCAGGGGCCACCTCGCAGCGCAGCTCCACGCGCCCTGGAGCCCTGAACTGCAGGTCCAGGGAGCGAGCTGCTGGGTGCACGATCCTCTCTGGTGGGGCTGGTGGACAGACAGAGGGAAAGGTGCTCAGGCTCAGCCAGCAGGCTCCCACCCACTCACACTGGCTTCTCAGCACTCTCTCTTTCCAGAGCAGTTCTTGGGACTTGTGTGGCTACCGTCTGGGGGCACCTACTGTGTGCCGGGTGCTGTGCTAAGCACACGGCAGCTCTTTTCACAGCTACTCCTGACACTCCCGAGGACGGCACCGATGTTGGTTTCACTTTACAGATGAGGACTCGAAGCCTCTTTAGAGGAAAGTGATTTGTCTGAGGGCCGATGAATAGACAGAGGTAGACACAGACCGATGTGACCCCAATGCACGCCCCACCCTACCTCGCCCCCACTCCATATCCCCTTTCCCCACTTTGCTTCTGATGTACTTATCATCGCCTACTGATTGTCTGTGTATCCTCACTAGAACTCGAGCTCCACAAAGACTGGAGGTGTTCTCTTATTGGCTTGCTACTCTATCCCTCAGCATCCAGAACAGTGCCGAGCACATAGTAGTTGCTCAATAAATATTTGATGAATGAATGAATGCTCCTAACTGCTGGGCTCTCTCTAGTCACTGTCATGGCCTGATCTGGGCAAGCCAGGGCTCTCTGATGGCTGAGAATGAGGAGTCTGGGGGAGGGGCAGGCTGTGTGGGGCAGGTGGGGGGCCCCTAAGAAGCAGGAAGTGAGAAGGTTGGGTGTCTGTCCCTCGGCCTCCTCCCTCTCTAGCTCCCCACGGTGCCCAGAGACTGCCCACCTGTGATGGTGACAGTGAAGAAGGCTGAGTCATCTCCGGCGTCACACACGAACTCGCCCCCCTGCTCGGGCTGGGCCGCAGGCAGAACCAGGCGGCGGCGTGGCCCGTCGCTCTCCAGCACCAGGGCCTCGCTCTCCTCCACCTCCAGCCCATCCTTGTACCAGCGCACAGGGGCGTCCTCCCGAGACAGCTCACACATCAGCACCACACACTCCAAGCTCACGGCGATCAAGGTCACCTCATCTCGAGGGTATATGATGCGCACTGGGGGCTCTGCAGAGTGGGGCAATCACAGGCTGTCACAAACTCAATCGCCAGCCGCCCTGGCAACATGGAGTTCCTGTCGCTTGCAACAACAAGAGTGATAAGGATAATAATAACAAGGAATAACAGGTCCACGATCTACCCTCCGAAAACCCTGGGGCCAGAGATGTGAATCCAGAATGCTTCAGATCCCCGGAAAAAAAGGTGCATTTATTATATATCACATACCTGCCTCTCTTAGCCCCCACTGGAGCACCGCCCGCCCCCCCCCCCCCGTGCCCCATCCCCTGCCGCAACCAACCACACTAACATTTCAGCAGTGTGACATATACATATACTCACTCTAAACAAGATACTTAAAGAGCAGAAATAGTTTCACAGGTTTTACTGAAATGGCTCTGAAGACCAAACTTAGAAAAAGACTTTTGGTTTGGAGAGGTTTTTTGGATTTCAGAATTGTGAACAAGAGATCGTAGATCCAAAACAGCGAATACTTCTGTATGATTTCCTAAGGTTCCAGGAACAGTCCTACGCACTTTACACATTGAACTCTCACAGCAATCCTAAGAGGTAGATATCATTTTATCCCTGTTTTCCAGATGAAGAAATCGAGGCAAAGAGTGATTTAACCAATCTCTTTAAGGTCACAGCTGGGTCCACGTACTCGAGGGCTGGAGGAAGAGCCACCATCTGTTAAAGGGAGGCTCAGACTCTGTGAGCAGTGCTGGGATCGAAAGCCAAAGCTTGCTGAACTCAGTAATGATTTTTGCATCTGTGTCTAAGAGTTGCCAGCACCTGAGTTCCCCAGGGATGCTAAACGCTGATTTTGGGAGTTCATCTCCAACTGCTCCAAAGGGGTCATTCCTCCACAGGAAAGGACCTCCTATGTCAACACTGGAGGTGACTGGCGCACTGAGTCCGAGCCTGCCCATGCTCCCATGTGCCCTGAACATCTCCAAGAATCTTCTAGCTTCCAAGACATTTTAGAGCCCCTTTACCATGCGGCCCCCTTGTGGCTAAGCTCAGGAACTGCTCGCTTCCCGGAAACACTTTTTTGCAGAGGTGCGCATGGGCAGACGTGCTCACCAGCACACAAGTCCTCTGCCTCCACAACCCACCTCGCTAACAGGGCTTGTTCTAAGAGTCCAAGGGACGCAGGCTGGTTCTCAGGGGTCCAGCAAGGCTGGTAGATTGCAAGGTGCGGCTGCCTGGGGAGCCAAGGAGGTGAAGGGAGCAGTGGGGTGAGGACAAGCTGCCATGACAGGATTGGGGTGTCCGCACAGCTGCGGGACCTCAGCTTGGCATCAGACTTGTTTATCCCTGGCCCAAAGCCGGGCTGGCTCTGTGTGAACTTCCGGGCCGCTTGTGTGAACTTCCCAGTGGGCAATCTGGTGTTTTGTGGGGAGGCCAGGTGTGAGCTGAAATGTGTGTCTGCCATTGTGTTTGGCCAGGGCGTGGGGCTGAAGAGCTTGAAGGGGTCACTACAGGACAAAACATGCACAGAGAGGCCTCTTTGGCTTTGTGGCTTGGGTGTTCCAGGCTGCACTCTCGCCGGTTGGGGGTGGGGGCACCCAGGCAGCTCAGCCTGGATCGAGGCATCACTGCTGGGGCAGAGCGGAGGACAGGGCGACAAGACAGTGCCAGTGCAGCCAGCGCGGTTCTTCTGTGCCACCGAGCTGTCAGGCCCTGCGAGCGCCACCTCCCCCCCCCACCCGAGTTGCACATCCACACCAGGTCTGGCGCTGAGGCCTGCGGCCCCACGCTTTCCAGCACCGAACCTCCGTGACTTTCACAGTCGTCTTGTGCTTTCCCAGCTTTGAACATTCTCCCATCTACCTTCGGCCCAAACCTGACCCCACTCAGCTACCTCGGCCCCTGCCCCCAAGTATCTGCCTTGAAGGCACTCCCTGCCTGCCGACAAGGTTAGCAGCCCCCCAGCCTTGAGCTCCCTCTGTACCCCTGTCACAACACTGGACAGTCCACCTTCTGAGACCCTCTAAAGTGTCTGCCTTTCCTCCCAGGCTGCGTGCTCCCGGAGGGAAGTGAGCGTGTCTGTCTGCTTGCCACCGGGTGTCCAGAGTCCAGCCCAGGGGCGTGGCGGCTTTCTCCGCAGCCCTCTCTGACTCTCCTGTTCTCTCTCCAGCCCTCTGCTCCTTCACATCACTTGTCACGACGTGTCAACTGTGCATTTATTTGTGCATTTATTGGTTTAACACAGGGGTCGCAAACTCAAATGCCCACAGGGGCCAGGTAGGTGGTCAGGTGAGTGGCGGAAGGGGTCTGGGGAGAGGCAAAGAGGAATGGCAGAGGGAGAAGGGCAGAGGAATGTGGGCCCCATATTATGGGGGCAGCTGCTACTCAGCACCAGCTGTTCGTCGCCATGGGGGGAATCGGGACCAGAGCCGCCGGGTCTTCGGCTTTTTCAAGAGGACGCATAACTCCGGATTGTTATTTGAACTGTCCTGACTTTGGTAAGACTCTGCAGGCCAAACAAAACACATCTGTGGGCTGCATGGGGCCCTACGGACTGCCCGTTTGCGACCCCTGGTTAACAGCTGCCTCCCCAGCTAGACTGCAGCTCTGAGAGCAGAGATGGTGCATGTCTCACACACCAGTTACCTGCAGCACCCGGCCGGGGTCTGGTGGCACGTGGGAGGCACCCAGTAAATGAGCCAGGGGAGCACAGCTCTTCCTGGCCCTGGTGCTGGGGAGGAGCCTGCTTCCTTGAATAGGGGCCCTGGGGTCTTCCGGGCAGGGAGCCTCAGTACATGCACCCGCAGCCCCACCTCCCTCCTCCCCAGTGTGACGACTAGGGGGTAGGTGGCCAGCTCCCCCGAGGGCTCAGGACTGTCCTCTGGTGACCCCGGGCAGCTGGGGTGAACCCACACCTGTGACAGTGACGGTGAAGGAGGCCGACTCGTCATCGATTTCACACAAGTACTCGCCGGAGTCCTCCAGCTGGACGGCAGGCAACACGAGGCGGCGGACGGTGTCCTCCTTCTGCAAGAGCAATGCGGGGCTCTCCACCACCTCTTCACCGTCCTTGGTCCAGCGCACCTCGGCCCACGGCCGGCACAGCTCACAGGTCAGCACCACACGCTCCAAGCGCACGGCCGCCACATACACCTTGCCACTGGGGTACACGATCCACGAGGAGACATCTGCGGGACAGGGACAGTCATAGCTGGGACCGAGGCGCCCGGCTGCCCTCCCTGAGCCACGCCTGTTCCCTCCTCCTGCAAGTGGGCCACGTGTTGACGAAGAGAGCCTTCCCACCTTCCCACTTACATAGAACGCCCAGTGCTCATCACAACAAAAAAAAAAAAAAAGAAAAAAAAGAAGAGAATCTGCCTTTGGATTAGGTCTCCTAGCTGCTGGGACAGCCACCCCCATCTGGAGACACAACCACAGTCACCAAAGCACGTCACAGGCACGGTGGCCCCATCGGGACCACGGTGTCAGCCTTGGCTGTAGAAATGGTCTACGCTCTCTGGGTTGGGGCAGGGACCGTATGTAAGATGGGGCTGGGGAGAGGTGGGTTAGGTGCCCAGATGGAGCCAGGGTCTCCCATAGACTTTTGAGGTCTTCTGACCCCTCTAGGGTGGGGGCTTACCTGCCCTACACCCTGCCCCGCAGGAAAGCTCTGCCATTCCTAGAGGTTCTCCTTTGCCAGAGAACGGAAAGGGGCAGAGGCGCCCTGTGACTCGTGGAGCCCTGGCCAGCGTTTAGGACAATGTAGTTTTGGTGGGTGACCGAATCGTAGGATGCAGACCGAGGAGGGGCACGCAATCAGCTTGCGGGGAGGGAAGAGGGCCTGGGGAAGAGTGGCCCGGAGGGGATCGTGTGACAGCTGCTAGGCGGTGCCACACGGACCTGCCTGTCCCCCCACCTGTGATGGTGACGGTGAAGTAGGCACGCTCATCTCCAGCGACGCACTGAAACTCGCCCCCGTCGGGGGGCTGGGCGGCAGGCAGCACGAGCCGGTGGTGGGGCCCCTCCTTCTCCAGCACCACAAAGTCACTCTCCTCCACCTCCTGCCCATCCTTGTACCAGCGCACGGGTGCATCCTCTCGGTCCACCTCACAGGCCAGCATGACACACTCAGAGGTTATGGCATGCACAAACACGTGCTCCTGGGGGTCCAGGATATGCACCGGGGGGTCTGGTGGGAAGCAGACAAAACGAGGTCACGCAGGCAGGAGACTCACAGGAGACAGTTTCCTCCCCAGGGGACACTAGGAGGGTTAAGGCCGTGCTGTGCAGGGTGGTCTGGAGCAATGACGTGGGGTACTGAGGGCATGGCAGGTGAGGCAACGCAAACCATGTGGCACCTTTGTGTTCTGGGCGTCCCCACGGGACGTGGGGGTGGCTGGGCAGGGACATGGGGGAGGGGGAGGCACAGATGACAGCCTTTGCCTAGGCTGAGAGGAGGTCATTATCATGGGCCACGCTTGCTGCTGTTTTTACAAGGGATCCCCTGGAGCACTGGCCCTAGGATGGGCAGGAAGGGGGAATGACTTAGGTGCCACAGTGAGACAGCTGCTCGCTACAGGTAGTGAGTTCCCTGTCACTGGGTGCGTGTACAGCAGTTAGAGGGCCTCCTTGCAGTGGGGTTGAGACAGGATGTCCACTCGAAGCGAGAAGATGAGGTGAATCAGTGGTTCCCAAGCTGCCTTCCCGGAGTGATCCCCAGGCTCTACCCTGGATAGTCTGGAGCTGGAGAGCTGGGGGGCCTGGGCATATGCATTTATAACAAGCTTCCCAGGTGGTTCTGAAGCAGCCAGAACATGGCCTGAGAACCACTGGACCCCTGCACTTAAAGCTTCCCTTTGACCGTGGCTACCTGAGATAGCAGGATAAGCACAGACCTGGGTGTGAACCCAGCTATGGTGTTTGCTGGCTGTGTGATAATGGGCAAATCACATAACCTCTCTGAGCCTGTTTCTTCATCTGTGTTGTAGAGATCTACTGCTTCTCATCCAGATGTGAAGATTACGTGAAACCCTATGTATTTGAAACATTTGGTATTATGTTGGGTTCACGGCAGGGACCCAGTAAATGTTAGCACGTGCCTCTCCTTCCCTTAATTGAATTTCATTTCCCCACCCTCATTACCTAGCCAGGGGTATGTGGAGGGCAAGTATGCTGGAGGGTGTTGGTGCACGGGAGGATTAGGAAGCAAGTACAGAGTAATTTGAAAACGTGTCCGCTGGCCCCCTTGGCTCTCCCTGGAAGGGACCCCCAAGCAGGCAGACCAGGGGGCAGGGCCTGCATGGCCCCTGGGAATCAGCCTCAGCTGCAGGAGCCCAGACCACCATAGCTGCTGACCTCGGACGGTGACACTGAAGAAGGCTGAGACGCCTTCTGTTCTGCACTCAAACTCGCCGCTGTCTCGGACTTCGGCGGCCGGCAGGATCAGGCGGTGTTTGCGCCCATCTATCTTCACCACCAGCGACTCGCCCTCCTCTACCTCCTGCCCGTCCTTGTACCAGCGCGCTGGGAAGTCCACCCGGGAGAGCTCACAGGTCAGCACCACCCGCTCCGAGGTCGTGAAGGTCAACGACTCCTTGTCCTGGGGGCTCAGGATGTGCACCGGGCTCTCTGTGTGGGGAGAAGCGTGAGCACAGGCAGCACCCTTGTCATGCTCCACCTGGGATCAACACCCCTCGCTGGTGCAGGCCGGAGTACATCAGGCCAGACAACCGCTGGCTCAACGCGTTTGTTGGAATTAAAAAGAAAATCGCTGGGCTCACACGCCAATTCTCAAGGGCAATGTTTGAGCGTACAGAATTCCTAGGGAGTCTACTGAAAATGCAACTTCTTAGGCCCCACACAGGCATGCAAGGGCCAGGGGATCTGCATTATCAACCAGCCCTCCAGGCATTTCTGATGTCAGGGGTCCCAGGCTGCATTTTGAAAATGCCACTCTAGTTATTGGTTCTTACTCTGCCCTCCTCCTAGGATGCCAGCAGCTGACCACCTGCCTGGCCCTGTGCTCGGTCACCGAGGAATTCCTTGATTGGCCGGACAAACTCCAGCAATGGTGAGATGGCAAATGCCACACGTGTCCCCTGCACTTTCAGATGTCCACCAAGAACCGTCCTCCTCAGGGACCCCTCATCCCCTTCCTTCCTGGTTTCCACAGGTGGCACAGTGTGATTCTGGCACCAGACTGCCTGGCTTCATAACCCAGCACTACCACTCATTAGCTCGGTGACTCTAGGCAAATCACTTAACCCCTCTGTGACTCAGTGCCTCCACGTGTAAAATGGACTCACCAAAGAATCTATCTTGTAGAGAACCATGTTAATTAACGCACGTAAAATGATTAGGATTGTGCCTAACACCACAAGAAGTTGCTCTGATAATGTTATCGGTTACATGATAAGGCAGGAAGCAGTCAGGGACTAGGGCCCAGGGGCCATGCCTCTAAGATAGCAAATGTGATGGAACTCTATAAGCCACAAAGAGAATTTGGCTACGATGCTGAAGATAACGTACGTTGTACATAGGTGGAAATTGGCCTCCTGGACCGCTGAGCCCTCCGTCTGAACCCACCAAGGACTTCTGTGTCCACCCAGGTCCCCACCAGCACCAACCTTGGATGGTGAGGGCGGCCGAGTCCTGCACACCGGGGCAGCTGAAGCCAACGAGTGCCCCGCTGTGCTGGTGCCTGACAGCCTGCAGGAGGAGTCTGTGCTGTGGGCCTTTCTGCTCTATCCGGTATCGCAAGGCCCCAGGCTCCACCTGGCCCTCTGGCTCATTACTCTCGAGCTCTTCCCCGTTAAGGAACCAGGTGCCCTGGATGATGGTGGAAAGATCCAGGGAGAAGACCGCATCTTCCCCGTCGTATACCTGTACGTCCTCCAGACCTGCCACCAGGCGGGCTGTGGGCACTGAGATGGGGACAGAGTGCCGCCATCAGAACCAGAAGGCTGGCAGAGGACAAGAGTTGGCAGGCAGAAGGCATATAACATGATGGGGACCGAAGGCTGGGGAAGGGAGGAGAGAGGATGGGGAGGTGTGACTAGGGTACGGCCGCGGACAGGCTGGGTCCGGAAGGACTGACTCACCGAGGTGAGCAGACCCATGGAACACAACGTGGGGACTGCGGCCGTGCTCGCTGACTGTGCAGACGCGGAAGCGGTAGTCGCCCTCGGAGGGCACGCAGTCCCCTGGGACCTCCACGGCTCCGGCTTTCTCGATGCTGAAGCACTGGATCCAGTCTTCCGAGCCCACCTCCTGCCGCTCCAGCCGGTAGATGAAGGGGGTCTCAGGAGCCGGCTCGGGGGGCTTCCAGGTCAGCAGGACTGTGTTCTTATGGCCCTTGAACATCTCTGCCAATACCGGGGGTCCCGGGGGGCTGTGCTTGACGCCTGAGACAGAGGCAGGGTTTGCATTCCAGCCCTGCTCCAGCCTCCCACAGCCCTCCCAACTTGAGTCCGCTTTGCCAACCCAGGCTCTGGCATCTGGTCACCCTCCTGCCCTGGCCCTCCTGTCCGGCCCTCGAAGAGTCAGTCTGCCCACGGGCTTTCCTGCCCTCACATTTGACTCTGAGCAGAGTGGTGGTACGGGAGTTGCCCAGGCTAAAGGTGACCTCGCCAGCATCTTCTCGGGTGACCCCTGGAAGGACCAGGGCATGCATGTGGCCGGAGCTGCTCTGGCAGATGGTCGGCAGGTCCTCCCCATCGCGGCTCCAGCGCCCCTGGACCCCAGCTTCCTGTGTCTCCACCAGCAGCACCGCATTCTCTCCCTCCAGGACGTCGAGCTTCCGGGGCAGCCGCTTGAGGATGGGCCCTGAGAAAAGGACGGGAATCCCCCAGCCTGGGGCCTGGGCATCCGCCTGCCTCAGCCTCGGCCTCCTCCCACTGGCCAGCCCACCTTTGACCGTCACATTGGCCACCGTGCGCACCCGGCCCCGCATCTCGCACAGGTAGACACCGTCGTCGTCTGCCTTCAGCCTGTGGATGATGAGGCGCCGGACGGCGCCCTCCTCGATCTGCTCGTACTTGCGGCAGGGCAGCAGCCGCTGGTCCTCACGGAACCAGGCCGTGGGAATGCGGGAGTTGGGCACTTTACACTCCAGCACCGCAATGCCATGCTCCCGGCCCTCCACATCCTGCAGGGGCCTGGTGAAGCGCAGACGGGGCTCTGTGGGGAGGGGAGAGATAGAAGGCTCTGGAGAGGGCCAGACCAGGGGAAGGGCTCCGTGCATTACCAACTGCCTATACCCGCGTCAGCTCCTGCCATCTTCCTCCCAGGCCAGTAGGTATTCCAGGATCACAGAAAACCCAACAGGAGAGACGTCAGGTGGCCTGGATTCTCATCTGACCCTGACGCTCCGGCCACATCACCCTGAGCAAGGCCATTTCAGTGATCCTGGGCCTCAGTTTTCTGACTGTCAAGCGGGGAAAGGGATGGAAGGGTTCGGACCACAACGGTGATTTTCCAGCTGTTCCCTGGGGTCCCTCAGAGACACTACACAAATTCTGCAAGGGGCTGAGCTGAATTTCATTTTTAAAGAACTTTAGTCGTTTTCACCTGGCTAGAGCTAGAGCATATAATGCTGAGTGAAATAAGTCAGTCAAAGAAAAACAAATACTATATGACCTCACTCATATGTGAAATTTAAGAGACAAAGCAAATGCGTGAAAGAAAAAATAAAAAAAGAGGGAGACAAATCAAGAAACAGACTCTTAACTATAGGGAACAAACTGATGGTTAGCAGAGGGGAGGTGGGGGGGGAATAGGGGATGGGGATTAAGGGGCACAATAATCATGATGAAAAAAATAAAATGATTTTTAAAAAGTGCAATTAAAATTTAAAGAAACAGGGGCGGCTGGGTGGCTCGGTAGGTTGAGTGTCTGACTCTTGAATTTGGCTCGGGTCATGGTCTCACGGTTCGTGAGTTTGAGCCCTGGGTCAGGCTCTGTGCTGACAGTGTGGAGCCTGCTTGGGATTGTCTCTCTTCCTCCTCCCCTCCTGGCACATGAGAGCATGCGCTCTCTCTCAAAATAAAGAAATAAATAAAACTTAAAAAAAATTTTTTGAAGTAGTCATTTTCAGGGGGGGCAGGTGGCTCAGTGTGTTAAGCATCCAACTTCGGCTCAGGTCATGACCTCGCGGTTCTTGAGGTCAAGGTCCTCATCGGGCTCTGTGCTGACAGCTCAGAGCCTGGAGCCTGCTTCAGATTGTGTCTCCCTCCTCTCTGCCCCTGCCCACTCGTACTCTGTCTGTCTGTCTCAAAAATAAACACTAAAAAAATAAAATAAAATGAATTGTCGTTGTCAAAACTGCATTTTACAAAAAGAAAGCACGATGATGGAAATGGCCAGCGGGTTATCAGGCCGCTGGAGAAGCGTGTATGTCCTGTGCCTCTGGGAAGCTCTGCCTTCCCACTGGGCTTTTCTTTCCTGATGGTGTTAGTGCAGTTTTGCGAGTTTGTGCACATCAGACCTCACCACAGAAGCACAGGTGCCACATGCTGCCCTCACGCCAGGCAGGGCTCAGGAAATGTGCCCACTTTTCTTCCTCTGAGGGGACAAGTTGAGGAATAGCTAGTGAAGATATAACCCCTGGAGTTGCAGGGAACTCCTATTCTGGAGAGCTTCACCTTCCAGTGGGAGTTCGGGATGTTTTTTTCCTCTGAGTTTTCTGTTTATGAGCAATGTATCTAATGTTATTAGATATTGCTGGTGACTCAACTTTGAAATGGAAATCTCTTCTCCTTCACCTTCTTCTTCTTTCAAACCTGGAGAGCAGTTTCATAAAAGTGCATTTTTTTTCCTCCCTCAAGTCTACCTTTGGTGTGAATCAGGAGTTTCTCAATGTGTCGCTTGCAGCCAGACTTTCCCCCCAGGACTCACAGACTAGACCCAGTTGTGAATGCAGCCTCCTCTTACCCTTGTTCTCATGGATAGTTATGAATCTGGACCCGGAAATGTACACCCATAAAATGTTCCTTGTATCAGTCTCCACAGGGATTTCCATTGAGGGAAGGGGAGTGAAACAAAGAGGCTGAAATCCCCTGGACTAGAAGTGCTCCCTCTTGGTTCGTACATCAATCACTCCTTAAAGCGGTTTATCAAAGGCTGGTTTTCCACCCTCTGCCTCAGAATCACTTACGAAGTTTGCTAAGAAGTTCCTGGGTACCCTGGAGACCTACTAAATACGAATCCCTGGGGGGTGGGAGGCGGGCAGGAAACGGTATGCTATTAGTCCGTCTCCCCTCCCCCTACCGGCTCCCGGGCAGCGCTGGAGGCCCCTCCACAGGGCCCGGGCGGCCCCAGGGGTGCCGCAGTACCTTTGACATGCAGCTGCACCGCGCTGAGAGTCTGGCCCGCCGAGTTGCGCGCTGCGCACACGTAGAGCCCGCGGTCCTTGGCCTGGCAGTAGAGCACCTTGAGCACGAAGCCGCCGTCGCGGTCGCGGTACATGAGGCGGCGGCGGTCGGAGAGCAGCGGACGGCCCTCCCAGTGCCATTCGATCTCGGGCTCGGGCTTGCCCATCACGTAGCAGCGGAACTTGGCGTGCTTGCCTTCGTTCACCCAGAAGGTCTTGGGCGCGCACTTGAGCGGCTCCACCACGGGCTTGGGAGCCTCATCGGGGTCCTCGGGCGGGCTCTCGGGGGGCTGATGCACCTGCAGCAGCGCGCCGGCCTGCGCGTGGCCGTGCGCGTTGCGGGCGTGGCACACGTAGACGCCCGAGTCCGGCAGCCGCGCCGCCAGGATGCGCAGCGCTAGGCTCACGCCGGGGCCGCCCTCGGCACCGCCGGGCTCGAGCACGAAGTGGCCGCTGTCCCACACTTCGTCCAGGGCCATCCCGTCCTTCTCCCAGTAGAGCGCGGGCGCGGGGAGGCCCCCCACCTGGCACGTCAGCACCACCTGCTCCCCCCGCAGCACCCACTGGGACCGGGGCCCCGCCAGGAACACCGGGGCGCCCTCCCCCGCCCCGGGAGGAGGCAGCGGGCGCTCGGCGGGCTGGGGCTCGGGCTCAGGGGCCAGCGGCTCCAGCACGGTGACGGCGGCCGCCGCGTAGGCCTCTCCGGCCGGGTTGCGGGCGCGGCACACGTAGACCCCCGCGTCGGTGGGCAGCGCGCCGCTCAGCAGCAGGCCGTGCTCGGCGCCGTCCACCGGGAAGCTGAGGCGCTCGGAGGCCGCCAGCTGCTGGCCGCCCTTCTCCCACACGACAGTGGGCGGCGGCTCCCCCAGGACCACGCACTTGAGCTCGGCCTCGGCGCCACTTACCACCCGCACGGGCCGCGGGAAGCGCAGGAAGCACGGGGGGCTCCCCTGATCCCCCGAGCCCGCCTTCATGGTGGCGGCCGGCCCGCAGCGGCGCGGGGGGGAAGGGCGGGCGGCGGGCGCGCGGAGGCCGGGGGCGGCGGAGGGAGCCCGCGAGGCGAGGCGCGGCGCGTCTGGGGCCGGGGGCGGCGGGGACCCGCGGGGCTCTCCCCCGGCCGCCCGCTCCCGGCTCGCCTCCTTACCCTCGGCCCGGAGCTGCGGCTCTGCGGCGGTGGAGATTCCCGGGCCCCGAGTCGAGAGCTCGAGGGGCAGTCCTTCCTGTTTGCCTTTGCAGCGAGGGGCCCCGCAGCCTCCCCTGCCCGCGGCCTGGCTTCCTGCTCCGGAGAGCCTCTCTTCCCAGCCCCCTCCCACAGCCTGGGCCTCTTTCCCCTCCTCCCTCCCACCTCCAGCCGCCAGGTCCCCAACCGCCCGCCAGGCTTGGGCCTGAGTGGCAGAGGCGCCTGCAGCTGCCAATCCCAAAAATATTCTCTGATGACACAGCTGGAGGACAAGAGCCCAGACTGGCTCCTCCAGGCTAAGTTTAGAGCAGGCGGGACCACCTGCCCCCGGCCCCAGCCCCAGTTCTAGCCCCGACCTCAGCCCTTCCCCCCCATGACCCGCCCAGCAGCTGCTTGGTTGAAAGCCACCGCCCCCCCTCGCCCAAGATCTGAGGGGCTGGCGCATTCTGTCTCCCCGACGACGAGTAACACTGTTAGGAGCTGGCTGACCCCAGCTCCCAGGCTCCTGTTGTACCTGATGTCACCTCTGTGCTGGGTGCTGGGATGTGGCTGTGTGTGTGTGTGTGTGTGTGTGTGTGTGTGTGTGTGTTTGAGAGAGAGAATAGGGGGAAAGGGTTGTAGGTTGTATGTGTAGGTCAGGTCACTCCGGGTGAGAACTCTCACCCGCCCCCTCCCCCACATGCCTGGCAGGAGTGGGAGATAAGGCTCAGGGCCACAGACATCTGCGTCAGAGATAGGAGGTCTCAATGCCATGGGCAGGGGCAACTTGGACTGCAGGGCGTGGGAAGGACTGGGGAGACTGGGATGAGAGGGGTAGAAGAGGGCCGGTACTGAGATGGGAGGGTAGAGTCGGGAGGCGGGGGGGTGGGGGGCAGACCCTGACAGAAAGGGCACCGGACACCGCTGGCCCTCCGCTGGGTGAGCCATGTTGCCCCAGCCCCCACTCCTGCTCCTCTTACTGCTGTCTCTGAAGAGTGGGCATGGCTGCCCCGGGCCAGAGCTGGACCGGGAACTTGTCCTGGCCAAGGTGAGGGCCCTGTTCTTGGATGCTTTGGGGCCTCCGGCAGTGACCGAGGAAAGTGGGGATCCTGGAGTCAGGCGTCTGCCTCGAAGACATGCCCAGGGGGGCTTCGTGCACAGGGGCTCTCAGCCCAGGGAGGAGGAGGATGTCTCCCAGGCCATCCTTTTCCCAACTACAGGTAATGAGGGCAGGGAACTGGCAGGGTGACTTTGACTTTGAGAAGCCGTGTGGTACATACGCCGTGGGCTTGGGAGCCAGACAGGTCTGGGTTTGAGTCCCATACACGCCGCTCAACTGGCTTTGCAACAGGGGACCAGTTACTAAACCTTCCTGAGCTTCCGTTTCCTCACCTTAAAACGGGCAGTAATGCCTACGTCTGAGGATTAAGTGAAATGATGTAAGGCTGAGAGGAGGCATTTGGGAGATACTCATTGGGGAGGCCTAGAGTCTCTAGTGACAGAGGTATTTGGGTATCGGCCCCTTCCTTCCACCTTTCCTTCTTTCTCTGCCTCCACTCCCTGCTCGGAATCTTGTTTCTTTAGCCCCAATTAGCTGAGGCTTGAGAAGGTATCAGAGGTGCAGGAGTGAGATTAGTTGAGACACTTTTCCAGAAAATTAGTCTACTTTCTCTTGACTCCTCATCTCCTTATGCACGTTCCCATGTTCCACTGACTGAACCAATAAAGTCCTCTTCCAGGTGGACTTTCTCGTAATCTGGCCCATCTTTCCCTCAGAGGGGACCCCCTGCCTCCCCGTGCTTTAGTCCTCGTGCAGCACTGTGAGTTGGTGTGGCTCTGGGATGGGGCAGAATCCCAGCCTGGCCACTTAGTAGTTCATTTTTGTAACCCTTTCTCCTTATCTGCAAAATAGATCACTTGTGAGATTTATAACAGAATCTGTGTCACACTATAGTCCTAACCCCAGTCTGTCAACTAGTCCGTGATTGTTTAGTATAGCCTGCATACCTGTTGGGGAAGGATGCCAACCACCTTCCTTCTCTCTCTCTCTTTTTTTTTAACTTTAATTTTATTTTTTGAATTTACATCCAAATTAGTTAGCATGTAGTGCAACAATGATTTCAGGAGTAGATTCCTTAATGCCCCTTACCCATTTAGCCCATGCCCCCTCCCACAACCCCTCCAGTAACCCTCTGGCCAATCACCTTTCTTAGAAAGCCCTGCCCTCTATCCTAGGCTATTTACCTTCCCCTCCTGTCCCTCCTTTTTCTTTCTGGTATTAACCTTTTTTTTTTTTTTTTAAGTGGAATTGTGTGTGTGTGTTTTAAACGTTTATTTATATATTTTGAGAGAGAGAGAGAGAGAGAGAGAGAGAGAGCACGTGCATGAGTGGGGAGGGGCAGAGAGAGAGGGGGAGAGAGAATCCCAAGCAGACTTCTTGCTGTCAGCACTGACCCCGACACGGGGTCCAATCCCACGAACCTCAAGATCATGACCAAGAGTGGGAAGTTCAAATGACTGAACCGTCCTGGCGCCCCTTAAGCGGAATTGTTTTTTTTTTTAATGTTTATTTATTTTTGAGACAGAGACAGAGCATGAACAGGGGAGGGTCAGAGAGAGAGGAAGACACAGAATCCAAAGCAGGCTCCAGGCTCTGAGCACAGGCTCTGAGCCTCAGCACAGAGCCTGACGCGGGGCTTGAACTCACAGACCGTGAGATCATGACCTGAGCTGAAGTCGGACGCTTAACCCACTGAGCCACCCAGGTGCCCCAAGCGGAATTTTATTTTTTTCAATTTTTTTTAACGTTTTTTTTTAAATTTTTGAGACAGAGAGTGACAGAGCATGAACAGGGGAGGGGCAGAGAGAGAGGGAGACACAGAATCCGAAACCGGCTCCAGGCTCTGAGCTGTCAGCACAGAGCCCGACGCGGGGCTCGAACTCACAGACAGTGAGATCATGACCTAAGCTGAAGTCAGACGCCCAACTGACCAAGCCACCCAGGCGCCCCAGCAAGCGGAATTGTTTTAAAGAGTTTATCGTGCAACATTTCTGACTTGTAAAAAGATACATGAGGTACTAAACAATTGCCTGTGTATCTAAAGTACTATCATCCATTTCACACTATCAGTGAGCAGAGATTCAGGCCTAACAGCTCCAAGTGAAAGTAGGGGGTGGGCAGGGCCTTGTATATATGTTGCTGATAGGAATGTTAATAGGTAAAACCACTTCAGAGGGAAGTTGGCAACGTCTTGTATTTTCTGCATCCTATAGAGATGAAAAAACAAATGGAGAGCCTCTGTCGGTTCTCTCAAGACTGGAGAGGGGCCCCAAGTCTGACAGAGCACTCAGGAGAGTGGCTGAGGAGGAGGGGTCCCAGGCTCCGCCAGTCTGGGCTGCCCTCTCCCTTCCCGCTATCTCCTGCAGGTGCCAGCTGTGGGGATGAGCCGGCTGCCAGAGAGCTGACCCAGGAGGCCGAGGAGAGCCTCTTCACGTATGTGTTCCAGCCGTCCAAGCACACACGCAGCCGCCAGGTGACATCAGCCCACCTGTGGTTCCACACGGGACTGGACAGGCAGGGCAGAGCAGCCTCCAACAGCTCTGGACCCCTGCTGAGCCTGCTGGCGCTGTCATCAGGAGTCCCCATGGCTGTGCCCATGTCGTTGGGCCAGGCCCCCTCTCGCTGGGCCGTGCTGCACCTGGCCACCTCTGCCCTCCCTCTGCTGACCCACCCCGTCCTGGTGCTACAGCTGCGTTGCCCTCTCTGCCCCTGCTCGGCCCGGCCTGAGGCCACACCCTTCCTGGTGGCCCACACTCGGGCCAGGCCGCCCGGCGGAGGGGAGAGAGCCCGCCGCTCCACTCCCCCGCTGCCCTGGCCCTGGTCTCCCGCCGCGCTGCGCCTGCTCCAGAGGTCTCCAGAGGAACCCGCTGCCCACGCGGACTGTCACCGAGCGGCCCTCAATATCTCCTTCCAGGAGCTGGGCTGGGACCGGTGGATCGTGCACCCTCCCAGCTTCATCTTCCACTATTGTCACGGTGGCTGTGGGCTGACTGCCCCACCAGACCTGCCCCTGCTGGTCCCTGGGGCTCCTCCGACCCCTGCCCAGCCCCTTTCTTTAGTGCCAGGGGCCCGGCCCTGCTGTGCTGCCCTCCCTGGGACCATGAGGCCCCTACGTGTCCGCACCACCTCAGATGGTGGTTACTCTTTTAAGTATGAGACCGTGCCCAACCTTCTCACGCAACACTGTGCTTGCATCTGAGGGAGTCCTGCTGGTGGCCAAGCCCCCACCATCAACAGCTGGAAGGAAGAGCCGAGTTCAGAAAATAGATGGTTCTTACTTCCGCCTCCTTCCATCTCTCTCTGCCTGAGGGCCCCCCTCCCCCATATGACCCTGTCCCATGGGCAACATGTGACAATAAACAACATAGTGCATATAACTCGTCATGCATTCTCTGGCTTCTCTGATATGGTGGGGAGCAGGTCTGGGCCCCAGGAGCATAGGATTGTAGGCTCTCAGGTCACACAGCCTCACTTGACCTAAAGATCTGGAGTTCAAGAGCTGTAATTGGACATGCATCTGGTGGGGAGCTGGTGTGGAGAAGACATAAAAGTGTTCTGAGCTCTCGACAGCTGCTCTGGAGGCAGCTGACCCTCATGCCTCTCCCTTGCTGTTCTCTACCTTAGCTGATGGACCCCTAGTTCAAGATCAGCTGATTTGCAGACTGGCCAGAGATCATGGCTTTCAGGGCCCCACTGAGATAGATGTTCAGAGCAGCTCAGATCTTGGGTTCCTCAGGAACTTGGGTGGGAAAGTCAGGGAAAGACGGATGAATTGGCAGAGTCTGAAAGTGGACAGGGGCAGAGACGTGGAAGAACGAAGACCCAAGAATTTCAATTTGCTGAGGGTCCCAGGACTCCTTTGAATCTGTCACTGGCTCTTGATGTAGACTCCATGAGGCCTGGCCTCATGGGATTCAGGTTCTAGAAACCTTTGCTTCCCTTAATGTGCCCGGTATATCTTTACATAAACCCCTAACTCAGTCCTTAACGTTGGAGGCGTGGAAAGGCAGAGCCTACCGTCAGAGAAATGCGCTCTTGTGTGCCTCCGTGTGCACCCTTCGTGTATGTGATCAGAGCCCAGAGCAGGATGCAAAAAGTCCTTTTCTCTTCCCGTTGTGTCTCCTGTCAGTCCATTCCTGCCTGCCTTGATGGGCCCTGCTTCCCTGGCCTTCCTTCCTGCTTTGTCCACTCTCCCCTTTCTCCCTCTGTCTTGTTATCCTCCTGCCCTGCCCCGGGGTCCTGGCTAGAAGCCAGTAGCTTCCGTCCAGTCTCCCTTTAAGGGGGATGTTCAGGCCCCTTAGACTGAAAGTTGGAGCACTTTCTGATATTGACCGCACAACCACAGCTTGGATTGTGACTCATCAAAGACTTGTTCCTGCGAACCCAGCTCCACAGGGTGGGTGACTGCTTGCTCTAGGAAGGGAGTGTGGAGGGGCGGGACTCCCATCCCTTCACCCGTGGGCTAACACCTTCCCCCACTCTGAGCTCAGCTGAATGAGCTGCTGTTCCTCATGACACAGGGAATAGCCTGCATCCACACTCCTGAGCTAACCTGTCTCTGTTGATGCTGAATCCCCAGCTGGTTTCCTCCTGCTCCCAAGCAGGGGGACCTGCCTGTTCAGTCTCCTGTCTCTCCCAGTACCTTCATCTAGACCCAGCATTGCAACTAGTCTGTGCTCAGGGCTCCTGGGGGTCCCTACTCAGGCGGTGGACTTGGGGAGAGGGCTGGTTGGGCTAGGTCAATGCTGGGAATGGGAGATGTTCCTCAAGTCTCTCTGAGCTCCATGGTCTTGCTGTCTGGCTTTCCTTGCCAGATCCTCCCTGCTTTGAGTGAGGCCTTCCCTGGGATCTGCAATCCTCCTATAGGCCTGGGACCCTGTGTTGTTCAGACTTTCCTGTCCCAGGGATGTGGATGACATCTGACGGGTGGAAACTCTACTGAAGGGCACGGGTTCTCTACTAGGCCAGTTAGCAGGTTGCTGGTAAAAGGTTTTCACATACCTGAGACAGTGAGAAAAGTGAGTACAGTGTAGTGTCTTTCACAAAGCCAAAGATATTCATTTCACATTTTTTTTTGAGAGAGAGAGAGAGAGCGAGAGAGGGAGAGAGAGAGAGACAGCATGAGCCGGGGAGAGGGGCAGAGGGAGAGAGAGAATCCCAAGCAGGCTCCGTGCTCAGCATGGAGCCCAGTGTGGGCTTGATCCCAGGACCCTGGGATCGTTACCTTAGTCGAAATCAAGAGTCGGATGCTCAACGGATTGAGCCAGTCAGGTGCCCCCCAAGGTATTTGTTTTAAAGAGATATCCTTTGGGGCGCCTGGGTGGCTCAGTCGGTTAAGTGGCCAACTTCGGCTCAGGTCACGATCTCGCGGCCCGCGAGTTCGAGCCCCGCGTCGGGCTCTGTGCTGACAGCTCAGAGCCTGGAGCCTGTTTCAGATTCTGTGTCTCCCTCTCTCTGACCCTCCCCCGTTCATGCTCTGTCTCTCTCTGTCTCAAAAATAAATAAACGTTAAAAAAAATTAAAAAAAAAATTAAGAGATATCTTTGGCTTGACAGTTACTCTCTCTCTCTCTCTCTCTCTCTCTCTCTCTCTCTCTGTGTGTGTGAAGAGAGACAGAGAGTGTGTAAAAGTATTATTTTTTTCTGATATAATATTCTTTTATGGTTATTTAACAAATTAAAACTTAGCAATTCTAATTTGGACCCTAAGATTTGTCGTTATAATTTTGCTAGCTGAGATCTGCAAAATCCCAAAGTCAGGGAGTCACACATTGGTCTGGGCCACCCCTTCCAGAATCTCTAAAGCCTTAGATTCTTCTAACTTAGCAAATTGAAATGACACATCTATCCTCCCTAAGAGGGGCTGACAGTAGCTAAGGACATCTTTTTGTCCTCACTTCTTGCAAGAGACTAAGAGACTAAGAGACTAGATTTCAGAGATGCTCCTCCTTCCAGTGCTAATCATTAGAAACACTCTGAAGACTTTTAATTCAGAGTTAGTCTGAACAGAAAACACAACTGAAACTGACTTAAACCAAGCTAAATTTAGTTTAATTTAATTTAAAAGCCACTGGCTCATGGGGTGCCTGGGTGGCTCAGTTGTTTAAGTGCCTGACTTCGGCTCAGATCACGATCTCACGGTTCATGGGTTCGAGCCCCATGTCAGACTCTGTGCTGACAGCTCAGAACCTGGAGCCTGCTTGGGATTCTGTGCCCTGCTCTTTCTCTGTCCCTCCCCTGCTCACGCTCTGTCTGTCTGCCTCTCTATCTGTCCTTCTCCCTCTCTCTCAAAAATGAATAAGCATTAAAAAAATTACTGGCTTGTAAGACTTTTGTGACTACGTCTGGCTAAGGTTTGGCTTGTTTTGGGGCTCCAAAGATGCCTCCAGGATCCAGCTCTAGGCTCGACTTCCCTTGGGCCGACTTCATCCCAGGCACACGGCAGCCTGAGCAGTTCCAGGTTCTTGTCATCTCACACCTGGTGTCACGAGGGAGTCTGCTTCCAGACATCTCAGAACGTGTCTCGGTGGCCTGACTGTCCTGATTGGGGTCATGGGCTCCTCCGGGAAAGGTGGCCAAGGGAACAGAATGAGTTAATGACTTATATATCCTGTGTCCTATCCCCAGAGCCCCAAGCCTAAAGCACAAGGGCTAAAAGTGAAAAAAGGTGATTCCCCAAAGCGGGATACAGTTAATACAAAAAATGTGGACTCGATGCCTAGAGGCAGGTACTGTTGCTGCCTCCTCCTAACTATCTCTAAAATCAAGCCCCTTTTCTCTCCCTGCATAGACGCTATTCTGTCACTTCCGGGAGAATTCTCGAAGGGCAGTGCAACAGCCTCCTGAACCAGTTCCTAAGCAATCATCCCCACCTCCCCAGCTACTTTCCACCTGGATGCCGAAGGATACATCTTTTGTGATCATGTCCCTTGGGTGGCTTAAAAAGTTGTGTCCACAAAGTTCAACCTCCTCAGTGTGTACAGCAGGCCTTTATAACCCGTCCACACAGCCTGATCTCAGACCCGTCCCTCCCTTCCTCTCCCCACCCAACCACACACACCAGAAATATAAATTCCCATCTTCCTCAATCCATCATTTCATTCTCAAGCAGCCCTGTCTTCAGCCAATCTCTTTTCCTCAGGCAACGCCTCCTTGAAGATCCAATTCTCATGTCATCTCTTCTGTGACTTCCCTTGACTCCCAGATGGCAGAGCCACCACTCTTCCTTGCTGTTTCCTGGGCACTTTGTTCTTTCACGTTGATTTTCAGTAAAAGTTGCTGGCTTGTTATTTCACAAAGAACACGCAGATATGTTCTCTCGGTCAGGTCGCAAATATGGAAAATAATGCTGAGGTTCTCCTTGGTCGTCCCCTCCATAGAAGTAAGTATCCTGCCAGACACATTTCTATGAATTTACATATAGACATACACCTTGTAGAAATAGCTTTTTCCTCCACAAATGATATCATGCCTTATGTTGAAACTCTACATTCTGAAACCTTATATTCTGAGGACTTTCATTGACTTTATTTCCAGTCCTGCCGTTACCTTTTTTGTCTTAGAAATCACACTCCCTCCACCAAATAATCTTGTTTTATTAATTTTACTATTTATACAACAAAGGGCTATATAGAGCTTACTATGTGCCAGGCACGTTACAAGTAAGAGCTCATCCAATCCTCATAACCATCCTATGAGGTGCGCACTGATATCACACCCATTGCACAGATGAGAAAATGGAGGTATGAGAGATTAATTAATTTATCCAGAGTCACATGTCTAAGTGGTGGAGCCAGGATTTGGACTCCAGAAGTCTGGTTCCAGAATCTGTGCACCCACCACTATGCTGCATTACCACATGGCCTCTCCTCTCCACTGTTCTCCAAATGTGCCTGCTGAGGATATGAAACTGTGCTCATTGGTAAGGAAGATATCCTAGTGCCAGGACACTTGTGGAGATGGCAATTTCTTTCTTCCTCCCTTCCTTCCTTTCTTTCTTCCTCTCTTCCTTCCTTCCTACTTTTCTTCCTTTCTTCCTCTCTTCTTTCCTTTCCTTTCCTTTCCTTTCCTTTCCTTTCCTTTCCTTTCCTTTCCTTTCCCTTCTTCCTCTTCTCCTTCCTCCTCCTCCTCCTCCTCCTCCACAATCACTTTTGATCTCACAAATGTCTTGTCCTTTTTTTTTTCTTTTCCACTGAAAACATTCTTCATTTTCGTTACCTATATCCTGCAAAACAACTGACCTCACACAGGGCTGTCTAACTGCTCACTGTGACACCATCTTTCTTGAGACCATTATACATTTTTATTTATTTTTAAAAATTTTTTTTTCAACGTTTATTTATTTTTGGGACAGAGAGAGACAGAGCATGAACGGGGGAGGGGCAGAGAGAGAGGGAGACACAGAATCGGAAACAGGCTCCAGGCTCCGAGCCATCAGCCCAGAGCCTGACGCGGGGCTCGAACTCACGGACCGCGAGATCATGACCTGGCTGAAGTCGGACACTCAACCGACTGCGCCACCCAGGCGCCCCAGAGACCATTATACATTTTTAAAAGCTACAACGATTTGGGGCACCTGGGTGGCTCAGTCAATTGGGCATCCCCCTTCGGCTCAGGTCATGATCTCGCGGTTTGTGGGTTCGAGCCCCGCGTTGGGCTCTGTGCTGACAGCTCAGAGCCTGGGGCCTGTTTCGGATTCTGTGTCTCGTTTCTCTTTGCCCCTCTCTGTTTGCACTCGTATTGCTTTCTCTCAAAAATAAACACTAAAGAAATTAAAAAGCAAATAAGTAAAAGCTGCCATGACTGCAGGGATTCAGTAAAAGGAATTCAGGAAAATGACTCAATGAAGCAGCATGCTGTGCACTTTCACAATGTGAAAGTATTGTTTGTCTACAGGCAGGAAACAAGCTGATGAAACTCCTCAGCTAGAAACACGTGCCACCTCTCATGAAATAGCGATGATTCTGATAAGGAGTCACAGGCTCAAAGGGTGGAGCCGGAAGCCACAGATTATTCCCAGGCCTTCAAACCTAATGAATGCAGTCTTCCTGGCTGGATTGCTACATTGCTTGGGACTGGTGGCTCCTTCGCTCATTCCATTTTCTGTTTTATGAATGGGAACATCTGTTACTATTACTCTATGACTGTCTTACCATTATATTTGGGAGCAAAGAACTGTTTTTGTTGGTTCACAGGTGCACAGATGGAGAGCAATTATGCCCCAGGAATCATACCCACATCCTCACCCATACTTTTAGATAATTTAAATAATGAGATTTGGGACTTTCAAGTTGGTGAGATTCAGATAACATTTTGGGCTTTGAGTCGATGCTGTAATGGGTTGACACTTTTGAGCACCTTTGGATGGAGTGATTTTACTTGGGATGGATGTGAATCTGGGGGGCAAAGGTAGACTGTGGCAGGCAGAATAATGGCCCTCCAAAAATGTTCACGTCCTAACCCCCAAATCTGTGAATAGGTTACCGTGTATGATAAAAGGGATTTACCAATATGATTAAGTGAAGAGTTTTGAGATGGGGAGATTATTCTGGGTCATCTAGGTAGACTAAATGTAATCACAAGGATCTGTGTAAGGGGGAGGCAGGAGAATCAAAATTGTAAGGCCAGAAACAGAGATTGCAGTGATATGGCCATGATCCAAGGATGCCAGCAGCTTCTATAAATTGGAAAAGGCAAAGGACAGGTTTTCCCCTGGAGAGAAACTTTCCTTCCTACCGGAAGGAAACTGTAAAGTGTTAATTAACATGGCAAAGGCCACTTTGCAGGTGTGATTGAGGTTCCTACAGACTTTAAGATGGGGGGATAATCCTGGATTATCCAGTGGGCCAATCTAATCACAGGAGTCCATAAACACAGGGAAACTCCCTGGCTGTTGCAGAGAGATGGGATTGTGGAAGAAGGGTCAGAAAGGTACAAAAAGGGGGCTACAATCTAAGAGATGCAAGAAGGCTCTAGAAGGTGGAAGAGTAAGGAGATGATCTTCCTCTAGAGCCTCCTGAAAAAAATGCAGCCCGGCTCTCACCTGGATTTTAGCCCAGCGAGACCCATGGTGGACTTCTAACCTATGGAATTGTAAGATGGAAAGTCTGTGCTATTTTAAGCCACTAAATTCGTAGAAATCTGTTGTGGCAGTAATAGGAAACTAATCAGGAGTAGTGACCAAAGATGACATGGTATCTGGGGAGAAGAGAAAGCTTTTCTATCATTCCTGATGTGGCCCACCTCATTCAGGAAATGCTTGGGTTCAGCAGAAATGCAAACACTTACAGAGGTCATTCCTTAGATCCAGTGTGTCTGACAAGATACATTCCTGAGTCTCTAGACTGGTTTTGTCCTGGAGTAGAATATATTTTGAGTTCAGCAGTTCAAACAGTTTTCAGGATATACAGTGGGTCTCCTAGAAGACTATGTTGAATGAATGTGATCAGGACAGTCTCTGGGAGGGACTGTAATGACTCCATTTTAAAGTGCTCTTGGGGCTCCTGGCTGAGTCAGTCAGTGGAGCATGTGACACTTGATCTCAGGGTTGTGAGTTCAAGCCCCGTGTTGGGTGTAGAGATTACTTAAAAATAAAACCTTGGGGCGCCTGAGTGGCTCAGTCAGTTAAGCGTCTGACTCTTGATTTCGGCTCAGGTCATTTTATTGATGTTCTTGAGATGGAGCCCCATGTTGGGCTCTGCGCTGATGGCACGGAGCTTGCTTGGGATTCTCTCTCTCTCTCTCTCTCTCTCTGCCCCTTCCTTGCTTGTGCTTTCTCTGTCTCTCTCTCAAAAATAAACATTAAAAATTATTAATAAAATTATTAACATTAAATTATCAAATTAAAATTAAATTATTAAAATTAAAATTATTTTGGATGTTTGTTTATTTTTGAGAGAGAGACAGAGCACGAGCAGAGGGAGGGGCAGAGAGAGAGAGGGAGACACAGAGCTGTCAGCACAGAGCCCAAGGCAGGGCTCCAACTCACGAATCATGAGATCACGACCTGAGCCCAGGACAGATACTTAACCGACTGAGCCAGCCAGTGCCCTAAAAAAATATTAAAAAATAAATAAATAAAAAATAAAAACTTAAAAAAATAATAAAAATGTATCACATCTTTTCAAGGACTGTTGACCTTTATATCCTTTTATTTCTGGTTTATGATGGTCACAGCTCTACAAAAAAGAACCAAACTGTATTTTTTGATACTATTAATGTAGTTAAATCAATAAGTAAAAAGGAAGCATAAAATCTGGGGACACCTGGGTGGCTCAGTCACTTAAGCATCCAACTTCAGCTCAGGTCATGATCTCACAGTTTTGAGTTCCAGCCCCGCATCAGGCTCTGTGTTAACAGCTTGGAGCCTGGAGCCAGCTTCAGATTCCGTGTCTCCCTCTGTCTCTCTGCCCCTCCCCAGCTTGCTCTCCGTCTCTCAACAAAATAAATAAAAAAACAATAAAAAAGTTTTGAAAAAAGGAGGCATAAAATCTAAACAGGAGAAATAATTATTATCTGATCAAACTATTTCAAAATAAGAATACAGATACTTTTTGGTATATATCACAGAAAAACTTTCAACTTAATTTCCTAAAAAAATTTCTTAATGGCTGTTGGTCAATGCAGCATTAAGAAACTGTAGTGCAGGGGCGCCTGGGTGGCGCAGTCGGTTGGGCGTTCGACTTCAGCCAGGTCATGATCTCGCGGTCCGTGAGTTCGAGCCCCGCGTCGGGCTCTGGGCTGATGGCTCAGAGCCTGGAGCCTGTTTCCGATTCTGTGTCTCCCTCTCTCTCTGCCCCTCCCCCGTTCATGCTCTGTCTCTCTCTGTCCCAAAAATAAATAAACGTTGAAAAAAAAAAACAACAAAAAACAGTGACAATTAAAAAAAAAAAAACAAACTGTAGTGCAAATTCTACCAAATACATTTATCGCAAAGGGGGTTTGTTCATTTTTCTGCAAATAAATGTTGTTACATTAACAGTGAACATGTAACAAATTGGGTTGCCTGGATGTTTAAAAGCTATCACCATGGGGTGTGTGGCTGGCTCAAGAGGAGAACATGCAACTTGATCTGGGGGGGAGGGGGTCCTGAGTTTGAGCCTCTGCTAGGTGTAGAGTTTACTTAAAAAACAAAAAAGCTATCCCCATAAGCCAGCCCTGCAACTAAAAACTCAAAGATATTAATTTCAAGATTCATCCTTAGTCCAATATTATCTATACCAAGGCTGGAAGACCTTAATAATAAGAATAAAACCAAAATGTATTTATAAAAGCACTAAAGAGGCATCTGGGTGGTTCAGTCGGTGAAGCATCCAACTCTTGATTTCAGTTCGGGTCATGATCTCATGATTTGTGAGTTCGAGCCCTGTGTCCAGCTCTGTGCAGACAGTGGGGACCCTGCCTGGGATTCTCTCTCTCCCTCTCTCTCTGCCCCATCCCACTCATGCTCTCTCTCTATCTCTCTGAAAATAAATAAATAAACTTAAAAAAAATAAATATAAGTAATAAAAATCATTTGTTTTAATGTTGAAAGTATTTTCCTTACTAATATGGCACATAGTCTTTCCTAGCCTTTAATCAGCTGTTTGGAAATGAAGTCACAAGAATAAAGTGAAGACTTGGAAATTCAGGATGAGACTGTGCAATAAAGTCCCCAACATCCAGTAAACTGTCTGGTGCACTATTGCATCTTCGTATCAAATAACTGTCATCTGCTAACCCAGATTGAATTCTTTTTTTTTTTTAATGTTTATTATTGAGAGACAGAGAGACACAGAGTGTGAGCAAGGGAGGGGTAGAGAGAGGGGGAGACATAGAATCTGAAGCAGGCTCCAGACTCTGAGCTGTCAGCACAGAGCCTGATGTGGGGCTCGAACTCACAAACCGTGAGATCATGACCTGAGCCGGAGCCAGTCGCTTAACCAACTGAGCCACCCAGGCGCCCCTGAATTTTTTTTTTTGAAGTAATCTCTAGGGGTGCCTGGGTGGCTAGTGGGTTAAGCGTCCAACTCTTGATCTTGGCTCAGGTCATGATCTCATGGCTTGTGAGATGGAGCCCCGAGTGGTGCTGGCAGCTTGGAGTCTGCTTGGGATTCTCTGTCTCTCTCTGTCTCTCTGTCTCCCTGCCCTTCCCCCACTCTCTCTCCCTGTCTCTCTCAAAATAAATAGATAAACTTTAAAAAATAATTCATAAAAAAATAAAAATAATCTGTATGCTCAATGTGGGTCTCAAACTCACGATCCTGAGATCAAGAGTCACATTGTCTAGTGACGGAGCCAGCATGGCGCCCCTGGATTTGAATTGGGTTTTGTTGGCCCTGAATCATCAATAAGAACAACTGCATTAAGTACTGACTTCTCCTCCTCTTCTGGGGAAGAAGGTGTACTGACTATTTCAGGTGTAAGGCTTCCAAAGGTTTGCCTTTCTCCACGGAAAGCCTTGAACCTTATTCTAGGCTTTAGGTATTCTTGATCTTGACCATTCTCCATATCCAAATTCACTTGGTCACCATGAACCAGTCACTGAAGTTCCAGGGGAGTCTCTTTTGAAACCTTCTGCCAACAGTAATGTCACTTTAAAGGATTTCTAGTATAAGTTGCTGAATTTCAAGCATACACGCAGAGTCACCCTTAACAGATTCCAGAAATTGAACATTTGTTGGATCATTGTATGGTTTCAACTCACCATCATCTAAACTGAAACTGTTATTGAAACTGTTTTAAGCAAAATCTGAACATCTTGTGGCTGGTTTGGTCTATAGATGTATTCATTCCTTATAAAAGGAATGCCCCAACTTGTACCTTCTACATGCAAATGACTTTTGTTTGTCATCACTCAAGGCTCACGTGGCTTCTTTCAGAGGGACATCCAATGTTCCCTCGCCTCTTTGAAAAGTTCATTCACAACTTTTCCAGTTGAAAGTTGAATTACATGTGATCTTCTGTACTCATGTTCATTTGCACAGCACCTTACAGAGAAGTGATGTGGTCAGCACCTTAACCAAGGGAACATATCGTCAATAGGAGGAAAACCTTGGATGTAGTCTTCATGGTCTTTTAAAGACTGTAGTAACTTTAGGCCTATCAAATTTGGAAGATTTGCATTTCTGCCCAGGCCAATTTCTTCCTTCCTTCCTTCCTTCCTTCCTTCCTTCCTTCCTTCCTTTCTTCCTTCCTTCCTTCCTCCCTCCTTCCCTCTCTCTTTTTCTTTCTTTCCTTTTCTTTCTTTCTTTCTTTCTTTCTTTCTTTCTTTCTTTCTTAAATGTTTATTTATTTATTTTGAGAAAGAGAGAGTACAAGCAGGAGAGGGGCAGAGAAAGATTGGGAGACACAGAATCAGAAGCCGACTCCAGACTCCGAGGTGTCAGCACAGCCATGCAATCACAAAGCCATGAGATCATGACCTGAGCTGATGGTCGCTTAACCGACTGAGCCACCCAGGGGGTCCTGAATCTCATTTATATCTTGATACATCATCACTTAGTTTGTCTTCAGGTTTCTTTATTTTATTTTAAAAATATTTATTTATTTATTTTTATTTTAGAGAAAGAAAGCATGAGTGGGGGGAGAGGGGCAGAGGGAGAGAGAATCTCACACAGGCTCCACGCTTGGCACAAAACGTGACACGGGGCTCAATCTCATGACCCTGGAATAATGAATGACCTGAGCCGAAGTCAAGGGTTGAACACCCAACTGACTGAGCCAGCCAGGCACCCCTGTTTTCAGGTTTCTTTGTAAGGTCTTCACATTCTTATTAAATTCTGCAAATCCTGGGGTGCTTGGCTGGCTCCATCAGTAGAGCATATGACTCTTGATCTCAAGGTTGTGAGTTCAAGCCCTACATTGGATATGGAGCCTACTTAAAAAAAAAAAAAATTGCAAATCCTGTGTGCTTGGGGGCCTTGGCCCTGTGACCTCCTCTCTTATCTACCCTGTAGGCTAGGCACTGCCCTTGCCCTCTCCAGCCAGCCCCCCCCCCCCCCCCCGCTCTTATCCTTTATTGTTTTTTCTTCCTCCCTCCCTCCTTTGTATGTGTGGGCCTATTTTGTCCTACATTTTAGTTTGAATGAATTTACTAAAGTCTTTGCTTACCATTGCTGTTTGCTCCCTCACTTCTTCCTCTTGAATTCATTTTTTTCTTAGTGCTGATCTATCCTCTTTTTGTTTTAAAGTTAATTTATTTATTTGAGAGAGACAGAGACAGTGCGAGGGGGAAAGGAGCAGAGAGGGAGAGAGAGAATCCCAAGCAGGCTCTGTGCCGTGAGCATGGAGCCTGACATGGGGATCAAACTCACGAACCCTGAGATTATAACCTGAACCGAAACCAAGAGTCAGACGCTTAACTGACCGAGCCACCAGGCACCACACTTTTTTTTTTAATTTTTTTTTTAACATTTATTTATTTTTGAGACAGAGAGAGACAGAGCTTGAACAGGGGAGGGCAGAGAGAGAGGGAGACACAGAATCTGAAACAGGCTCCAGGCTCTGAGCTGTCAGCACAGAGCCCGACGCGGGGCTCGAACTCACGGACTGTGAGATCATGACCTGAGCCGAAGTCGGCCGCTTAACCGACTGAGCCACCCAGGCGCCCCTCCACTTTTTTTTTTTTAATATTTTATTTTTAACTAATCTCTACACCCAATGTGAAGCTTGAACTCACACCCTGAGATCAAGAGTGGTATACTCTACTGACTGGGCTAGCCAGGCGCTCCTACATTCATTTTCATATCCTTTGTATATTTTTATTTTTAACCATTAGGGATGAGAGCAAGAGGCTGCAGCCTGTATTCAGCTTGCAGTCTGGGACTGGAACTATCTCTACCATAACACGCATCATGAGTATGGTAGGCAAAATAATGGCCTCCTCCCTTCCCTCAAGATGTCTGTGTCTTTTTTTTTTTTTTTTTAATTTTTTTTCAACGTTTATTTATTTTGGGGACAGAGAGAGACAGAGCATGAACGGGGGAGGGGCAGAGAGAGAGGGAGACACAGAATCGGAAACAGGCTCCAGGCTCCGAGCCATCAGCCCAGAGCCTGACGCGGGGCTCGAACTCACGGACCGCGAGATCGTGACCTGGCTGAAGTCGGACGCTTAACCGACTGCGCCACCCAGGCGCCCCAAGATGTCTGTGTCTTAATCCCTGGAACCTGTGCAAATATCACGCTAGATAACAGGGGGAGAATTAAGATTTCAGATGGAATTAAGGTTGCCAATTAGCTGGCTTTACAATATGAACACTATCCTGGGTTACCTGGGTGGGCTCAATGTAATCACCAGGGTCCTAAAATGTGGAAGAGGGAGCCAGAAGAGTTAACACCAGAAGGATGGATGTGAGAAAAGCCCAATTAGCCACTGCTGGCTGTGAAGACAGAAGGGGAACAGGGAAGTGGGCAGCCTCTGTAACCTGGAAAAGACAAGAACGCATATTCGCCCCTGGAGGCTCCAGAAAAAAACGCAGCCCCACTGCCACCTTTATTTTAGCCCAGTGAGATACATTTTGGACTTCTGACCTTCAGAACAGTAAGGTAACAAACGGGTGCTGTTTGAAGCAACTAAGTCTGGTGTCATTTGTTACAGCAATAGGAAGTGAACACAATGTTGAAATGTGATTGTTGGTGTCTGTCCTTCCACCTCACTGCCAGCTTCTTTTTTAAAAAAATTTTTTTTTTATGTTTTTATTTTATTTTTGAGAGAGAGACACACACACAGTGAGAGCCGGGGAGGGGGCAGAGAGAGATGGAGACAGAATCTGAAGCAGGCTCCAGGCTCTGAGACGTCAGCACAGAGCTCGACGTGGGGCTTGAACTCACAGACTGAAAGATCATAACCTGAGCTGAAGTTGGACGCCCAACTGGCTGAGCCACCCCTGCGCCCCTCACTGCCAGCTTCTTGAGGACAAGAGCCATACTGTTGTCTCCTTTATTTACACGGAAGCCAGCACAGGATCTGGCATATAGTCAGGGCTCAGTAAATATTTGTGGAACCAGTGAAAGAATGAAGACCTGCTTTAACTTTTTGAGGTTCTACTCGGGCTCTGAGATTCCAAAGCGGCCACTGCCTTTCCCTTTCCCCAGGCCCTTGGAGACCCTAAGCCCTTTGATCTCACTTTTCTCTAGTTTCCTTGCCCCATTGATCCGAGTTTCCCGTTGCACCATTCCACTTCCAGATTCCTCCCTTGTTGCAGACTCTTCTCTCCAGCTTTGTGTGCAGGAAGAATTGAGATGGAAGGCACGTGTCACATACGCACCTGACTCTGCTTATGCCTGAAACCGACGTTTTCTTCTTTTCCAAGATTCTGCTTGCTTTCCTGTCTTCTCCGTAGCTGCCTTCAATCCGGTTTCCTATCCAGCTTCTGATGAGGAATAGAGCTTTCATTTCATCTCTTCCTTTCTGTTTTCTGGATTAACCTCAAGGTTCCCATCTTTCTTTCAGCGCTTCTTAACCCCTCCCCATATGATTCTAGGGGTTTCCAGCAGAGACAATGTAAAGAATTAAGGCACTCTCAAGGACCTCAGGTTTATAAAGCCACTCAGGGACTCCCTCAGTTTATTTTATGCAGCACTGCAAAATCTGCTCAGGCTGGGCTGTCCCAGCTGCTGTTGGGTCACTGCGATATTGTTATTTTGTTACTTCCTTTTCAGTCAGCCATTCTCAGGCCCTGGCTTCTCTAATCTCACGCTGAGCTTGGCTTCTGCTTCTCTGGCTTTCCCTTCATGAGCCTTGTGTTCAGTCTCTCCTGGAACCAGGCTCTGATGGGCTCGCTTGGTCACGGTCTAAAGCAGTGTTCTCATGCCAGACCTCCTGTAATGCTGCTGATTTGTCCCATATGTCTGATTCTGGCAACCGGGCCAATTCCTGGGCAGTCTTTTGTGGCTAGGTCTGGTATCAGAGCCAAGAGAAACAATGTGTGGTAACTTATGTAGAAAGAGCTGCCTCTGACCACTCAATCCTGGGGCCACCGGTGCCAGGCACAGGGCCTCTCCAGCACAAACTCCTTTACCACAGCTCTCTTTTTTTGCAGGTGATATTCACACCTCTTCATTCTCTTCCATTTGCCCCCCTTTCCCACTCCATGAAGAGGTTGGTGAAAGAAACAGATCATCCAATTTCACTCTCCCTACCCACAACCCAGTTTCAGGTGTGAAATTTTCATTTTGGAGGAAACCTTAGGTCTCAATCATCTCATCTGCTGTGGGAGGTTGTAGCACCACAGCAGTGAGGTCTGTATCTAGGACAGTGGTTCATGTCCTAACCAGGAATCATTACTCTGTTGCCCTGTGGGCTATAGTCTAGGGGCCTGCATGCTCCAAGGTACTAGAAACAATCAGGCTTTGGACTAGGACTCTGAGGTCTGTATTCTCTGGTAACTAACTTTGTCATCATTTTTTCTTCTTTTCTTAAAAAAAAATATTTTTAATGTATATTTGAGAGACAGAGACAGAGGGTGAGCAAGGGAAGGGCAGAGAGGGAGACACAGAATCTGAAGCAGGCTCCAGGGTCTGAGCTGTCAGCACAGAGCCCAACACGAGGCTCAAACCCACGAACTATGAGACCGTGACCTGAGCCGAAGTCGGATGCTTAATCGACTGAGCCACCCAGACTTCAGTTTTTTAAAAAAGGTTTTGCCTTGGGGCATCTAGGTGGCTTAGTCAGTTAAAGCATCTGAATCTTGATTTCGGTTCAGGTCATGATCTCACAGTTGTGGAGTTCAAGCCCGCCTGGGGCTCTGCACTGAATGCAGAGCCTGCTTGGGATTCTTTCTCTCTCCGCCCCTCCCCCACTCGTGCTGTCTATCTCTTAAATAAACTTGAATAAAATAAAAAAGCTTTTGTCTTCCTCAAGGTTCTTTTTTTTTTTTTTTAAATATTTTTTTTTCAACGTTTTTTTATTTTATTTTTGGGACAGAGAGAGACAGAGCATGAACGGGGGAGGGGCAGAGAGAGAGGGAGACACAGAATCGGAAACAGGCTCCAGGCTCCGAGCCATCAGCCCAGAGCCTGACGCGGGGCTTGAACTCACTGACCGCGAGATCGTGACCTGGCTGAAGTCGGACGCTTAACCGACTGCGCCACCCAGGCGCCCCTCAAGGTTCTTAATGGTAGCAATTTACAGAGACACACTCAAACTAATTTAGGCAAAAAAAAAAAAAAAAAAAAAAAAAAAAATTGGGTAGGAATTCTTTGGAAGGTGGCCAAGGCCTCTCCCGCAGCCTGAGGGCAGAAAGGGGAGTGGGCCTCACGCGGGGCCTGGAAGCAAGAACTTAGTCTTCCCTTGTTGCTTCTCTCAGGGGATGTTTTCCTCTCCCTCCATAGTTCAGTTTTCTTTGCTGCTCTCTGTTCCACTTTCACATTTCTGGGGGGCCAAGGGATCGAGAGCAAATCTGGCTACAGGGGTCTCTCCATATTAATAGAGCAATTCTCAGAATCTGTGGGCTGGCAAGACACTCCTGAAAGATTTCAAAGCACTGTCAAGTCAGTAATTTCAAAACAATCTCTTTTTAAAAAAAAAGTTTTTTTAACGTTTTATTTATTTTTGAGACAGGGAGAGACAGAGCATGAACAGGGGAGGGTCAGAGAGAGGGAGACACAGAATCTGAAACAGGCTCCAGGCTCTGAGCTGTCAGCACAGAGCCGGACGCGGGGCTCGAACTCTTGGACCGAGAGATCATGACCTGAGCCGAAGTTGGCCGCTTAACCGACTGAGCCACCCAGGCGCCCCAAAACAATCTCTCTTCTTGCCTAAGAGGGTTACCGTTGGCAGTGACAGCTATGGGAGAACGCTCCCTTCCTAGTTCCAGGTGACGGATGAACAGAGACTGACAACCATCATGGCTCTGGGATTACTAATTCGACAAAAATATATTGAGACTCTACTCTTCCTTTGTATACTGCTCTACCGTTCACTACGTGCTTCCACTTACTTCATTTGACTGCCTTTTAGGCTTTTGGCTCATCACACAGTATGTGATAAACGCTAAATTGTCTGGTTTAGAGGCATAAATTGCCATTTCAAATATTATGTCTTTAGAAAAACAGATCCTTCAAATTTTGCAACTTGAGATAAAGGTAACTATAGTCTCACCCTCAACTGGTAAAGGATTCATTTGATTTTCCTCTGTAGAAAAGGCACTTAATTAAGAAAGGCACAACTCTCCCTGAAAAACAAATCGTTACATTTTTCTTTAATCTAGCTCAGTAGTTGATGTCTTTTTTTTTTTTTTTTAATGTTTATTTTGAGAAAGAGAGAGAGAAAACACAAGCGGGAGAGGGGCCAGAGAGAGGGAGAAAATCCCAAGCAGGCTCCTCCGTGGCGTCAGCGCAGAGCCCCACGCAGGGCTCCATCTCGCGAACCTTGAGATCATGACTTGAGCAGACGTCGAGCCCCAGGCTTAATCAACTGAGACGCCCAGGCGCCGGGAGGTCCTCTTTTGACCGGGAGCAAGGTGAAAGCTCTAATGGGAACTTGGAACCAGGAAAATTTGGCAGTCTTGACAAAATTGGTTACTAATTGAAAGACCTTTGCAGGTAACGTAGCCTCTGTGAACCTGTTTTTTTTTTTTTTCAAAGCTGGTCTAACAATTTTTATTCACGTGTTAGGAGACGGAACGCGGTAAAAACAAGAGACCTGATACACGTGGAGCATTACCAATCTCAGTATGAGAGTCTGACATTGCTGAAGGAAAAAAGGACAGATTTTGGAGGGACGTTAAGGAAAAACCGTCAAGGGGCACTGCAGAAGTGGCAAATTTGCCAGCTCCCGCTTTCGGCAGATACCAAAAAAACTCCTATGGCGGACTCGCTCTCCTTTAATTGGAAAACAAGTGTTCGCTTTGGCCGAGTCCTTTCCTCACTAAGAGAAAATTCCGTTTCCCAAAACTTTGCTTCCCCGCCCAGTCTGCAAACAACCAGTCACGTTTGTTTTCCTCACAGGGGCCGCGGCAAGCCGAGTGGAAGTCCCTTGCCGAGCGGAGCCCACGAGTGGGGCGGGGGTGGCGGTGGCGGTGGCGGCTCCCCTTCGGGCGGGGGGGGGGCGGAGGGGGCCGGGCCCAGCAGGTCGGAGCGCCGAGGGACCGCCCCGTCCGCACCCAGACCCCACCGCCTCCAGCCGACACGTCTGCACGACTTAGGGCGTGGTTTCCGGCAGCGCAGGCAAGCTTTCCGGTTGTCCCGCTTCCCCGCCTTCCTTCCGGGGCGGGACTTCCCGTCCATTATTGATAGGCGCCGGGCTGCAGAGTTGGTGGAAGGAGCACACAGGAGGTCAGTTTGGGTGGCTAGGTCTTATGCCCCTCGAAAGGGTACCCGACAGGATGCTCTTCCTCGCTCTCTCTCTTACTTTTTTTCCCTGCGAGGTCTCGGCTTGCTCGGACGTCCTAGGCTTTTTGTACTACCACCCACCTGAGGCTCTTCCGCTTCCTCTTTCTCAGGCTCCGCCCCCAGCGTCCCGTGGCCATGACGACCGCCCAGCGGGACGCCCTGGTGTGGAAGCTCGCCGGGCTGCTGCGGGAGTCTGGTGAGTGGGTACCTGGTTGATCTGGGGGCTGGGGCAGGGTGCGGATGCACCCTGCCTTACAGAGACACTCCCCCTAGGAGTCATAGAATTACAGCTGTTTAAGGTCACGAGGGTTCGAGCGTCAGTTCATTTTTTTTACTTCTCTGGGGTTTTTTCTCTGGTGCCATTGCTTACAGTGTCCTTTGTCTTTGACAGTTCAAACCTTAGCCATCCTTCGAGGTCCAACTCCAGTACCACTTCCTCCATGCGTTCTCTGATACTCTCAGAGGAAGGTGATCATTACTTGGCTGTAAGTCTCTGGAGACCAGGGACTAGTATAATCGTTGATGTGTGGCAAGATCCTTAGTATAGTTAAAAGCACGAGGTTTGTTGGAGTCAGATTCACTTGGGTTGGAATCCCAACCTTCTTTCAAACGTGGCGAAGTTAAGTTTTCAGAGCTTCAGTTTTCCTCACCAGCAAAATGGCATAATGATTGTACTTGACTCAAAAAGTTGTCGAGGGGATTAATTTTAATTCACGTAAAGCACTTAGGACAATGTTTGCATAATATGTAAGGGCTCAAAACTGGTAGCTGTTTTTACTAGAGTTTCTTCTTTCAGGACTTGGGCATGGTGGAGCCACACTGGTTGTTCAGTATGTGGTTGACATTAGTCGTGGTACAACAAGCCTTGGCTTTGAGATCACACAGAAGTACCAACTTCCTACCACCTATATAATCTCGGTTGATATTCTTTTCTAAGCTCTCATTTTCATATCTGAAAGAGGTGGTCAGTAGTGCTTCTCTTTAGGAGATTTTAAAGAAGTTTAAATGAGGTAACAAAGTTGTCTGTCACATACTACCCAATTCATGTTAGCTGCCTTCTAGCACTCTGTACTCCCATTGATGGTATCTGTGGAATCTCTGTTTATAGCAGTTTCAGTTTCTGGCTTGTTTTATTAACTGTGTATGTTATTTTATCTCTTGTAGACTGGGGGGCTCTTTGAGGGTGGGAAGAATCTTTGAACCCTGTCTGCATCTATCCTTTGTGTCAAGTACATAGACCATCTTTCAAGTAAGGTTACAGGATTTATTGGTTTGTTCAGACAAATCTGACCTGGTGCTCTAGGGGTTAGGCATGATGGTGTGTGTGTGTGTGTGTGTGTGTGTGTGTGTGTGTATGTGTATATGTGTATGTATGTATGTATTGCTATAAAGAGGAAGCTAGAGAGAGATATTTATGGTGATGGAATAGTTTTGTATTTTCATGGTGATGTTGGTTATAGGAATCCACACCAATGACAGTGGCATAGAACTATAGGGATGTACGTATATACATCGTCAGTTTCCTGCCTTTGATCGCTTACCACATTTACATAAAATGTAACCATTGGTGGAAACTGGGTGGAGGGTATAGAATACCTGTCTGTAACATTTTTGCAACATCCTTTGACTCTATCCTTGTTTTTATTTAAAACGTTAGTTTATTTTTGAGAGAGAAAGAGGGAGAGCATTTGTGTGCAAATAGGGGAGGAACAGAGAGAGAGAGAGACAGAATCCCAAGCAGGCTTCACGCTGCCAGGGCAGAGCCTAACCCAGGGCTTGAACTCACGAACCGTGAGATCAGGACCTGAGGCGAAATTAAGAGTTGGACACTTAGCGGACTGAGCCACCTAGCACCCCTATATCTTGGTTTAAAAAAAAAAAGTAAAAAAAAATATTTCTCTGTGCCTACCTCATAGCTATACTTTTTTAGGTGCAGTGACGGGTACCAAGGTGATCAAAAGATGCCCTCAAGGATGACAGTCTCGTTAGAGCAGTTTTAGCATAGAGATCAAGAATAGTACCAATGCTATAACGAGCGGTTATTCTTTTTATGACGTGCATTTTAGGATTGTTTGAAAGTTTCTGCAAGTGTGCCTATCTTTCAATCAGAAAAAGAAGCAAAGATGAAACCAACACGTGGGGCACCTGGCTGGTTGAGCGGTGGAGCATGTGACTCTTGATCTTGGGGTCATGGGCTTGAGCCCCATGTTGAATGTAGAGTTTACTTAAAAAAAAAAAAAAGATGAGACACATTACCAGCTTTTATGTAAAATGAATGATTATGGTCTAAAAGTACAGCAGTGTGACACAGTGAGAAGCCTGCCTGGAGGAGGTAGGTCTCAAGCTGAGCAGAGTGGAAGGGAATATCAGAAAACGAGGAAGCTGTGAACCACGCTGACTGTATTCCCAGCATCGTGAGTAGGCCAGACTCTCTTGAGCAGATGGTGAAAGAAAATTTGGAAAAGTCGGTTGGATGTAGTGACACGATTTCATATTTCAGGCTGAAGAGTTAGGACTTTTTGGGAAGATAGAGGGGAGCCATTGAAGACTTTTGGGCGGGGGAGGAGATAGTATGATCCTGGCAGTGGAAGATTACAGTGTGGATTGGACTGGGTGTGTCCTGGGGTCGCAGAGTCTTAGGATAAAGGGAAAGACCCTTTTGTTATGCTCTCCTTCCTGTCCACCCCTTTCCCTGCAGGTGATGTGGTCCTGTCTGGCCGTAGCACTCTGAGCCTGTTGACTGGCACCCTGCAGCAGCTGAGCCACGTATTTGAGCTGCACCTGGGACCATGGGGCCCTGGCCAGACAGGCTTTGTGGCTCTGCCCTCTCATCCCGCCGACTCCCCTGTCATCCTCCAGCTTCAGTTCCTCTTCGATGTGCTGCAGAAAACTCTTTCACTCAAGGTCCTGGGGTGGGAATTGGGTAGGATGTACACAGGGCCCAAGAGCCGGGGGTGGGTACATGGGTGCAAGAAGTCTGCAGGGCCCAGATCGAGGAGATGTGAGAGCTGTGGGTGGCTGTGCCGAGGAGGAAAGGTTAAGGAAAGGGAGCTGTGCTGGCCTCAGTGACATGAGTGGTTTTTTTGTTTTGTTTTGTTTTAGCTGGTACATGTCCCTGGTTCTGGCCTCCCAGGGCCCATCAAGATTTTTCCCTTCAAGTCCCTTCGGCATCTGGAGGTATGGAGTGTTGGATGCTGGCACACAAAACCCAGCTTGGGACAACCTTTTGGGAATGGAGAAAGAGAGATGGTCTCTTTTGCCGGGGTGGGGGGGGGGCAGGGGGGCAGGCCTGAGTGTGCCCATTGCTCTGTGGCAGTGTGACATCTGTCTCGTGTAACGGTTCCCTGAATCATAGTTGGCCTTGTCGACCTTTCCCTCCCTGTAAAAGGAGGGAAAGGGAGGCGAAGCGTCTGCCTTTTGTGAAGTTTTGTCTCCCTATTTCCTTCCCTCCTTTTCTCCACCACAGCTCCGAGGTGTCCCCATCCATTGCCTTCGTGGCCTCTGTGGCATCTACTCCCAGCTAGAGACCCTGATTTGCAGCAGGAGCATCCAGGCATTAGAGGTAAGGAGAATGAAGGCTGGGCCCGGATGCCCTGTTCTGAGGGACATAGAGGACCAAGCTCTGACATTCCCTCTTTTTTGCAGCCTTCCCTGCCTCCTGCTTCCCTCTGGACAGTGTCCTTGCCCCCTTTGCTCTGCTCCCAGAGCACTGTGTATCTGTTTATACGTTTATGGCCACACCTACCCTCTTGTATTCAATATTCCCATGTTTGTCTCCCCATTCTCCCCACAATGAACTCCTGGGGGCAGGGCCCTGGGCTTTCTTTCAGTCTGCCTCTGCAGACCGACTTTAGTATATAAAGAACGAATGAATGGCTGGGAGACAGCGTGGCCTTGCGTTGGGGAGGAGGGGACAGTGGCAGTAATGGAGCACCCTGTCTCAGGAGCTCCTCTCAGCCTGCGGTGGTGACCTCTGCTCTGCCCTGCCTTGGCTGGCTCTACTCTCTGCCAACTTCAGCTACAACGCACTGACTTCTTTAGACAGCTCCCTGGTGAGTGCCTGAGAGGGAAGGGAATTTGGGGAAGGACACGGACAGGCCCTTAGGGAGGAGGGCCAGCTGGTTGCACGGAGGTGTCTGATTCTCTGCTGCTTTTCCCATGCCCCCCAGCGTCTCTTGTCAGCTCTGCGCTTCCTGAATCTGAGCCACAATCAAGTGCAGGACTGTGAGGGCTTCCTGATGGTGAGTATGGGCAGGCTGGTTGGGGCTGGTACCACATGGGTCTCTGATTCTGCTCTGATCCTCTCTCCTGGACCTGGTTTTGCTCCCACCTTCGTCTTGTCCCCCGCCTTCCCCCAGGTGGGGCTGCATCCTGGAGGCAGTACTGTTTGAGAACTCAGGCTCTAGCATAAGACAGGCCAGCATTCAAATCTCAGCTCCTAATCCTTGTGTGATTTGGGACAAACTAACCTCTGAGTTTCTTCACCCATCAAGCAGAAGTCATAGGAGTACCTGCTTGTGTAGTATTACCGTGGGTGCGAAGGTTGTGGGATGTTGCTCAGCCTATGCCTAGCTCAGAAAAGATGGCTTCGGGAAGATGGTGAAGAGCCTTCTCCCACATCTCATAGTCAGGGGTGGCCAAAGTCAGACACTAGTTAATGTGGTGAGAACAGACTTTAATCCGTAACGCACCATTGGAGTAGTAATAAGCTAGCGTGGAATGTAATCAGCAGTAAAACTATTTTAATTGGTAGTAAACTTCAGCGTGAACTGAATTCCAATTCAGTTTGTGCAGAGATTACTGGGACCTTTAAAGGGAGAGTGAGGGAATGGGGCCGGGGAAGACAGGGGCTTGAGCAGATTCTCTCCAGTTAGTTTCCTCAGGTCAAGAAGGTAGAAATGTACAGAAAGCGGGAAGGGGGCACTGGTCCACGTGAAACCCATCTGGGTCTGGGTTTGCTAACCGGCGCTTGCCAGAGTTAGCTTCCTACCTTCCCACAGAGGCTGGGACACAGGGGCTGTAACTTCAGGCATTGGCTGCAACAAACTAAATTCTCCTGGCAGCCTGGAGTTTCTCTAGGACGGAACGGAAGGGGGTTGGAGTTGTCTTCCCAATGATGTGACCTTGAGCTATTAGGAACTATGCCAGTATTTGTTCAAGTCTGTTAACATGGTGCGGGGAGGGGGGTGTGGAGGACTGGATGAATCATTTGTGCTGAGAGTACGCAGTCTTTATAGGCCAAGGTTGAGGCCTGCTTGAAGGCTCAGAGGAGCCCGGCTAGAGTCTGGTCAAGGAGAGAATCTTTGTCACCAACCCCTCTCAGGACTTGTCTGAGCTCTGCCATCTGGACATCTCCTATAACCACCTGCATATGGTGCCAAGAATAGGACCCTCAGGGGCCGCTCTGGGGACCCTGATACTGCGAGGCAATGAGCTCCGGAGCCTGCAGGGTGAGTGGGAGTTTGGGGAGGGAAGTGGGGGGCCAGAGAGTAGGCGGGGGCACACAGGGTTTTAGGGGCAATGTGAGACTGAGAGTGGTCCGGGAACCGCATGCCTCCAGGGCCTCTTGTGGGTCTACGGGTAGGTCTGAGATGCCCAGGCTGGTCTTTCCGCTGCATGTCCCCCAGCACCCTGCCCCCTGAACTCACCCACCTGTCCTTCCTCCCTTCTCATCTGCACCCAGGCCTGGAGCGGCTGAGGAACCTGCGGCACCTGGATGTGGCATACAACCTGCTAGAAGGACACAGGGAGCTGTCCCCGTTGTGGCTACTGGCTGAGCTCCGCAAGGTGAGTCTTGAGCGCTTCCGGGACTTGGGAGCCAGCTGTGCGCCTCTCCCTCCCTCCTGGACTGATTTGGTGAGTGCCCTTCCTCACTCAGGGAGGCCTGAGGCCCATCTCAGTCTCCCCTTCCTGCTCTTCAGCTCTACCTGGAGGGGAACCCTTTGTGGTTCCACCCTGCGCATCGGGCGGTCACTGCCCAGTACTTGTCACCCCGTGTCAGGGATGCTGCAGCAGGCGTGAGTAATCTTCTCACATCCGCTCTGCTGTCCCTTTCTTGCCTGGTCCTGCCCTCGCCCCCTTGTGCCTCTTTCCACCTCATCCTTGGGTGAGGGGCCATAGCCCCGGACTCCCTGCTTGTTATGCTGTTGCCCCTCGCTGAGCCTAGCGGTCCCTGGGCTGAAGGGTTTCCCTGCGTGGGCAGGCAGGAACTCTACCACCAACACGACCCCTCCTCTTTTGTCTTTGCTCAGTTCCTTCTCGACGGGAAAGTCTTGTCACTGACTGACTTTCAGGTTAGTATGCTGGGAGCTCTGGGAATAGGATTGGTTTGGGAGGACATGAAAGGGGTCCCAGGGTAGGGGTCTTTCTGGGAAGCTGCAAAGTAGGGCCTGTCCTCTGGCTAGCCTGGCAGGGCAGAGGTGTACCTCTGGCTCCAACCTTTCTGTCCTTCCTGTTGTCACACCCCAGCTCTCCACATCCTCCAGCTCCATGGCTCCACCTGTGCTCTGGCCAGCAGGGAGTACTGTTGAAACCTCAGGTGGCCCTGACTTGAGCGACAGCATCTCCTCTGGGGGCGTTGTGGCCCAGCCCCCACATCGTAAGGTTAAGGTAGACGGTGTCCTAGGCTGCCTTGTGCTGGGGTTGAGTCCCTTTAATGGGTGCTCTGGTTTATCGATGGGCTGAAAATAGTAAGGCCTCGTGAGTGGGGCTTTCTGGGTAGGTTGGGTGGGGCTTTCTGGGTAGGTTGGGTGGGTGGCCATGGATGGCAGGGTGGGAGGCCCTGGCTTTCATAGAGCATGGGCCCTCTGTCCACCTTCAGAGCCGAGTCCGTGTGAGGCGAGCAAGTATCTCGGAACCCAGTGATACAGACCCAGAGCCCCGTACTCTGGACCCCTCCCCGGCTGGTAAGTCCGCCATGCTCCCAGCTGCCCTTGCCCAGTCCTGTCTTCAGTGTCCTGTCCCAGTCTTCTCGGTAGAAGGATTCTGTCTGTGGTGGAGCACAGCATTATAGAGGGCCTCGTAGGCTTTCCTCTTTCTTTCTAATTTAGGGAAAGGAGAAGAGACCACTCTTGGGCAGCATTTTCCAAAGTGTTTTTCAAGGAACGTGAATTTTGTAGGCTGTCGAAAGGTCACTTGATGACTAGATTGCGTGGGAACTTCCGGGCTAACCAAAGCCAAATAGACGTCCTCCTTCTAGGACGTCTCAGGACCTCCAGGGTGCCCCCTTGTATCTCGAATCTCCCAAGGAGTGGATGTTGTGTGGTTCCGAATTGCACACGACCACAGGTGTTCTACAGGACATGCTTCAGGACACGCTGCTGAGGGGAAGCCTTTAGTTTCCCCCTGATGCCCAGCCCCTATTAACATTACACACCCGTTTACTTCACTGTGAGGGAGAGTTGCAGAAGAGGTCGGGCTCGGCGGGGGTTGTGGTGGGGGCGTGGGCTTGCTCAGTGGTGCTCTCCCCACCGGCCCAGGGCAGTTTGTGCAGCAGCATCGGGAACTTGAACTCATGAACAGCTTCCGGGAACGGTTTGGCTGTGACTGGCTACAGTATAGGAATCACCTGGAGACCTCTGGGACCCCGGTTCTGGCTGCCTCCCAGACCCCTGCCCTCAGCACTCTGTGCCCAGACACCCTGAGCCCAGGGTCTGTGCCTGGGCCTCCCCGCCCAGAGAAGGAGTCACCACAGGAAATGGCAGAGGAGGTCAGGCTACGGCCGGAGCCCCGGGAAGAAGAGGTGGTGGAGGAGCTGGTGAAGGAGGAAGAAGGAAAGGAGGAAGAAGAGGAGGAGGAGCAGGAGCGGAATGAAGTGGAGGGTGAGTTGTGAGCGCTCAGTGCCCGTCAGGGAGACGGGGCCCGGTGCTGGTGGCATATCTGGGAGAGTTAGGAAAACCCAGACTGGGGATAGCTCACCCCTGCAGTCTTTCTTAATGTTTATTTTTGAGAGAGAAACAGAGGGCGAATGGGAGTGGGGCAGAGAGAGAGGGAGACACAGAATCGGAAGCAGGCTCCAGGCTCCGAGCTGTCAGCACAGAGCCCGACACGGGGCTCGAACCCACGGACTGTGAGACCATGACCTGAGCCGAAGTCAGACGCTCAACCGACTGAGCCATCCAGGCGCCCCTGGCTTACCCCTCTTGGATGGAAGGCCACCCCTTGGGAGGGCAGAGTCAGGGATACCTCTCTCTTCTTATGGGGCTGCTCCCCTGATCTCTCCTCAGCGGAACTGTGTCGCCCCATGTTGGTGTGTCCCCTGGAGGGGCCTGAGGGCGTGCGGGGCAGGGAATGCTTTCTCCGGGTCACTTCTGGCCACCTGTTTGAGGTGGAACTCCAAGCGGCCCGGACCCTGGCACGGCTGGAGCTCCAGAGTCTAGAGGCGGCTGAGGTGGAGCCCGAGCCTCGGACCGGCAGAGAAGCGGTGCTCGAGGTGAGCGGTGGTGTTAGGGGTCCTGGAAGAGGGGCTGGGCTTTTTGCAGGAGCCGACTCGGACAGCATGGTTGTTGGGTGCAAAGCACTGGACTGCGAGTTTCCCACAGTCTCTCGTTGGCTCTTGGAGCAGAAGAGGGAAGTTGCGGGGGCAAAGGCATGGGCCCAGGCAGCCTGGGAGGCTGGGCTGCTGAGCTGGAGCGTGGATGGCAGCAGGAGCATTTTCATGACATCCAGAGCTACTGTTCTCTGCCATGCTGTCAGTATAACCGGAATCCCTCTGGTCCACTCTCTACTCTCCCCTCCCCTCCCCTCCCCTCCCCTCCCCTCCCCTCCCCTCCCCTCCCTTCCCTTCCCTTCCCTTCCCTTCCCTTCCCTTCCCTTCCCTTCCCTCCCCTCCCCCTCCCCTCCCCTCCCCTCCCCTCCCCTCCCCTCCCCTCCCCTCCCTTCCCTTCCCTTCCGCCTTTTGCCTTTTCTTCTTTCTTTCTTTTTTAACGTTTTTATTATTTGTTTTTGAAAGAGACAGAGACAGAGACAGAGTGTGACTGGGGGAGGGGCAGAGAGAGGGAGACATGGAACCTGAAGCAGGCTCCAGGCTCTGAGCTGTCAGCACAGAACCTGCTGTAGGGCTCGAACCCACGAAGCATGAAATCATGACCTAAGCCAAAGTTGGACGCTTAACCGACTGAGCCATCCAGGCGCCCCTTCTCTACTCTTTTCTACGCAGTCCCCCTCTTTGTGTGCAGGGCTCAGATCCGCTCCCCAGGGCCCCTGTCCTTGTTCTGCGTTTCTCCTATATTTGCCCTGACCGGCAGCTGCGTCGATATGTGGTGCTGGAGCCCGATGCCCATGCAGCTATCCAGGTAATGGGGCCCGGAGCGAGGCCCAGGAGGCTGGGGAAGGATTGGGGGGTCAAGGGCCAGGGTCCATTGCTCACAGCTGCTTCTGGCCAACCCTGTATCAGGAGCTGCTTGCCGTGTTGACCCAAGCAGCCACCACGGCTCAGTGTCAGCTTGGGGAAGCAAGAGACCCGCTGAGGGGCAGACTCCAGTGTCTACGTTGTGGCCATGAGTTCAAGCCAGAGGAGCCCAGGTTGGGATTAGACAGTGAGGAAGGCTGGAGGCCTCTGTTCCAAGAGACAGGTACGGGCCCTGCCCTTGGCCTTCCTGCCCACACCTCTCCCACCATTTCAGAGACAGTGGCTTTGAGGGAGGGAGTGTGGAGGGGGAACCCCAGGGAAGGGAAGGAATTGGGACCAGCTTTTCTGCCTGGAGGAAAATAGACTCATCTGTCTGATACATTTATCAAAAAAAAAAAAAAAAAAAAGAAAAGGAGCAAAAAGAGAATTATATTCTTTCTTTTTGAAAGTCAGGAAATACAATCTCTGAAACTATTTAAACGTACTCATTATTTTTTCATAACTTGAAGGCTCTTTCCACTTTTTCTGGCTAATATTTAGAAACTGCATAAAAGCTCCTGAGCTCTCACTGCAGTATTGGGTGTAGTGCTGTCCTCTGAGTGTGTTTGGCTGTTGAGTAAGATGCTGTGGGAGTTGGCTGAGATGGTCCTTCCTTGACTGACCTTGGAAGCTACTTCATATCGAGCGGTGCCTCATGGCATCTTTTCACACTATGTTCTTTAAAGGGAGAGATTTTTTTTCACTGTAGATCAGTTAAAAAGCTATGTCTTTGAAGACATTAAAGAAAAAAAATATTCTTGATAACGTCTGTGTTGAAACGTATGACTTTTGGTAGCCACTTTTTTCTTCTTGGCAGCGGCTAGAGCAGAGGTTTAAAGTTTATTGAGAAAATAGACCCCTTTCCACCCCCCTCTCTAAACCTCCCTCCCCAGAGGCCCAGAAGTACAATGTATACAGTGGAAAGAGCCCCATCCCCTCTAAGACCTTTCTGTGCTCCACAGGGTCACGTGGCCCCTGGGGTCCCTTCAGTGGGTCATTATTATAATTGAACGTTCCTGTGTGTTACGTCCTCTTTTTATTTGAGCCTTGGTTACCTCATCTGAACAAAGAAGGGAGTGAACTTGTCCTCTGTACTGTTAGGAGATTTAAATGTGACAAAGACGCCAGGCACAGTGTCTGGCACAAAGCACAGGTCCTCCGTAAATGGTAGCTACCACCGCTAGCCTCAGCTCCATGGTCTCAGTCCAGGTACGTTCAGTTATTAGATCGTTGCTTTCCTCATTTGCAAAATGGGGTCGGGAGAGTTTTGATTCTGTTGTCAGAGGTTCTAGCGTATGCCCAGCACGCTATAGCTGCTCAAGGAATGTTTTTTCTCTTGCTGCCGATCCCTGACCTGGGTTCTTTACCTGGTCCGTTCACCCATCCTGACAACTCTGTGAGATAGGCACTGTCATCACCCTCTGTTACCGAAGAGGAACCAGGCTCAGGGAGCTTAGGTGACTTGTCATAATTGCCTAGATGACAGCTGTTAAGTGACAGAGTCTGGAATTGGACCCATACCTGGCACCCTGCCTTCCTGATCTGTTGATTTGGAGCTTTCAGACGTGGCTGGTGGAGCATCAGAGCACGTGACCAGCCTGAGGCTGTGGGAGGGGACCAGAGCAGGGCCTGGCTGAGTTTGGTCCTCTCTGAGAAGGCCTCAAATCAGAAGGTGGGGTCCATTTTGAGGAGGTTGCAGGCCATGGGTCTGGGTTTGCTGCTCCCTCACCGGGATGGAGGGTGGTTAACAGGCCTGCAGAGGGAGTGGGGAGAGGGGCGTTGGGAATGGTAGGAGTGTATGGAGCTGGAGATGTCGGTCAGGGGGAGTCCAAGAGGGGGTGGGGAACATTATGAGCGTGGTAGGGGATTGTGACACTGTGGGGCGGAGGGGTGGTTCACAGGGACTGTGCCCATCCTTCCTTCCAGAATCTCCTGCTGTATGTCCAAACTGTGGTAGCGATCATGTGGTTCTCCTGGCTCTGTCCCTGGGAACCACCAACAGGGAGCATAGGGAGGGAGAGCAATCGCCAGCTCCCTTGCAGTCCACCAGCACTGTCTGTGACCCTTCTGACCACAGTGACCACCGCGACAGGGCCGACCCAGCCCCATCTCAGGCACCAGGCTCCTTAGATCACCACAGTTGGAGCCTCAGTCCCCGTGAGTAGAGGTGAAACGAGACAGGGGTGGTGTTTGCGGGAGGGAGGAGGTCCTGCCGGGGAGGCGGGACGGCGCTGTGGCAGCCAAGGCTGACGGCCCACTGCTGCCCCCAGCCCCTGAGCGCCACGGCCTCCGCTCCGTGGACCACCGACTCCGGCTCTTCCTGGATGTTGAGGTGTTCACCGATGCCCAGGAGGAGTTCCAGTGCTGCACCAAGGTCTGCGCCAGCCCGACACTGCCCCGCGCCTCTCACTGACCAGAGTGCCTACTCGCTGCCAGCGCAGCAGATCGTGTCAGGGCAGTGGTTCTGGAAGCACCGGGTCCGGTTCCCGGTTTCAACTCCAGCGGTCACGTGCAGCGTGGCTGTGATATCGGAGTCTCAGTTGTCACCGCTCTGCAACGGGGGTAGCAGGGCCTGCCTTACAGAGCTTGGTGGCGTCAGTGAGGCCCGCGTCACAGCTGCCTAGCACAGCACCTGGCGCTCGAGGGGGACCTCCCGTTGCTGTTGTAGATCTATGATGTCACTGGTTCCTCTTTGAGCATCTAGCATGTGCAGGACACTAAGGGTCTAGGGTAAATTGGTGTCGCCAGCCGTCTTACGTTGTGGTGTGAGAAACCCGATGGTCTGGGAAGGGCTGGGATCGGGCTGAGTGAGGGAGCCTCTCTTTGGGGAGCCGATCTAAGGTGTAATTCGGGTCTTGAAAAAGTAGTTACAGAGTAGGAGGTGAGGATCTGGGGGGAGGAAATAGCATGTAGGTGGGGGCCTGAGAGAGGAGCTAGCGCGTGGGGAAGACTGCTGTCGGGGCAGCAGGAGGAGGGGGCGGGAGGGGGCAGGTGTCCTGAGAGGAGTCTGAAGAGGGAGGCAGGGGTCAGTTGAGGGGCAGCCTCAAGTGCCCGCCAAGGGGATTGGACCCGATCCCAAGGGCCGCAGGAGCCCTGAGGCAGGGGAGTGGCAGTCTAGTTTGCTTTAGGATGGTCCGGCAGAGTGTGGAGGGTGGGCCAGAGGGGGCATGGTGCCAGGCAGGGAAACCCGCTGAGCCCAGCTGAGGGTCAGGGTGCAGGGGGGTGGGGCCAGGGTGCGTGAGCACCGGGGGGAGGGTTGAGCACAGCGAACCTGTTCTCAGCCTGGCAGCCTCCTCCCTGGTCCTCCCTTGTTTCTCATTAATTTTCCCTGCTCCTCAGGTGCCCGTCGTGTTGGCAGGCCACCCTGGGGAGTTTGTGTGTCTTGTAGTGGTGTCTGACCACAGGCTTTACATGTTAAAAGTGACAGGGGAGATAAGGTGAGCAAGCGGGGCCGCCAGGGTCAGGGCGGGGCCCCCTTGGGTCTCATACCACTCACTGTTCGCCACCGCTTTGACCCTGCCTCTCCTCAGCGGGCCTCCGGCTAGCTGGCTACAGCCAACCCTGGCCGTCCCCCTGCACGACCTGAGTGGCCTCGAACTGGGGCTGGCAGGACAGAGTCTGCGGCTGGAGTGGGCTGCCGGGACAGGCAGCTGTGTCCTGCTGCCCCGAGATGCCAGACATTGCCGGGCTTTCCTAGATGAGCTCACCGGTGAGAGGGGGGAGAGGGGGAAGGGAGGTGCAGGGAGGGCAGGTGGGGGCTGCCTGTGTCTGGCAGCTGCAGCGGAGACAGACGGGTACTGGGACTCGTCCATTGTAGAGGTTTCTGAAATCTAGAGATCGTGAGAACGGAAGGTGTTGAGAGGCGGAGAGGGTGGGTGGAAGAGGTGGGGTCGCTGAGGTTCCCTGTCCCTGGCCGGCTCGGTCCAGATGTCTTGCAGGCTCTGCCTCCTGCCTGGAGGAGCAGTGTCAGTGCCACAGAGGAGGAGGTAACCCCGGAGCACCGCCTCTGGTGAGTGGATAGCAGGCCGAGGCCGGGCTCGGTGGCCCATGCGGCCGCTCTTGGTGCACAGGCCCTCGCCACCAGCTCCGGCCACGGTTAGGCCCTGAGCACCTGGGCCTGCCACCTGCCCTCACGCCTGCACCCCCCTGACCCAGCTCTGGTCCCTCCTCCCTGCCCCTCTCAGTATTTTCTGCCCCCCTCGCTGACCACACCTTCTCCCCAGGCCTTTGCTGGAGAGGGGCTCTTCCTCGGAGCCTCCCCTGTTCTTCTACCTTCGGGTGTTCCTGGTGGAAGGTAAGGCTTCGGTACCTCTTCTTGTCCAGGCCGCTGGCTGCACCTCCCCCCCATCCCCCCCCGTGCCTCTCATGCCGTGGTAGCAATTTTCAGCTCCTGGAATCCGGACTTCCTCTCACTCACAGGCACACCCAAATGACAGCCTCAGTCTTCCCGGCCTCTCTGAGGGGGGCCAGGAGGTTTCCTGGGTCCTCAGTTGCTCAGAGACCTTTGCTTCCGGGTATGGGCTTTCTATGAAGTGGAGCCGATTGGCTGGGTCTGCTCCACCTCATCCTGTCAGAGGAGGCGAGTGGATCTTTCTTTCTGAGTGGGGTGGGTGGTGGGGCAGGTTCCCTTTGTCTTGGGCCTCAGGTTTTGGAAGCTAGAGATGCCTGGAGTTTGGAGAAGGGAGGGCCCTGGCCTCCAGGGGCACAGGCTGCTCTCTGACCACCTCAGCAGGGTGTGGTTCACTCCTCTCAAGCGCACTGGGATGCTGCCCCGGGGATCTGGGCTCCTCTGCGGCTTTCCACCCTGGGCCTCGCCCTGTCTCTTTCCCTCTAGGCCCTGCAACCTGCCCTGTGTCCCTGTTGATGACTCTGTCCACCCTGTACCTGTTAGAGGAGGACGTGGCAGGGTCCCAGGCAGAGCCTCCTCTTCCAGCACCATCTGGTGAAGCTTCTGAGAAGTCCCTGCCCTTGGGGCTGGGCCCTTCTGTGCATGTCAGGGAGCAGTGGCCACTCAGCAGCCTGAGCTCGGTGCTGCTGTATCGCACGGCCCCGGGGGACCTACGACTGGTCTTCTATGACGAGGTGTGTGTGTGTGTGTGAGAGAGAGAGAGAGAAAGAGAGAGAGAGAGAGAGATGAGGACAGGGGTGGTGGGCAGTGTGGGAAATGAGTCTAGGAGGGCTGGGCATTGGGGGCAGTGTGGATGTGATGGGCAGTCATGCTGGAGGGAGCATGGAGAAGTGGGGTGCAGGGAACTGGGGGGCTCGCTGGGTGTCTGGATCAGCAGCAGGTAGAGGCGGGGGAGACAGCCATGGGAACCCCATGGACCTGGAGCCTGGCTTTGTGTTGCCTGGGAAGCCTTTCATGACGCACCGGCTGCCGCTTGGAGTTCGTGTTCGATTGGGCCCCAGTGCCAGCCATCTGGTTTTCACAGCCTCAGTGGGAGGAGTACTCTCATTAGGCCTATTACAGATGGAGAAACTGAGGCTTGGGGACATTAACTTACTTGCCTGGGTCACAAGTGGTAGATGCAGAAATTGAACTCCAGCCAATTCCTTGGAACTGACTCCAGAACTTATATTCTGAAAAATGCTGGATTAAAAGAACAAGATAGTAAATGTGAAAGCCTTCTGGGGGGCCTCCAGTAAGTGTTGATTGCGTTCTGTTTAAAAAGCTCAAAGTCAGGGGCGCCTGGGTGGCGCAGTCGGTTAAGTGTCCGACTTCAGCCAGGTCACGATCTCGCGGTCTGGGAGTTCGAGCCCCGCGTCGGGCTTTGGGCTGATGGCTCGGAGCCTGGAGCCTGTTTCCGATTCTGTGTCTCCCTCTCTCTCTGCCCCTCCCCCATTCATGCTCTGCCTCTCTCTGTCCCAAAAATAAATAAACGTTAAAAAAAAAAAAAAAAAAAAAAGCTCAAAGTCAGGGTCTCCTACAGGGAGTGACACAGGCTTGGGGAAGGAAAGACGCCTTTGAGTCGAGGGGCGGTGGGTCCTCTGTGAGCCTCACCTCACCGCCACTTTGTCTGCCAGGTGTCCCGGCTGGAGAGTTTTTGGGCACTTCGGGTTGTGTGTCCTGAGCAGCTGACGGCCCTGTTGGCCTGGATCCGGGAGCCCTGGGAGGAGTTGTTTTCCATCGGACTCCGGACTGTGACCCAGGAGGCTCTAGATCTTGACCGGTGAGGCTTCCTTGCCGACCCCGCTTTGGCCTTAGGAGCCACGGCTGCAGACTGTCTCTCCAGACTCTGGCTGTGGACTTCTCCAGCCTTTGGACGCTCAGTGAGGCCCCAGAATGACCCAGGAAAGGGTCATCTCACCCAAGGGAAGGGTGAGAGAAGTTGCCTGGCCTGGTCTGGCCCAAGGGGTCAAGCTAAGTGGTCAGTAGGAACGTGTCTCCTGCACAGTGTCTCAGGTATCAATAAATTGTTTCCATTCCAGAGGCCATGGAGGTATTGACATGTGTCATTCATGCAGCCTGCCGCTCCTTTCTCTCTTCCAACAGAAACTACCCCACCCATAGCTCTCCCTCAGTGGACAGCGCAAGCAGCCTTGCTTTTTCTGTGAGACCCCATCTCCAACCCCACTCTGCCCTGGCTGATGGGAGCAAGTAGGACCCCTGACTCGTGGGCCCCAGTCCACAGCCAGCAGTGCCTGTTACGGGGCCTGATGTGGAAATCACTGCCTAACGAACAGTCGGGCCAGTTCGATTCTCACTGTCTCGGATTACCGTTGGAAACTAATGAAGCTCTCGGGTCATTGGCAGGAGGTGCCCGATATGAGACGGTGTCTGGGGAGAGGGTGTGTGGAGTTGGGCTGCGGAGGGAGTGGTTGGCATTCTGTGGGTTGCCGCTCCTACCTCTTCTCTGAGCACTTCCTTGCTCAGCCTGGTGGCCTGGCTGGGTTGACCCTGCTCCTTCACCTCTGTCTCTGTAGCCGCAGCGATCAGTTCAGGGATGCTCATGTGACTTGGTCTGGTTGCCGGAACACCCAGGAAAGAGGTACGTTTCCCCCGTGAGGGGTGCTGAGAGGAAGCCTGGAGCTGCTGGCTGTGAGGGGAGAGCTTTCCTGAGAGTGGAACTGCGCAGAGACAGGACAGGGCCGAGAGGCGGGGCGGGCAGGACCAAGTCCTGGTGGTGTCTTTGGAGTTCCCGGGTCCAGTCATGCCTGGAAGCAGGTACCCCTGGAACTTTGGGTTATGTGAACTAAAGGAAATCCCCTCCTTTTTTCTTCCCTTTGTCTCTCTTTTGGCTTAAGCTAATTTGAAGCAAGTAACAAGCCATAGAAAGGGTCTTAATTGTGTAAATCCGCACCCTGACTTGAGCCAGCCTGACTTGGGACCTGACTTTTGCACCCAGGAATGCGCGCAGCGGGAGGAGTGGCACCCACATGTTTGTGCACAGAGGCCCTGGGAGGAGAGCTTGGGGAAGGAGTGTTGAGGGCTTAAGTCAAGCTTCCCTTCAACCCAGAAGCTGGGCTCTGGCTGAGTCTGTTGTGTGGTTTTGGGGTGGCTCTCATCTATGGAGCATTTATATGCCAGGCCCTGAGCCAAGTGCTTAGGGATGGTAGCTCCTCACAGGAGTCCTGAAGTGGGTGGCGTCTTGTTGAAGGAAATAGGCTTACAGGAGCTAAATGACTTCTTCAACGTCCTATCAGTAAAGGGCGGAGACCCGATGAGTCCAGACTCGTAGGACTTCAAAGCCTGGGCAGTGAGCAAACCACAGAGCCTCACTGCCTCCCATTCCCTGCCATGGGTGGGCCTCTGTGCCCGGTCCCACTCACAGTTCACAGAGAGGGACCACTGCCCACCCTGCCCTGCGTAATCCTAGATTCGTGCAGGACAGGTGAGCCAGATGGAGTGTATCTGAAGTTTCTCTTTCCTCCAGGGTGTAGCGAGATGTTAGGTGAAGTATTAATTCATGGGTGATTTTCACCCCTTCCAGCAGAACTGTAGAGAACAGAGATGACGATCCTTAGGTTTTAAGTCAAAGGGCTAAACAGTAAGAAGAGACTTGAGAGGGACCATAAAGGGACGAAGAGCTCTGCAGGGGAGAGAGGGGAGAGTGTTTACAGAAGGGCATTAGGAGCAGTGAAGGAACGATGCCCCGGGCTGCTGGGGGCTCTCAGGGTGGAGGGGCCCTGTGCCTAGCTCCGTGTTTGGAACTAGGGAAGACAGTGACCAGTCAGATGTTCCCTGTGCCACGAGAACACACAGAGCCGGCCTTTTGGAAGGACGTGGCAAGATAGGGCTGGAGACAGTTGCCCAGATTTCTCTCGAATGGAAAGGGGAGGGGGCCCAGAGGATCCTGTGGGTTCCCGGAAGTGCGGGGAAGTGCACGGAAAGCGTGCTAGAGAGCTTGGCCGGGTCCTTGCAGCAGCACAGCCGGAGGGTGGTGTAGGTCCAGCCCCCAGATGGGGATATGACCAAGTTAAATTTGGGTTGCTTGAATTTAAATCACTGATGAGGCTGACTTGACTTGAATGTTAACAGATTAACTTCTCCGTTGGTTGCAAATGGGGGCTCGTTACAAGGATAGGGTTGAGTTGTCAAGAAAACCACATTTTTGCATACCTGAATTTGGAAGACTGCCATGTTTTCTGGAATTTTCATCTGTTACAATTGGAAAAGTCCACATAGAAGGGTGTGGAAGGTGTGGACCTAGAGAGCAGGGGCGTATGGTTTCTTTGTTAGTGGTCTGGGGGTTACTCCTCTCCACTAGAAGGCCTTCGATTTAGGGTTCATGGGGGAGGGACGTGCTCTGGAAACTGGGTCAGGCATCACTGGAAAGCTGCTTTGGGGGAGTCCAAGGTGGGGCCTGGGGTTGGGGTGTGCTGTAGGCCAGAGAAGACTGTGCCCCAGTTCTACCCTTGACCCAGCCAGCCTCTGCAAACCCTGGGGCTCCAGAGGGTGGAGTCGTATGGGAAATAATCAATGCCACTGGAGGCCTGTCACTCAGCCTCAAACCCTGCTCACGAGACAGCAAAAGTACAAGAGAGAAGCCCCTAGATTCTTTTGTTTTTTTAATTTTTTTTCCGTCTCATTTATTTTAAAGACAGCAAGAGCATGAGTGGGGGGGAAGGGCACAGGGAGAGAAAGAGAGAGATTGAGGGCGAGAATCTCAAGCAGGCTCCGTGCTCAGCCCTGGAGTCTGACGCAGGGCTCTATCCTGTGACCCTGGGACCATGACCTGAGCTCAAATCAAGAGTTGGACGCTCAACCGAGCCACCCAGGCACCCCGAGAAGCCCCTGAGTTCTGAGGAGGTGAAGGAACTGTGGGGCCCTGGGAGGGAGAAGCCTTTGATCCTGGTTAAGACCCCCTCCTTAACTCTGCCTTTTCTGACCCTCATGTGGGTCAGCATTGTTCCTGTCCTGAAGCATATTTATTCCTAAGTACACTGAAAGGATGAGTTTATTTATTCCTTCACTTGATTGGTTAATAGGACACAGGTCCTACCGCAGAGCCCATTAGAGCACACGTCAGGGCAGGAGGGCTTCTCCAGCAGCCCATAAACTACCTCCAGGAAATCACCTACCTTCTCTGGGTCAGGACTGCTGAGAGGGGCTGGTGGTGCCAATATGTAAAGCTCCCTTGAGGATTTGTAGAGGCACACCTCAAAATAATGAGGGAGGTAATAACCTAACAGCTATGGCTTAGTGAGCCCTTACTACGGTCCGTACGTCGTTTAAAGCAGCTCATTTTCCCAGGTGTTTCCTATACCCTTTGATCATGAGATGTAGAGCCAATTCGCCTAAGAAAAGAGCCATCAGTATAATAGAAATGACCCAGACCTGGCAGACCTGAGCCGAGGCCCCAGAGAGGGGGTTTCTTCTGCACCTCAGAGCCAGATGGCTTCTGTCTCCTGCTTCCCCAGCCGGATCCTGGTCTGGTCTAGCTGGAGAGTGGAGAGGAAGCGGTGTGAATCTTGGAACTGACCAGTCGGGAAATGCTGGCTAGGGTGGAGGTCCCTCGGTGACAGGCCTGCAAAAGGACTGTGCAGAGGTTCAGAAAATAAGTTCACCTACTTCCGTTGGCTCAGAGCTGGCCTGAATTTTTAATTGAAGCAAATTAAAACTTCCCAAAAAGATTAGTCCACTTTCTTGGTGGTGTGCACACCCCCTTCCCCATCAGCACTTTTGCACCATCTGCGAACAAGCCGGTATTGGCCCCAAGAGAGACCTTCTCCAGCCGCTGGCCCAGAGCTACGGTTCAGAAAGGTCGGGCCCATTTATAAGGACTTCTCCAGAAGTCCCGTCAGACGGTCCCTATGGGGCAGACTAATGTTTAGTCATCGTAGCGTGATTTGCAAAGCGGTGTGAGGCTGGTGCAGTTCACGAGGAACTTCTTCCATTTCTTTGTGCCTAAAATCTCTACGGGCTTCTTTGTCTTCTTTAACAAGTCAGTGGAGTCCTCTGCACCCTTTGTCCTGTGGTTGCTCTTTTTTTGGTGACCCAGAAGACAGGTGCTGGTATGAGCCACCAAAGAAGTGGACGATGGTGAGGCCATTACCATTACCACTCTCGGAAGCATCTGGCCTTTAGCGCCACGCCTCACCAGGTGCCAGGATGCACCCGCTTCTGACACTCTGCTGCCCTCTGAGCGGATGGGACCTGCTTTGCTACTGATGCTTGTGCACAGATGGCCGTCAGCAAGCACTGGCCTCTCACGCCCTGGACTGGCCCCAGGCATCGACCTGTCCATCCAGTCTGGCCTTTCCCCTCTAACAAGTGCTCATTGATCATCTGTCTGGCCTTGGGCTTGCTGGCAGTGCAGGCCTGAAGCAGTGGAGAGAAAGGAGTCACTCCCTAAAAACGTCACTAACAGCACTATGCCACATTTTCTGTAGAAATAAGGTAGGATGAGATGAAATGTATATATATTCATATTTATTTCTGTTTGTGTAAGTGAATTCCAGAGGGACAAGTTGTGATGGGGATGAAGATGAGAACAAGGCAGAGGGGGTCAGGGATGGTATTGAGGCTCTTTTTATTTTAAAAATATTTTTAACCCCCCTAAAGGTATGATTCAAAAGTAATATTTATTTTATTTATTGATTTTTAAAAAATGTTTATTTTTTAGAGAGAAAGAGAGAGACAGAGCATGAGCAGGGAAGGGGCAGAGAGAGAGAGAGACACAGAGTCTGAAGCAGACTTTAGGCTCTGAGCTGTCAGCACAGAGCCCGACATGGGGCTCGAACCCACAAACTGCGAGATCATGACTTGAGCCAAAATTGGATGCTCAACCCACTGAGCCACGCCCGCAAAATGGGCCCACGCCCGCAAAAGTAATATTTAAAAACTTAGATGAGGCCCTACGCGGTCAGTGGCCAAAACTTAAAAGTTTTCATTTATTTTTATTTTTTTATTTTTAAAATTTTATTTTATTTACTTTTTGAGTAAACTCCATTCCCAACATGGGGCTTGAACTCACGACCCTGAGATCAAGAGTCTCACGTTCCACTGACTGAGCCAGCCAGGTGCCCCCTAAACTGAGTGGTATAGACGACTCCTGAGACTTTGGAAGGTGGGGAGTAGGTCACCTCGAAGACTCTTTCTTTCTCTCTCAATGAGACAGGGTCCACCCTTGCTGATGGGTCACTTCACGTGGAATGAAGAGTCATATCCCTCCCCCTTTGCCAGGATGCCGCGGTGGCTTCTGAGAAGACCCTCCCCGGATCGCTTAGGTGTGGTTGGAAGTTCAGCCACAGTGCTGGGCTGCGCGTTGCCTGTCTGCAGGTGCCTGCGGTATTTTGCATCGGTGTGCTCACGAGTGCGCGTGGGGTGATGGTCATCCAGGGAAAGGCACAGTGGATTCGATCCAGAAGGTCCAGGCTTATGCCTTAGTTTTGTGGCTGACTATTCCACCCCGGGCAGGTCACTTGTCCTTACCGATCCGTGGCACCTCGATCTACAGCGAGGATGAGACTCATCCATAACTTGCCAGTTCACCAAATTGTGGAGTGCAGTAATGCACGTGGAAGTGCTGTGTGAGCCAGAAAGCAGTAAATAAATGCTGGTTTCAACAAACTGCCTGCGAGTTATCACAGCCCGCTTTGTTGCCTAGAAATGCCCTTTGTAATCAGAAGAAACCTACATCTTGACCGCCCGCTTGTTCACGAGTGGCTGTTTGCCCAGGGTGCTTCGGAGGGGAGCTCGGACACTGCTGGGGATGCGAGCAGGCCATGGCATGTTTTTTTCTTGGCCCGTCCTCTGTCATTTGATCATCTTGGACGCGGGGACTTCTCTGTCCTCCGCAAAAACATTCCTCAGTTTATTAGTTACTATAATTACTCGCGCACTTGTCTTCAATTCCACGACATTTATTGAGCTCTTAAAATGGGCCAGGCTCTCTGGAGAGAAGATGGGAGGGTGGAGAATAAAGACGAATCAGACGTGCTCCTGCTCTCAAGGAGCTTCCAGTCTGGCGAGCGAGTGGGACACGGCGCCTCGGAGCCGGCGCACGAAGGGTGGGTAAGACTACAGCGGGGAAGTATAACCTCCATTTTGGAGCACCTGCTTTGCGCTGGTCTTTGCACTGATCATCTCAGTGACGCCGTTGCCCTCAGTACAGCCCTGAGGGAAAAGCATGATCTCTGTTTTACAGGTGAGGAAACAAGAGGCTCTGGGCAAGGAAGGTTAAGATTCTCACCAAGGGGATGCCAGATCCCAGTCAGGACCCCTCTTTTTCCTAAATGGTATTTCTTGCCTCTTCGACCTTCTAGACTTCTAGACTCGACTGTCTTCTAGACTTCTAGACTGTCCACCCTGGCTCACCCTCAGTCACTGTATTATTATTTTTGAAAAAGATCTTATTTTTTTAAAGTAATCTCTGCACCCAACGTGAGGCTCGAACCCACAACCCTGAGATCGAGAATTGTATGCTTTACCGACTCAGCCAGCCAGGTGCCCCCACCCTCAGTCCTTTTAAATCCGTCTCCTGGTGGCTCCAGGCTCCAGGGGTACCACGTCCTGCCAGAAGGACACCATCCAGACCCTCCACACCCAAATATCCATGCCTTTTCTTTCCTGCCACCCGGCCTTCCCCAAGCTCTTCCTTCTGCGTGGAATGCTCTCGTTTGCTCTGCTTCCCCCCCATACCCTTCATGGCCTTTGCTCAATCGTCCCCTCTCTCCAGAGCGTATCCTTAGCTGTGCCACCTCAGTGGTCTCTGTAACGGGCACTTGCCATGTTTTGTAATACACTTATGTGTTGCTTGTCTGTTGACTATAAACAGCCCAAAGGCAGGGAGCATGGCTGATTTTTTCACAGAGGTACATCCAACACCTGATGTATAGAGTGAGTGTGTGGGTTTTGGTTTACACACTTGGGTATGCCTGAAACCCTGCTTTACAAAAACATTTTCTTTTTTTTTTTTTCAATTAAAACATTGTAAATGTTTATTTTTGAGAGAGAGAGAGAGAGACAGAGCATGAGCATGAGCAGGGGAGGAGCAGAGAGAGAGAGGGAGAGACAGAATCTGAAGCAGGCTCCAGGCTCTGAGCTGTCAGCACAGAGCCTGACTCAGGGCTCGAACTCAAGAACTGTGAGATCATGACCTGAGCCGACGTCAGATGCTTAACCGACTGAGCCACCAAGAAGATGTCCCCACCAAAACATTTTCAAACTTTTATTTCAAGCCCCCATCCCATGAGGTTGGCGGGGCTCACTGACCTCACCCTCCCCATTCCCGACATCTTGGGAGAACCTCCTCCTGCTTTGCTGACCGGGGGAGGCGAAGGGTCTGTGACAACCTCTGGACCCTCCACCCCTTTCTGGCCAAGACACCGCATGTCTCGCTAACCCCTTCTTTTTCCCCCTCTGCAAACCTCCCTCGGTTTCCTGAGACTTCGACTCTGAGTGCAGAAGACGGAAAGGCTTGCAGGCTTCTGTCGTACCCATTCTCAAAAACCAAAATTCAAAGCAAGCTGTCTGCTCAGGCGGGTTGGGGGAGGAGAGCAAAAGGACCTAAGCTTCTGTGTCAAAATGTCAGTCTAGCCACAAAGAATCCGTATATCCAAAGCTGAAACGTGGGCTCTGCAGGGGTGGAAAAACCTTCCGGGAGAGGCAGTGCCCTCCTGAGATTGGATTTGTTTCAGATCTGAGTCCAGGTTTGCTGAGGGACACGGGTTATGGCAGAACCACTGCAAATAACAATAGTAAATAAGAATGACATTTGTCGAGCACCTGTTCTGTGCCAAGCATTGAACTGATATTTTGTTTTATTTTTGTTTTAGCCCAACTCCAGAGTTGGGGCTCTTTCTCGAGCCATGGTATCTCTCTTGTAAAAATAAGGTCTTACTCATCACGAGGCTGGCCAGTCAACCACAAATGGCACTGGGTGTTCAGCTCTGGGGAACAGGGGTGAGGGACTCTTGCTTGGCCAGAGGGAATTCTAGGCCAGTTGAAACGGCAACTGGCTCCGTCGGTAGCACATATGAACCCACACCCTCCCATCTCCTAGAAGCTCTCCAGTCTGCTGAGGGACGATTACCAGAGCAAAGTTTGGTCCACTGGCCAAGGAGTGTCAGAATCTATCCTGGTGGGGATAAAAGCTGTTCTGGAGCTCTCTGTCTTTGAATTCGCATGACTAGTACCCAGTTTGGCTGGAAGACTGACACGGTCCTTTTAAGTGTAAGACCATTCCCACTTACTTCGTGTGTGTACATTTCGTCACTTTTCGTAGCTTAAGTTACCCGAGGTCTTTTCCATACCGTGTCTCTTAGATTTGTAATGGGATTGAAGCTAGCTAACATTTACTGAGCATTTACTATGTGCCTGGCACTGTTGTAAGTGCTTTACATGGATGAACTCATTTCATTCTTTCAACAACCCCATTATTATTGTCATTTTACAGATGGGGAATCTGAGGTCCGGTGAGGGTAAATAACCTGCTCAAGGTCATGTGATTGTCAGGTGGCAGAGCTGGGCTGTGAACTCAGGCTGCTTGGCTCTAGCCATCTCATGCTTAACCACTCCCCTCTGCAGCCTCTGGTAGCAAAGGTGCAATCTCCTTAAAAAATTCATCTCATGAATTCCGTTCTCATGGATGGCACAGTTTGTGCTCGTGACGCGGAAAGTTCAACAGTTGCAGGAGGACGTCGGGACATGGGGGTGGGGCTGGGGCCACTGTAATGTATGGGGATGAATATTGCACATGAAACCAGAAGCCCTTGGGTTGAATTCTTTTTTTTTTTTTTTTAAAGATTTTTTAAAAAGTAATTTCTACACCCAACATGGGGCTCAAACAACCCCAAGATTAAGAGTCGTATGCACTAACGACTGAACCAGCCAGGCTCCCCACCCCTGGGTTCAATTCTTGGCCATGCTGTCTCCAGAGCCCTGGACCATGGGCAAATCACTTCAACTTTCTGAGCCCTTTCTCTCTCTCTCATGTCAAATGGGATTAAGACACTCTACCTCAGAAGGTTGTTGTGGACTAATGAGATTATGAATATTAAAGTGGTTTATAACCAGGATAGCACAACCAACATTTAAGGTAATGAAGTCATTATTGTGTATCGTGAAGGTTAGGGAATGGAGGGCCGCCTGGCTGACTCAGTCAGAAGAGCGTGTGGCTCTTGATTTGGGGCGTCATGAGTTTGAACCTCACGTTGGGTGTAGAGATTACTAAAGAAAAATCAACTTTATTTTATTTTAATTTTATTATTTATTTTTTAAAACTCATTTTATTATTGATTTATTTATTAATATAATTGTCAAATCGGCTAACATACAGTGTATAAAGTGTGCCCTTGGTTTTGGGGGTAGATTCCCATGGTTCATCGTTTCCATACAACACCTAGTGCTCATCCCAACAGGTGCCCTCCTCAGTGCCCATCACCCATTTCCCCCTGTCCCCCATCCCCCATCAACCCTCAGTTTGTTCTTTGTTCTAAGAGTCTCTTATGGTTTGCCTCCCTTCCTTTCTGTTTGTAACTATTTTTTTCCCCTTCCCTTCCCTCATGTTCTTCTGTTAAGTTTCTCAAGATCCACATATGAGTGAAAACATATGATATCTGTCTTTCTCTGACTGATTTCACTCAGCATGATACCTTCCAGTTCCATCCACGTTGCTGCAAATGGCATGATTTCATTCTCTCTCATTGCCAAGTAGTATTACATTGTGTATATAAACCACAATTTCTGTATCCATTCGTCAGTTGATGGACATTTAGGCTCTTTCCATAATTTGGCTATTGTTGAGAGTGCTGCTATAAACATTGGGGTACAAGTGCCCCTATGCATCAGCACTCCTGTATCCCTCGGGTAGATTCCTAGCAGTGCTATTGCTGGGTTATAGGGGAGAACTATTTTTAATTTTTTGAGGAACCTCCACACTTTTCCAGAGCAGCTGAACCAGTTTTTATTTTTTATTTTTAAAAAGTTTATTTAAGTAATCCTCTAGAGGTTATTTAATCCTCTAATGTGGGGCTCAAACTCATCATCCCCCAAATCAAGAATTTCATGTTTTTCCAACTGAGCCAGCCAGGCACCCCAAATGAATAAACTTAAAGAAAAACACAACAGATTAAGGAATAGAGTTGGTGAGGAGTGACATAGTAATAAGAGGACAGAGACTGCCCAGGTCTGCTAATAAGATGGTCATCTCGGGGCACTTGGGTGGCTCAGTCAGTTGAATGTCTGGCTCTTGATTTCTGCTCAGGTCACAATCTCACAGTCATGAGACTGAACCCCATGTTGACCTCTGCGCTAGGCATGGAGCCTGCTTAAGATTCTTTCTCTCGGGGCGCCTGGGTGGCTCAGCTGGTTAAGTGTCCAACTCTTGATTTCGGTTCAGGTCATGATCTCATGGTTCATGAATTCAAGCCCCGCGTTGGGTCTGTGCTGACAGTGTGGAGTGTGCTTGGGATTCTCTCTCTCCTTCTCTGCCCATCCCCCACCTCAAACAAACTTAAAAAAAAAGACACTCTCCCTCTCTCAAAAAAGAAAAAAAAAAAAAAAGATTGTCATTCTCTCATGGGCCTGCCCCCAGCTCCCTGGTATTGGTACTGTTAATGCCTGGTGCCTGCTTAGCCCGTGCCCTGGACTCAGAGCCATTTCCCCAATTCTATCAGTCAGAATGCTGAGCTACTTCAAGCTGGAATTTGTTAAAGGAAATAACGAACGTTAGGTGGTATTTGGGGGAGGAATAGAGAGGAATAACGACCGGCCCCATCAGTACAGCTTCTCCAGCAAAAGCAGCACTGCTGCTCTCAGAGGACCCACCCGCCTCCACTCCTGTGCTCACTTCTGATTTCAGGTCTCGCACAGGCAAGTCTGCTTGGTGGAACCCAGGTTGTGTCTGTACCCTAGCTGCAAGGGAGTCCGGCAAGGGGCACTCGGCTTTGACCTTGGAGGGACAGTACTCATGGGCAACGACCAAAAATGTAGAGGGTCTGCAAAGGTTTGGGTGGCTGCAGAGGACAAATATCCACTACGTCAGGCTGGTTCCCAATGTGCTTGGTCACAAGACTGTGATTGCAGGGAACGGCTAGGGGAGAACCCACCCTGAGGGCTCCTGGTCCATTTGTGAGGAACCCTAGAGGACGATGTGCTCGTGTGTCTGCATCCGGGTGGCGTGGTGGCGTGGCTTCTGAGCTCTTGGACATACGGGACCGGCCTTGGTGGTGGTACATGTGTCAGACAAGTGTTCTGGGCCTCAACATGGAGGGTGCGGGCATTCAAGTCAGTCTGGGCTGAGGAGAAGGGTGCCAGTGGGGTACTCTGAGTTTCTGCATTGGTCACCTTTCCTGTTTCCTTTGTCTCGCACACACAGTGGCCATTCTTTGAGTATGCAAGAAGCACGCTTGTCGCAGGATTAAAGACTCCACTGGGAACGTTGTGTTGGGGATTGACAATTACAGGTGCGGGAGAACACAACTGGGAAAGCCTCCAGGAGGCCAGGACATCTGAAGTGGGAGAAATGGAGCATTCCCTGATGTCTAATGGGGTGAGTTGGCATGAAACAGCCAATGGCCATCAGCATTTCCCCCAAACTTGGATACCAAGTTTGCAGCCTAGAAGCCAGGGACGGGGCCATGAGGACGACCAAGGGGTCGGAGGTAGACTGAACAGAGCCCTTTGCAAAGTTCCCCACTGGAAAAGGCACCAAGGCTCTTGAGTATCTCTAAGAAGGTGAGGGCCCTGTGCAAACATCCTTCCAGATAGAGTCTTGGGACCGAGTCACCTGGCTCCGAGTATAAAGGTTTGGGATGGCATATCAGCGTGTTAGGGATGCCGTAAGAAAGCACCGTAGACTGAGAGGCTTAAACAACAGAGATTTAGCTCAGAGTTCTGGTGACTGGAAGCTTGAGATCAAGATGTCAGCACAGCTATGTTCCCTCTTGAAAATGTTAGAGAAGGATCTGTTCCAGGCCTCTCTCCCAGCTTCTAGTAGCTCCTCGGCTTGTGGCATCCAACTCTGTCTTCACATGGTGTCCTCCCTGAGTGTGCGTCTGTGTCCAAATCTCCCCCTTTTATGACAACACCAGTCCTTTTGGAAAAGGAGCCCACCCTACCCCAGTCTGACTAGGCTGTTTCCATATAAGGCCACCTTCAGAGGTGCCCAGGGTTAGAACTTCGACATTAAATTTGGTGGGGACACAATTCAATCCATAACAGATGGGTGTCACTCCCGGAGTTCTGGGGCACAGTTCCACATGCTCCATTGGCACACAGCTGACTCACACTGGCGTCTTGTTTCATCCTCTCAACGACCGCCCGCCCTGCAAGATGGGGAGGCCGAGCACATTTCTTTCGATGTAAGAGGCTGGGGGCAGTTAAATGGCTGTGGTTCGGACAGTCACCCTGTACACACCCCCCGAGACCTGCTCGGCAGCCTGCTTCCCAGCTGTGACCATGGCAGGGTAATCAGCCTCCCTGCATCTCTGTTGTGGGAAGGCTGAAACGAGTTTGCAGAGGGTCTGGTGCAGTGCAAAGCCAAGTGGGTGTTCACAGGCCCTCACTACCCTCCCCTCTCCCCTTGTGTGGCTCTCGGTGTCGAAAATCTCTTGAATTGAGCTGAGAGCCAGATGAGGGCAGGGGTAGGAGAGCGTATATAACATGCCCAAGGTCACAAGGTTAAACCTCTTTCCCACGCAGAGCACCATCCTGTCCAGCACCCTGTCCCCCATACCCCTTCTCTGCAGGCGTTTTTTCCCCTCTCCTGGGCTGGCTCACCTTCCCCTGCCCTTTAGCTCCCTCCCGGTTCTGCCCCCACATCGTCTTCTGTCTTCCCAAAGATTGGGGAGGTGGCTGCACTATATCTTCAACACATTTTATTGAGGGGCTGTTATGGATGTAGCCTGGGGCTGGGTGCCCAATTTCAGCCAGACACCGGAGGATCAGATTGGGATCCAGCAGTTCCTTCCACAGACCTTTGACCTTGGAAAAGGAGATATGACCTTGGAAAAGGAGAAGTGACCTCAGGGAGTGTAGGTGGGGAGGGGGGCTGTGGCAACTGGGCTACAGAATCTTAGAGCTGGATGGAACCCTGGAACACTCCTACTCCAGGCCACAGAGGGGCAAACCCGGGAGGGGAGGTGATGTGTCAAGGTCAAATGTTGGGTGGTGCCCGGTGGCAGAAGCCAGGCATCTGAGGCTATATTGGGACCAAAGGGGGACGTGGGGGCTGCCTTCCGGTGTCTGTGAGCCTAGTTCCCAAGGTTGGAGGGGCTTGTGTCGGTGCAGGGGTCGCCTCCAGGGCTCCTGAGGGGAGGGAGGGGAGGCTAAAAGCAAAGTGGGGGAGCGATCTGGGGATTGTGGGAATGTAGGGCCGTGCACCCGCCCCCGGCCATGCGTGGGGCGCCGGGAGAAGGGGCTGGCGGGCAGGGTGGGTCCTGCGGGGGCTCGCGCGTGGGGGCCGGGCCGGCCGGGGCGGAGTGAGTCACGGCCCGCCCGCTCCCATTGTGCGGCCCGGCGGCGGCGGCGGTGGCGGCGGCGGAGCTGCGGAGCCGAGCGCGAGGAGGTGGAGCCCCGGGCTGCGGGCTCCGGCGCCTGCGTCCGCCCGGCCGGCCCGGCTCGCCGCCGCCGCGGGCGCCCCCCGGCCGTCCGGCCCTGCGCGGCGCCAGGCCCCGGAGCGCGCGCGGGAGATGGGGCGCGGCGGCCGGCGTTGGCCCCGCACGCTCCGGAGCCCCGAGGTACCGCAGGGCGGGGCGCGGCGGGCCAGGACCAGGGCTGGGGCCCCGGAGTGTCCCGGGCGTGGCGGGGCCTCGGATGGGCGCGCGGGCGGGCGGGGGGATCGGGCTCGGCGAGGGGGAGAGGGCGGCCGCGCGAGGCTCCTGACCCCGCCCTCCTCCCCCAGGGCTCCTCACTAGGCCCCTGCAGCGCCCCCTTCTTCTCAACCGGGTCACGGGTCCCTCAGTGAGCAAGGCTCCCAAGTCGCCTCCCCGGCCATGGCCAACGGAGTGATCCCGCCGCCCGGGGGCGCCTCCCCCCTACCCCAGGTGACTGACGCGCGCGGGGGTGGAAGAAGACGGGAGGGACCCCCAAAGAGGAGAGGGGAGTCCTCTGGACGACCTTGGGACCCCCAGATCCAGGGATGGAGCTGGGTTGGAGGGTATGGGGTGGGGGGGGGGCGCGCTTTGGTATTTTTCAGTTCTGTTGCCCCCTCCCCTCCCAAGCCCGGGGAGCCTGGGATGCTGACCCAAGCCTGGGGCTCAGGGAGAGGGGGTTGTTGAAGGTGGAGCCCGCTGGTCTCCCCCTCCCACAGCCAGGGCTGGGAGTTGGGGGGGTGGGGGAGATGTGGGGCGTTCTTGGGTCAAGGGTCCTTAGGAGAGGCTGTCTGAGCCTGCAGGTCCGGGTGCCCTTGGAGGAGCCCCCTCTGAGTCCAGACCTGGAGGAGGAGGACGATGACTTGGGCAAGACCTTGGCTGTGAGCAGGTTTGGGGACCTCATCAGCAAGCCCCCGGCCTGGGACCCTGAGAAGCCCAGCCGCAGCTACAGCGAGCGGGACTTTGAGTGTGGGTAGCCTGGGGACCCCTAGTGTGGCCGCCCTCACCACCATCACCTTCATTGCCACCATCACCGTGCTCACCACTGGCTTGGTCACCCAGTGCCATCTTGTGCTGGACGCTGTGCTGGACGCTGTGCTGGGCCACCATGCCATGTTAAGTCATCCTGCCTCACTCACCCATCGCCTGTCCACCTTCCAGGGGACCGGGCCCCAGACGCAGGGGAGACACAGGGAGATGGGCCTGAGGCTTCCCTCCGTGACCTTCGTCTTCCCCAAGTCTCTGCCATACCTCTGGCCCTGCTCTCTTCTCTCTGCCTCCTCCCTCAGCTCTGACTCTGCCTTCCCCCCTTGCTGTATCGTGTCCTATTTCCCCGAGACCCCCTTTCACGACCTTCTCCCTTAGGCCCATTCCCCCGCTCTGCCAGGCCTTACCAATGGCAGGACGTGGATACAGGTGTCGGGGGGAGCCTGGCTCTCGAGGAAGGACTAGGGTGCCCTTGTTTGAGGCCCTGAGCTAGAATAAGGTGTGTGCCCCTAGGGTGGCGAGGGGCCCCCTTCTGCTGTGGGGACCCCAACCGGCTCTCCTGCACCCCCAGTTCACCGGCACACATCCCACCACACCCACCACCCGCTCTCGGCGCGCCTGCCTCCACCCCACAAGCTGCGGCGACTGCCCCCCACCTCTGCCCGGCAGACCAGGAGGAAGAGGAAGAAGGAGAAGACCTCTGCTCCCCCCTCTGAGGGGACCCCTCCCATCCAGGAGGAGGGGGCAGCCGGAGTGGAGGAAGAGGAGGAGGAGGAGGAGGAGGAAGAGGAAGGGGAATCTGAGGCAGAACCTGTGGAGCCCCCGCCCTCAGGGTCCCCACAGAAAGCAAAGGTATGGGTCTGCCCCCGAAGGAGCACCGACTCCTCAGGGAGGGGTGCAGAGAGGAGAGGAAGGAAGACGAAGCAGAGGGGGCTGGGGCTGCCTGGGGGAAGCAGAGTCGGGGGTTGGGGGCTGAGTCTGGGCAGGGACCCAGGCACTCTGCTTTGTCCACAGTTCTCCATTGGAAGTGACGAGGATGACAGTCCTGGCCTCTCCGGGAAGGCTGCCTTCACCAAGCCCCTGCCCTCGGTGGGCCCTTGCTCTGACAAGAGCCCCCAGCAGTCAGTCAGGTACTGGCATCCAGCCCAGAGCAGGTCCCAGGCTTCTTCCTGACCCTGGGGATTGTCCCCAGCTCTGACCCCGGGGAAGAGGGGAGGAGAGGAGAGGGGGCGGAGGAAGCGGGGAGGGGCATGCCTCCCTCTCTATCCACATGACTGACAAAGAGGAGAGAGAAGGTGTCACTAGAGAGGACAGGGCTAGAGGGGGAAGGACAGAGAGGAAGGGGGGGACTGGTGTGGTGGGGGCAGGGAGCTGGACGTGAGCTTCCTTCTCTGCCCAGAAGGAGTCTGTGTCTAGTGCCCAGGGGGCTATTCCAGGCCCCACCCCAAACTGGAGGAGGGCAAAGGAACCCCCTAACCTGGCCCATCTCCACCATGGTTCCCTGTCAAGTCCAAGGCTGCCATGGTGCCTCCTCAGCTCCCCGAGCCCCCGGGCCCGGGCCTCCCGAGTCGCTGGGGAGAAGAGCCGGCCCTGGAGCCCGTCGGCCAGCTATGACCTTCGGGAACGGCTGTGCCCAGGCAGTGCCCTGGGTAGCCCAGGTGGCCCGGAGCAGCAGGTGCCCACTGACGAGGCGGAGGCCCAGATGCTGGGCTCCGCGGACCTGGACGACATGAAGAGTGAGTGACACCCTGTGGCAGCCCCCCTGGCCCACCCCCATGGGCGCCCCGCCTGTGAGGAACCTTGGGGAAGCTCTGTGTTCTCCCCAGACTAGCGCTGGGTCCCCTCTGCAGTATCCCTGTCTGCTGGAATGTGGCCAGGGGCGGGGAGCTCACTACCTCACCAGGCCACTTCTCTGGTTGCCAGAGCTGAGATTTCCCTTCATGACACCTCTGTCCTTCTGTCCTGATTCTGTCCTCTGAGTCACCCCCTGAATAAGGCAACCTCTCTTCCCCATGGCATTTGGAGATTTTATATCTCCTCTTCCCCTAAGGCTCATCTTCTCATCTTCTTTTTGGCCCCTTCACACTGGCCCCCTGAGCGTGGGCCACTCTTCTGGGTCCTGCTTCTCCCTACATCAGGGGCTCCATACTTGTCACACCACCGTTGGCAGGGCCTGGCCGTGATCTCGGCACATTCCTTCCGTCTTATCAGTGCCCTGGTTTCTGTGCCACCTGTCATCACCCACGGGGCTCTGTGCCCGGGCCAGGGGCATCACTGACCCCACCTCCCTCCCCCTTGGAACCACAGTGTGTGGGCGCGGGTGGGAGGGAGGGCTTTGAGCTCAGTACGTCATGGAAAGTTGCCAGGGCCTGAGGACAGGGACAGGAACAATCCGATGGCAGCAGTGGTGTGGGGGTGGGGGTCAGGGGGAGGGCGTGTTTACAGACTCAGGGAGGGGGCTGGAAGCAGCAGGGAGCAGGCCCGGGGCTGCCAGGAGTCAGGAGGCTCTGGTTGGGTGAAGACCACTGGCCCAGGCTCCCACCTTTTAGGAAAGCCAGGGCTCTGGGAGGGAGCAGGGGCCGAGGGCTCGGCCCCCGGGGGAATGATGAGCCTGCTGGAGGAGGTCACAGAGCCCATCGGGGCACCAAGCCCTAGGCCTGAGGACGCTGAGAGTCGGGGCCCTGGAATGGCCCCAGCCCCCAGCACTCGAGACTCGCTGACCTCAGAGGACTTAGAGATGTTGGTGCTGGACCTTGATGACTGTGACCCATGGGAACCCACCCAGGGCCAGCTGAGCCCCATGGCAGGGGGACCAGCTTGTGAGTAACTGGGCAGCTGGCCTTTCCGCAGCTGCTGGCCTGGAAGGGGCAGGCGGGGAGGAAGGGACAGAGCTCTCCTTGAGTCTGCCAGATGTGTGTATCAATGGGGGAGACCTGGGTGCTGAGAGAGGGCACAGGGAAATTGTTGGGGGCCTGGTGAATTGATACAGGTCATAGAGCTCCAGCACGAGAGGCAGCGGCCATGGGCGAGGGAAGGGAGCTGGGGCCGTGGACTGAGCTGGGGTCTGCCTTTTTACTGTGCTTTGGCCGGTGGTCCCCTGTGTTACTTTGGGCTAGTCCATCTCCCTGTCCGGGCTTCACTGTCCTTGTCTGTGGTGTGGAGGTGTGGACATGGCCCCTGGGCGACCGTGGCACCCGCCAGGTAGACTGGCTGGGCAGAGCAGGGGGCCGGAGGGGTTAACTGTGGCCGTGAGGCCCTGAGCTGGACCCCTGGGACCACGAAGCCTGCCTCGTCTGCAGGTCACCGGCTGGAGGACAACCCTGGCATGCGGCGTCACCTAGTGAAGAAGCCGTCGCGCACGCAGGGTGGGAGGGGCAGCCCCGGTGGCTTGGCCCCCATCCTGCGCAGGAAGAAGAAGAAGAAGACGTTGGATCGGAGGCCTCATGAGGTACCGGGCCTGCGGCTTCCTCTCCCCTCCTCTCCCCAGAGCCTTCTCTTCCCTCCTCCCTGCCTCGCCTGGGCACCGTGTCTCTGAGACTGCCGGTCCCACCTGGCGGCCCCCAGACCCTCACCTTGGCGTCTGCCTCAGGTGTTTGTGGAGCTCAATGAGCTGACGCTGGACCGCAGCCAGGAGCCCCACTGGCGGGAGACGGCGCGCTGGATCAAGTTTGAGGAGGATGTGGAGGAAGAGACAGAGCGCTGGGGCAAGCCCCACGTGGCCTCGCTCTCCTTCCGCAGCCTTCTGGAGCTCCGGAGGACCATCGCCCACGGTAGGCGCCCCGCGGGCCTGGCCCTGGGGTGCAGTGCCCTCTTCAGAGACCCCGGAGGTTGGCCCGCAGCAGGCCGTCCAGCTCTTGGGGACTGCTCCCTGGAGTCCTGGGCCCAGGCGAGGTCCGGCTGCCACTCTGGAGACGTGGGGTCTGACTGCTTGCGTAGCCGTAAGCTCTGAGGGGCCTGGGCTGTGCCTCTGGTGCCCGGTGCAGGACCTGGGCCGTAGTAGGCCGCAGTCCACGTGCGGGAAGCTCGCCCGTGGCTCCCCTTCCCGGGTTTGGAGGGGCCGTCCCTTGCTCTTGCGTTCCCTTTGCACACCCCCCTCTCTGGCTCGGCGAGGCCACGTGGAACGGTGTGGAACGGTGAGCCCCGGGCGCTTGGCTCGCGCCGCGTGTCTGCCTGCCCCAGGGAAGTGAGGCGGCCGGGGTGGTTGTTCCTATCTGACGGGGTCCTGCCCCCTTCCTCGACTGTGCCCCCAGGAGCTGCCCTCCTGGACCTGGAGCAGACCACTCTGCCGGGTATCGCACATCTCGTGGTGGAGACCATGATCGTGTCTGACCAGATCCGTCCGGAGGACAGGGCCAGTGTCCTGCGCACCCTTCTGCTGAAACACAGGTGCCAGGGTGGGGCGCCTGGGACGGGGCCTTTAGGTCAGCTGCTCTTCCAGGAGCACAGACTCACCTGTGTGGCTTTCTAGCCTCTGCTTGCATAACCCAGGCGACAGGGAGTTTATTCCTCGTTCATCTTTGGACAGCACCAGCCGTTAGAAGGTTCTTTCTTACACTGAGGTACAAGGGATGCAGACCCTTTTCTTTTTTCTCTTCTCTTCTCTTCTCTTCTCTTCTCTTCTATTCTTTTCTTCCCTTTTCTCTTTTTTTCTTTCCTTTTCTTTTTTTCTTTTTTCTCTTTTCTTTTTTTTCTTTCTTTTCTTTTCTCTTTTCTCTTTTCTTTCCTTTTCTCTTTTTTTTTCTTTTCTTTTCTTTTTTCTTTTTCCTTTCCTTTTCTCTTTTTTCTTTTTTTTCCTTTGTTTTGCTTTTTTCTTTCATGTTTTTTTAAATGTTTTTATTTATTTTTGAGAGAGAAAGTGAGAGAAAGAGGATGAGCAGGGGAGGGGCAGAGAGGGACACACAGAATCCGAATTAGGCTCTGAACTGTCAGCACAGAGCCCAACGCAGGGCTCAAACTCACAAACTATGAGATCATGACCTGAGCCAAAGTCGGATGCTCAACCGACTGAGCCACCCAGGCGCCCCACCCCCGGCCCCGACCCTTTATTTCTCATTTCTTCATGACCTCAGTCCACTAAGGGCATCTCCTCTTAACCTGCCTTGCTCCCTCTGCCCTCTTCACAGCCATCCCAATGATGACAAGGACACTGGCTTCTTTCCCCGAAACCCGTCCAGCTCCAGCGTGAACTCGGTCATGGGGAATCATCACCCAACCCCCAGCCATGGCCCTGACGGTGCAGTGCCTACCATGGCCGAGGACGTGGGGGAACCAGCCCCTCTCTGGCCTCATGACCCAGATGCCAAGGAGGTCAGTCGCCTTGCTCTGACCTGGGCTGGGGGACTGAGAGGGCTTCTGATTTCACACTGGAGGCCACTGATGGCTTCGTTGAGTGGGTCAGGAAGGTTGGATGCCTGGTACCACACAAGGCATGTGGGGGATCCAGATACGCATGAGGGCCTCTGCCCTACAGAAATAGGAGGTTTAGATGAGATGATGCGACAGACCGATGGGAGCCGTTTAAATGAGATAAGGCTGAGGTGGTCGTGAGCTGCTCGGAGGAGGGGTCCACAGCCCGAGTGGTCTGCTCCCGATGTGGGGCGCCTCACCCCGGGGAGGGACAAAACAGGGCCCAGGTCCAGAGGTTGGAGGGCAGAGTCCAGGGGGGCTGAAGCAAGGGAGGGGATGGCCTGCCACGGCCTCCGGTCAGGGTCCCAGCCCTATTCCAGTTCTGCGTCCTTAGAAGCCCCTCCACATGCCTGGGGGAGACAGTCACCGGGGAAAAAGCCTGAAGCTACTGGAGAAGATCCCTGAAGATGCCGAGGCTACTGTTGTGCTCGTGGGTAAGGAGGGTGGGGGGCTGGGGTTACTGGGTGTGTGGGTTTCCTTCCACTGTGGTCTGCTGGTCTTATGCTCTGGCCTGCAGGCCACCTCTTCCACCCCTGGCCAGCCCCCCAACTTGCACCTGCTTTTCCTGACAGCCTGTCTTGCCCCCAGCTCTTTCTTTCTCAGTCCTCTGCCTGCCTCCCGTCCAGTTTTCTGCCGTATGGGACTGCTGCTAGTCTGTACAGCACTTTTGGGGGAGTTACAGAGAAGCACTCTTTCTTGAAGACTGTGAACGTTTCATCTACTGATGAATCATAATAAATATGTAAACGTATGAATGAATAGGGTTTCTTTAGATTGGGGTTTCTTCGTGCAGCACGCAACCTGCTCAACTGTACATGACAGCCCCAGACGTTTTCTTTAGGGCCAGCCTGGACTGATCCTCTTTACCCAGTGCCCGGTGCCTTACTCTCCCCCACAGGCTGCGTGCCTTTCTTGGAGCAGCCGGCGGCAGCTTTTGTGCGACTGAATGAGGCTGTGCTCTTGGAGTCTGTGCTCGAGGTCCCGGTGCCGGTTCGCTTTCTCTTTGTGATGCTGGGTCCCAGCCACACCAGCACTGACTACCACGAGCTTGGGCGCTCCATTGCCACCCTCATGTCTGACAAGGTGGGTCCTGCAGGCCCCGGGCTGGGTGCTCTAGGCCTGTTCCCCTGAGCCCTACTTTTCCCCAGTCTCTCCCTGCCTACCTTGGTGCCTGTGGATGCAGGGGTGCTGGGGGCCCTTCTGGGTGGAGGCAGTGCTCTGGAATGGTTGTGAAGGAGCTGTTGGCCAAGGGGAGAAGAGGGAGCCCTAGGCTGGGGCCGTTGGAAGGCGAGGTGGTTGAAGAGGGAGAAAGAGTTCTGGATGAGTCATGAGACTTGAAGGGGAGGGCTGGGTATGTCGGTCTTTGCTGTGGCTTCTCCTTGGCTTGGATAGGAAGGTCCTCTAGCCAGGGGTGATGTTGGAAATCCGTACTGACCAACCTGTAGGGTGTGGGTACTCTAGTCAGAATGGTTTCGGGGGCCCCTGCTATGCCAAGCGTTGCCCCTTTAGTTGTGGCGTTGTGGAAAAATCTCGAAGCTCCTAGGGGAACAGAAAGCATTTGGAGGTTCAGGGTTGTGGCCGGCCGATTGCTGGCCTGCAGGGACATGACTCCGTATTTTGACAATCGGACTGGATGTGTATACGTGGCCAGACCTCCACCCTGCCTCTGGCTCTGTGAGGGCCCAACGCCTCCTCTCCGAAGCCCTCCCAGGGGCGCTACTGGGAGGCTCAGCCCTTGCCTCTCCTGCCCCCAGCTGTTTCATGAGGCTGCCTACCAGGCAGATGACCGGCAGGACCTCCTGAGTGCCATCAGCGAGTTCCTGGATGGCAGCATCGTGATCCCCCCATCGGAGGTAGAGGGCCGTGATCTGCTGCGCTCTGTGGCCGCCTTCCAGCGCGAGCTGCTGAGGAAACGGAGGGAGCGTGAACAGACCAAAGTGGAGATGACTACCCAGGGAAGCTATGTGGCCCCTGGGAAAGGTCAGCCCCTTTGGGGCCCATCCCCTACCCGCCCTGGAGCTCCTAAGGTCGTGACCCAGCCTGCCCTGACTCCCTAGCTCCTGCATGCCCACTCCCAGCCCCTGTCGGGGAGGACTGAGCCCAGGGCCCTGCTGCAGGAGGGGTGGTCTGTGCTCCAACAGCCCCTTGTTCCCCCAGAGCTGGCTGTGGAGTTGGGGGGCTCTGAGGCGACCCCCGAAGATGACCCCCTGCTGCGGACTGGCTCAGTGTTTGGGGGGCTCGTGCGGGATGTGAAGCGTCGGTACCCGCACTACCCCAGTGACCTGCGAGACGCCTTGCACTCCCAGTGCGTGGCAGCCGTGCTGTTCATCTACTTCGCTGCCCTCAGCCCCGCCATCACCTTCGGGGGCCTGCTAGGTGAGAAGGAGGGGAGGCGGGGCGAGGCGCCCAGCGTCACCCTCAAGGTCTGTGGTCGGAGGACCCCAGGGATCACTCTTGCAGGGGGTGGGAGGGGTGCAAGGGGCGAGGGAGGCTGTGGCCGCCCCAGGGGTGCTGGTGGTGAGGGGCCTGGGAGGGCTGGGCTGGGCTCTGGGGGGCTGCTCTGTACTAGTTGGGTCCCCAGGTCACGGTAAGCTAGATGAAGAGGAGGGCCCGGGTCCAAGGAGCCAGGCCAGGGCCCTCCCACTGACCCTCGCCCTCGCCAGGGGAGAAGACGGAGGGCCTGATGGGCGTGTCCGAGCTGATTGTGTCCACCGCCGTGCTTGGCGTCCTCTTCTCCCTGCTGGGGGCCCAGCCGCTTCTTGTGGTCGGCTTCTCCGGGCCATTGCTGGTGTTCGAAGAAGCCTTCTTCAAGGTGACGGCGCTACCCTGCCCCTCCCCAGGGATCAGCTTCTCACGCCCTGTCCCCTGGCCCAGGCCATGGGTCCCTGCAGTGTCTCCCCTCCTCCCCCTTTGGATCCCATGACCTCCACCCCCCCCACCCCCCCCCGCCCAGGGTCTCTGACCTCTGTGGGTAACCACACCTCCCTCCTGTCCTCCAGTTCTGCCGAGCCCAGGACCTGGAGTACCTCACCGGCCGGGTGTGGGTTGGCCTCTGGCTGGTGGTTTTTGTCCTTGCCCTGGTGGCCGCCGAAGGCAGCTTCCTGGTCCGCTATATCTCACCTTTCACCCAGGAGATCTTCGCCTTTCTCATCTCGCTTATTTTCATCTATGAGACCTTCCACAAGCTCTACAAGGTGGAGGTCCAGACAGGTCTTGGGGGGTGGGCGTAGGTGGGGGCTGGGAAGCGCCCTGGGGAGGAGAGCATGGGGGTGGCGCATGGAGCCCTGGGAGCAGAGGGGGCAGGGAGGAGGGCTCCGTTGGGTGTGGGCTTGGGGGGTTGGGACACCCTGGGCTAGGTCAGCACTGAAGGGCAGGGAGCCACAGCCAGAGGGTACAGGTTGGAACTCCAGTGGGGTCCAACCAGTATGTGATGGAGTGGGGCGCTGTCGGTGCTATGGGGCTCCTTTTGTAGAGGACTGTGTGTGTGTGTGTGTGTGTGTGTGCGCGCGCACGCGCGTGTGCGCGTGCATGGTGTAGCTGGGTGTCCTGTGACGCTGTTGCCTGGTCAGGTATGTGAGGACCCAGGCTTCGCCCTCACAGCTGTATGAAATCAGGGTGATGAAATTAGGCTCACCTGCCCAGGTTCAGTGTCACAACCTTGTAACCCACACAGGTATTCACGGAGCACCCGCTGCTGCCATTCTACCCTCCCGAGGGGGCATTGGAGGCTGGGCTAGACCTGAATGGGAGCGCCCTGCCCCCCACTGAGGGGCCACCGGGCCCGAGGAACCAGCCCAACACGGCTCTGCTGTCCCTCATTCTCATGCTTGGGACCTTCCTCATTGCCTTCTTCCTACGAAAGTTCAGGAACAGCCGCTTCTTGGGTGGCAAGGTGCGTGGCTGGGGAGTGGGGAGCCCCCGTGGGTCCCCCCCACCCCCAGTTCCTGCCGTCACTGCCAGTCTCCGCTCCAGAGAGGGGCTTCCCCCTTGTCCCGGTCAACCCATGGACCTAAACCAAATCTGTGCAGTCCCTTCCCCACCGGAAGCGTCAGAGAAATTGAATCAGGGGAGGAATGTCCTCTTGAGCTGCGCAGCACCCGTGGGACTTAGAGGGACGGGTCAGGGGATTTCTGGCTCCAGCTCAGACCCAAGGGAATCGGGAGTAATGAGCCCTCATGTCAGTGCCCCTGACCCTCACGTTCACCTTCTGCTCCTTTACTCCTCTCTCCAGGCTCGCCGCATCATTGGGGATTTTGGCATCCCCATTTCCATTCTGGTGATGGTCCTAGTGGATTACTCTATTACAGACACCTACACGCAGGTGAGCGAGCTCCCCTGCCCCCCAGCCCCGGCAGGGGATTCTCACCCCAGAGTCTTGAGAGGGAGGCCACGACTCGTTCCCATTGCTGCAGTGGCCACGATCAAGGGTGGGCCTCAGCTTTCCTAGTGACATGGTGACCTGCTGGGGCCGCGCTGGGGTGGGTGGGTAGGCTGGGGGCCGCTGAGGAGGCCAGCCGGGGGGGGTGGGGGTGAGGCTGCGTGACCCTGTGCCTAGACTCCTGGAGCAAGTAATGGGCTGGGGGCCAAATGACAGGTGTCCCTGGGCCTCAGGGAGAAAAGATGTCATTCTCTTTTACCAGACCCTTGCAGGGACAGTGACTTTGGAAGATGGAAAACTAATTTCCCCAAAACCTGTTCACATCCAGGTTTCCTGGAGTCCTGGGACAGGGAACACAGAACTTGGTGGTGGGGGCAGTGCCACCCTGTGGGGTTCTTAGCATGGGGAGGCCGTGTGCCTGAACCCTGTCTTCCTTCCTGCCATGCAGAAGCTGACGGTGCCCACAGGGCTCTCAGTGACATCCCCCCATAAGCGCACGTGGTTCATCCCACCCCTGGGCAGTGCCCGTCCCTTCCCGCCCTGGATGATGGTGGCGGCGGCTGTCCCTGCCCTCCTGGTCCTCATCTTGATCTTCATGGAGACACAGATCACTGCGTGAGGGGGCTGGAGGACCCTGGGTGGAGGAGGTTGGGGAAGAGCGGGAAGCGGTGGGAGTGGTGGCAAGGGGGGGGCACGTGGGCCCGGGCACAGTTTCCCTGCGGTGCTGTGACACGATACCCATCTGTCTGCATCACCATTTGCGAGGTGGCACTTGGCAGTCCTCACCACACTCTGGCAGTACGTTCTCTCGCCCAGTAATGCTCGCATGTGTCTCATTTTGGTTTTAAACCACAACGTGGTGAGATCTGGCATCTGGCTTTTGTGGTGCTTTAAATACCCACAGTATGAGATTTTAGCTCTGATTTGCTTAGCCGTGAGAACATCACTTTGGGAACTTGAAAGAGGAAACTGGCAGGCCCTGGGGAGAGCTCTTCCCTGCATGTCGTTCCCCCACGATGACGCTGTCCCTGCTGCGCGTGCCCGGCCTCGCGGCTGGCCTGCCCTCCTAGCCCCTCAGCCCTCACTTCCCGTCCCGTCCCTGCAGGCTCATCGTCAGCCAGAAGGCACGGAGGCTGCTCAAGGGCTCTGGCTTCCACCTGGACCTGCTCCTGATCGGCTCGCTGGGGGGGCTCTGTGGGCTGTTTGGGTTGCCCTGGCTCACGGCTGCCACCGTCCGCTCAGTCACTCATGTGAATGCACTGACTGTTATGCGCACTGCCATCGCTCCTGGCGACAAGCCCCAGATCCAGGAGGTGCGGGAGCAGCGGGTCACTGGAGTGCTCATCGCCAGCCTCGTGGGTGAGAGCACCCACCTTGCAAGGCTCCCTGCCCCCACCCCACAGACTTGCCTTCTCGGACCCTGTGGCCTTAAATCCACTGTCTATCCCGGACTTGACCCAGGTGACTCCTGAGTCTCCGAAGGCATCACGTCTAGCACCCGCTGTGACCCCAACCTGCCTCTTAACACTCTGTGAACCTTTTTACCGCGAGCCTTTTCCTGGTTCTCTGTCCTGCTCCATCTTCTCTTGTTTGTAGCGACGAGGCCCAGATCCCCTCTCCACGGGGCCCGTCCATCTTCATGGGGGCCGTCCGAGGGGTCAGGTAGGTCTGTGTCACCTCCTCCAGGCCTGTCTATCGTCATGGGGGCTGTGCTGCGCCGGATCCCGTTGGCTGTGCTCTTTGGGATTTTCCTGTACATGGGGGTCACGTCACTGTCCGGCATCCAGCTGTCTCAGCGTCTGTTGCTTATCCTCATGCCGGCGAAACACCATCCTGAGCAACCCTATGTGACCAAGGTAGGGCCAGGAAGCATGGAGGTGGGGAGGAGGGGTGATGGGGAGGGGCCGCGAGGGATTCCCGGGCTGGAGATGGACAGGATGACGGTGGAGGGTAAGTTGGGGCCTGGGGAGCTGAGTCCCCAGAGACTCGGTGGGGGGGGAGCAGGCCGAGGGCTGCGCCGCCGTGAGACTCAAGGCCGGTTCCCCAGGTGAAGACGTGGCGGATGCACCTGTTCACCTGCATCCAGCTGGGCTGCATCGCGCTGCTCTGGGTCGTCAAGTCCACAGCGGCCTCACTCGCCTTTCCCTTCCTGCTGCTGCTCACGGTGCCTCTGAGGCGTTGCCTTCTGCCCCGGCTCTTCCAGGAAAGGGAGCTGCAGGCGGTAAGGGATGCCGCGCGGGGCGGTGTGAGGGCAGATGGGCCCTGGAATCGGGGGCTCCTGGGTCGCAGCCTCTGCTGTGCCACCTGCTAGTTGTGTGACCAGAGGCAAGTTACCTAACCTCCTGGAATCTTACCTCCAGCTGTAGGAAAGGGCTGATAATGGAGTCTTCCTTATAGGAGTGTCGTGAGGGTTAAGCGCTAATCCAGGTAAAGCACCAAGTGTGACGGTTTGGTGTGAAATCCGCACAGGACTACTGCAGATAGCTGTGCAGGTCGTGTCCTGCACAAAAGCACACAGCTCAGGGACAAGCGGGGGTGGCGTGGCACCAAAACCCACCCCGAGCTCTGTTTTGGTCAGCTGGAGGAAGGGACGTGGTTTTGAAGTCACCCACCCGAACGCGGTGTACAGGGTACCACAGGACCGAGAATTGGCCCCTTGGAAGTACTTGAGTGGCGGTAGCGGCTGTCACCGTTACTGTTATCGGGAGGTGTCACTGGGCCGGCGACCTGAGGGTTTTGGCCAGAGGGAAGTGTTTCAGGCTGGGGTCATGGTCCCCGCAGTCAGCGAGGCCCGGGAAGGTGTGGGCTGCTGGCCGGAGGCGTTGCCGGGGACTGGGAGGGCGGGAGCCGCCTCCCTGCCTCTCCCAACCCTCTCCCTTCTGCAGCTGGACTCTGAAGACGCTGAACCAAACTTTGACGAGGACGGCCAGGATGAATACAACGAGCTGCACATGCCCGTGTGATCCTCCAACGTGGTGCCCCTCAGAGACCCCGATACCTTAGTGATCGACACCTGGGCCCCAGTCGGAGCCCAGCCCCAGGGCCAGCGGGTTCCTCACAACCCAGCGACGTGCCTGGAACCACCACCGCCACGGCCAGAGCAGCCCGATGACTCTGCCCAGGGCACTGACCTTGGCTCACCCAGGCCCTTTCACAGACCAGACCGGCACAGGCTTTGAGCTCATTATAACCACACTCCTTGTCTTGTGTCTGCCTCACTTTCTTGGTTCCATCTCTGGTCTCTCAGGTCATACTTATCCAACTGGAATTGGAAGAATTCTATTTTCAGGGTCATCAAAGCCAGGGAGAGTTTGGAGGCAAGGACAGAATTCTTGGGGGAACGGGAGAGAATCAAGGCCACAGAAGGTCAGAGCTGGACCTTATCGTCACCCCCTTGGGCCCTCTCGAGTACAGCTGAGGAGGGAGCAGGAGGCTCAAGGTCTGGCTCAAGGTCACATACTGCTAATCTGGCCCCTACTTAGAAGGGGGAGGGTGGGAAAGGGGAAGGGGAGGAGGTTGCTCTGCTTTAGCCACTAGAGAAATCAGAGTGTCCCCAGTGGCTTTGGGACGGTAGAGGGAAATGGAAAATGTTTATCTTCTTTTCCTGATCCCTGGCATTCCGAGGAGCAGGGACAGTAGCCCAATCCCCTAGACGCCAGGGTGATGCTGGATTTGGGTCCCTGGACCATTTTAGATTCTCACGGCTTAAAAGAGTGGCAGTTGGGGATTCCTGAGGCCACTCCTTGTGCAACAGTCTGTTATGCCAGAAATAACCTGTGAGGCCTTGAAGAGGGTGCAAACTGGGAGCCCATTGCGTCACAGTTGCTAGGCAACCGGTAGCGTTGTGAAGCAGGTTGGCCCTGTGTTGCCCCCTGGTGGCCATTCTCTCACACTGCAGGCTCCGTCCCCACCGGGCAGGAGTAGCGCTGCCACCTGGTGGACCCGCTGGATCTCGTGGTCAGAGATCCCAGGGACGCACATTCTGTGCCTCCTTGGGAGACACCGAGAGGGGCCGGGAATGTTACGTGGAGTTCCACAGCCCCCTGGGTGGCTCTGTGCATCCCGTTCCAGGCTTCCTCAGCCCCACCCTAGCTGGCCTTGCTTCTTCCCTAGCCTTTTCCTAGTTTCGTCCCTCGTGTTCAGGCCAACAGCTAGAGCCCTGAAGCTGGTCAGCACAGAGGGGACAGAGCGCTGCGAGGCCGTTTGTGGTGTTCATAGGGAAGAGATGCCCTTCCAGACGTCCCAGATTGTCATTTGGGTTTAAGTATTTCAGTCCAGCCGGCCCCTTTGGTCTCCGGCGACACCATGGCCTCTAAGTTCATTTGGCCTTTGACTGGCTCCCTTGGCCTAATGAAGACAAAATCCCTTTTCCCTGAGGTTGGCCAAGTCCTGGTGGAATTTCAGAGGAACTGTGCCAGGAGCAAAGTGAATGGAGGTCAAACACAAAAACCCGGAAAGTAGATTGAGAGCAGAGCAGATTGCGAACGAGATGGCAGAGGCAACAGACGGGCGTGGCTGAGAGGAGTTGTATGCAGGGGTGGGGGTGGGGGGTCCGTCTGGGTGCGGGTGGGTTTCCCCATTTGATCTGGGGGATGCGGGGACCCCGAAGGAAAGAACTTACTACTTCCTAAGCCCCTGAGGGCAAGTGCTAACTTGAGCCACGAAAGCTTGGCTCTTCAATGGACACAGGCTGTGTCAGTCATCTCTACTTGGCAAATAGCTGGGAGGTGGGGGTGTTCCTCACCTGGAAAATGAGAAACAAGATGGCGGGGGCTTTTCAAAAGCAATGCATCTGGGTCCTGGCTGGTGGCCTTCAGTAAAAATAGGAGCCAGGGCCTCAGAGCAGTAGGTGAAAAGGTAGAACCAGATACAACTTCTGGCTAGTGAACATGTCACCCAGTGTGGAAAGATTTGAATAAGACCTAAGAGCCTGGGACCCTGAAGACAAGCGCTACCCACCTTTTCCCGGCCCCCATGGAGGGAAGGCAGGTGCAGTTGAATTAGGTTTTGGAGGCCAGAGTTGGCCAACCCATACACTGAACTGCCTGGTCAGGGGGATTCTTCCTCACCCAGGGTGGGGGCCTGTAGAGGCTCCAAGAGGCCCGAGGAGGTTGCAGCACCCCGAAAGTTTGCCAGGGATGGGTACCTTGAGGGTGGCAGAGGAAGGAGGCACGTGGGGGCCAGGTTAGGCATGGAAGAAAGACAAGGGATGATGAAGCAGTGGCAAACCCATAGAATGGCAGCTGGCTTGGTTTGGGGCCTGGACAGTTAGAACTCATTTCATTTCATTTGGGTTTTCTCTGACTTTCTCTTCACTGACCCTCTCACCTCATCCTCCTGGGGCATTGGGCAGCTTGATTGAGGATGTCTTCTTCCGGGGGAAGGAGAGGGAACCAACAGAGAGGAGCCCCATCTGGTACCATCTGGTGGCCCAGCTCTGGGGGACTACGATGGGGTTAGAGGCCACTTATTTATTTTTTTATTATAATTTTTTTATTTTAGAGAGTGAGAGCGCATGGGGGAGAGGGGCAGAGGGAGAGAGAGATAATCCCAACCAGACTTCACGCTCAGCGCAGAGCCCAACAAGGGGGTTAGATCATGACCCAGGGTCAAAAGTTGGATGCTCAATCGACTGAGCGACCCAGGTACCCTGAGGTCATGGTACTTAAAAATTTTTTTTGCTAAAGTTTATTTATTTTTGAGAGACAGAGACAAAGCACGAGCGGGGCGGGGGAGCAGTGGACAGAGAGAAAGGGAGACACGGAATCCAAAGCAGGTTCTAGGCTCCTAGCTGTCAGCACAGACCCCGACGCAGGCTTGAACTCAAGAACTGTGAGATCACGACCTGGCCTGAAGTCGGACGCTTAACCAACTGAGCCACCCAGGCACCCCTTTGGTATTGTTGAATGACAGGCCCCACTGCTATCTGCTTGAGACTAGAAGCAGCTTGGCAAGTGGGCACAAGCAAGGTGGGACAGGACCCTTCTGATAAGGAGAATAGTGGACCCACTGCCATTTTACCCTCCCCTTGCAGCTTTCTGAGTGGAGTCATGGCCACATCCTGGGTGGCTGCCCAACACTTTCGTTCTCAGACAAGTCCAAGGCCACTTCAGGCCCAGGGAAGTGCTACCTCATTCTTTTACTTTGAGCAAAGAGGGCGGCTGGCGCCTTGTTCCGCGCCGAGGATTCAGCTCACTCAAGATGTCTGATGCCCTCGTGAAAGCTTCTGGCTGTCAGCGCTCATAGACCATCTGCTTGGATTGCCCTGAACCCCTCCTTCAGGGCACAGAACCTGGCAATAATGTGTCCCATTTGGCAGCCTGTGTGACATCTCTTATTGTATTAGGTGACTCAAATAATGATCATGCCTGTTGACACTTAGAGCTTCCGAAGGGAATTCTGAGTAGCAATGGAAAGGCGAAGCAGAAGTCAAGGACACTTGTGCCAACACCGCCCGTATAGCTGGTCATTAAGCCATTGCTGAAAATAGCAATAAAACAGGTTCTGTGGATCCAACTGTGGATTGAATCTAGTGTGGCAAATAGGAAACCCAGAGTGAGGGGTTTGGTTTCCAGATAAATAAATGATATAACTCTCCGAGAGACAACTTGATTAGTTGTGTGCCCACTTGTGCAAAGAGCAAACTCCAGTATTTGTAGGGTTTATGTTCTGGAAGGAAGATTTATTTGAGACCTCTGCTGGGATTATTTTTAATCTAGTTGAAAATGTTTCTTTTGCTTTTTTTTTTTTTTTTTACATTTATTTATTTTTGATAGGCAGAGAGAGACAGAGCACAAGTGGGGGAGGGGCAGAGAGAGAAGGAGACACAGAATCCCAAGCAGGCTCCAGGCTCTGATCTGTCAGCACAGAGCCCGACGCCGGGCCCAAACTCACAAACCGGGAGATCATGACCTGAGCCGAAGTCGGACGCTCAACTGACTGAGCCACCCAGGCACCCTGGAAATGTTTCTTTTTATTGAACAAGTCTTTGTCAAGTGCTGACCGAGCAGGCAGCTGTTGGGATGTTCTGTGGGGGTGGGTGAGCCCCACTTAGATCTGGGGGGCCTGGAGAAGCAGCAGAGGGCTCTTGGGTCAGGGCTGCCATGGTCATGGAGGTGACGGACAGAGAGGAGATGGGTCCAACTGGAGAGAGAGCAGGCCTGGGGGCTGCTGGATGACAGTGTTGAGGAGAAGGGGGCACTGAGGAATGTACACAATGAGACTTTCATTTGAGGCTCCCTTAGCATGCTGGCCACGGCATGACTCCCATGGCACCTCCATGGCTCATATTCATCTGTCTCCCCTCTGGGCCATAAGATGGGCAAAGACCCAACCTGAGCCTTTTTTTTGTGCCCCTAACGACAACAACAGCAACGACAACAGCAGCCACAACAAAACAAGGCCTGGTCACAGGGGGGCATGGAGGGCAGAGAGGTGAGTAGGTGGCAGAGAAGGAAGGGTCAAGAGGTCAAGGACGCTGCCCTATTTAGGATCCCCTGAAAGCCAAGGGCGACACCAGTAGAACCGTTAAAAAATTCCGAAAGATGTTTTGGTTCTTGTGTTTGTTAGTTTCATTCACAGCTGTCACTTTCTTGGTGTCTGTTAGTGGTACTACCCTCAAGACCCAAACAGGCATTGTGGGTTTCTTTCTGAGTCGGCCGGAAGGAGAGATGTTGTGATGCTGCATACTAGGCTGATGAGCAGACGGTGGCAGGTGGGAAAGAGAAAGTGCCATCAAGGGCCCCAGGAGCTGTAGGAGCCAAGATAGGGGATGGATGGGAAGCCCGAGAGATGGCCCTGGGGCTCCAGTCAGCAGAAAGCTTTAAGTTCCATCTTAGCTGTCCCATTCCTGCTTTATGGGTGGTTCTTCAAAATGTTAATGATGGAGGGACCACAGCCTCTCCTTCGTTCTGGTTTTGGAGGTCCTGTCGAATATAGTGCTTCTTTGTAAGAGCTCTCCCTAATGCCAGGATCCCTGGAGGCCATCCTCATACCCTGTTTGCTCTCTGAGGCCCAGCCCTCACCTCCATTCCCACTATAGTTGAAAGTCATTTCTTATTGCTTCTCCTTAGTGTGGACATACAAATACATGATGCATTTATTTACTTTAGAAAGGGCAGGACCTTGCCTATTTCTCTTCTGTTTCCCATGCAACCTGAAGGGCTGTATGTAGCATATTCTAATGTTTGGGCTGATTGGTTGGGGGCTGTGATCTGTAAGGTCCTTCCTGGCTGTGCTGGCTTTGCTGTTGTTGAGGGCGTTGTGTTTCAGTGGCCAGAGCATGAGGCTGGGAGTCAGGAGTCCTGGGTTCTAGCTTGGCTCAGGGGATTAGGTGATGACTTTGGTTATGTCCCTTCATCTTTCTGGGGTATTGGGGATTTGCTTCAGTGCGTCTTCTGTGGACCTGTCCTTCCAACGGACCTGGACTGCTGCAGTGCCTGCCCCAGGAAGGGTGGGGAACAAGAGGCTGCAATGCCATGGTAACCCCCAAACAATCTATGGGCAAAGTTGCTAAGCTTAAGAACATTTTTCTTAGCCTTGCCAGGAAAATAGATCTTGGGAGAGCTCACTTTTCTATTCTCAGGGGAATTAGAAACTCAGGGCTCTCCAGGGGGTGAGGTAGGGTGAGGAGTGGGGCTGAGCGTTGATCTTGGAGGATGACTTTGGGAGTCATGACTGAATAATCAGACAAAGCTCTAAGAGATAACTGGAATTCAATTAGAGGAAAGTTTAATATCCATGAGAATTGTGCAGTCCTAAGGCATGAGAAGCACATGAAAAGAATGGGGGATTCTTTATTTTTTTTAAGGATTTTTTTAAGGGGTGCTTGGGTGGCTCAGTGGGTTGAGCGTCTGACTTAGGCTCAGGTCATGATCTCACAGTTGGTGGGCTTGAGCCCCGCATCGGGCTCTGTGCTGACAGCTCAGAGCCTGGAGCCTGCTTCGGATTTTGTGTCTCCCTCTCTCTCTGCCCCTCCTCTGCCTACACTCTCTCTCTGTCTCAAAAAATAAATATTAAAAAAAAATTTTTAAATTAAAAAATATTTTATTTTTTTAAGTAATTCCTACATCTAATGTGGGGCTCAAACTCATGATCCTGAGATCAAGAGTTGCACGCTCCACCAGCTGAGACAGCCAGGTACCCCTAGAATGTAGGATTCTTTAGAGTTAGATGGAAACATATATATAGTTACATACCTTAAGGGTCAAATAAATGCAAAATCAAATGTGGGCCCTGGAGAGGGGCTGTGGACTGGACTCTGGTTTGAAAACTAGTAATCAATTACCAGTATTTAAGGGAGTGGTCTCCCACCAATGAGGATCCAGTCAGCATCTGCCCCAAAGTTTTCATTGATGAACAACCTTAGTTAAAAAGAAGGAAATCATCTTTATCATGGATAGACATTTTAGTAGTCCAGGGAAAACATGAAATTCAGCACACAAATGTTTAAGGGAATCAAAACTGTAGTTTTAATATTTTCAAGTTAAAGGAATTTGTGTGTATATTATTGTCTTAGCTGTTTGGGCTGCTATAACAGGATACCATAGACTAGGTGGCTTATAAACAGAAATTTATGACTCACAGTTCTGGAGGTGGGGAAGTCCAAGATCAAGTTGCTATAGAGTTGGGGTGTGTGAGAGCCTAGTTCCTGGTTCCTAGATATCTGCCTGTCTTCTCACTGTGTCCTCACACAGCAGAAAGGGCAAGAGAGTTCTCTGGGGTTACTTATAAGGGTACTAATCTCACTTATGAGGACTCCACCATCATGACCTGACCATATCTCAAAGGCCCCTCCTAAATGCCTTCACACTGGGGGTTAGGATTTCAGCATAGGAATTTGGGGGGGACACTAACATTCATTCCATAGTGAGGATATTTCATGTACGTGTGGTTTTAAGGAGAATTTGGCTATGACAATAATAGACCACTAACATTCCGCTTTTATGTTTGTACTTGAATAATTGAGATTTGAAGTTGAAATCTCTCTAAATTTACATATAGTTTGGAAATTTATGAGAACATAAGCTTGACTGCTTTTTGCATGCCGAATTTATTAACTTTTCTGAGAGTCACTTTAGTACTTGGGAAGGTGTGTCAGTCAGATGAAGTACTTAAAGAAGAATGGAATGTATTAAATTTATAAATGCTGCTTAAAATGTTAAAGAAGTTTAATTAACTAAGTGTATAAATGGGACCAAACATTAATCAAAAGCCCTCTCGAAGTGATTGTTAATATTTGCTAGACTTATAAATAGGACAATAAGCTTCCTAAGCCAATTTTAAAAGCTGAAGGAAGAGCAATACGTTTCTGAATCTCTAAATAAATCAAATACTCACTTGAGTATTTGAGCAGACCCAAGTAGAACTATGCGTGGTCTCTTCTGTGCCCCAAAGCCACCCTCAAGGAATTAAAAAAAAACTTTCCTCTAAGCAGTGAATGGGTGTTCAGTGATGCCGGAGGGAGCACAGTGAGGGGAAGGGGAGAAAGGGAAATAAAATTTCAGTGTCATTGGGATTGTCTCGTTCCCAGGGTCAGTCTAGTTGGTTTATTCCACCCAGTGCCAAATTGCTCATCTCACAGGGAGAGACTGTAATTAAGTGTATGCTCACTGTGTGCGGGGTCAGAATAGCTGACGAGGGTGTTTGGCAACTAAGTGGGGTAAGTCATGGTGGCTTTGGGTTCCTCCGCTGTCCCTCTCAGTAAGCCCTTCCAGATGCAGGTCCCCTGCTCTTCTACCTGTCAGTTATTCCTCAAACCATTTCCCCTGAGCAAGAATAAGGACGTTTGCAGGAGAGACCAAGATTTTGTTTTCCAGAAGGGTTTGCTGCTGAGGGCCAGTGGAATGTGCATCAGTCAGAATGCTTATTTGCACCTCATAGAAGCCAGCTGTAGCTAATTTAAGCAGAAACAGAGCTTAAAGAACCACATATAGAACCACTGGGAAGGTAGGAGAATTCAACTCAGAAGTGACGTTGGCCAGAACCACAAAGACACGCCATAGAAAAAGTTGGGTGAGAGGCGCTTGGCTGGCTCAGTCAGAAGAGCATGTGATTCTTGATCTCAGGGTTGTGAGTTCCAGTCCCAAGTTGAGTGTAGAGACTAGTTAAAAAAAAAAAAGCAACACACAAAAAAACCCAGTTGCATGAGAATGCTGCAGCCACCACTGAGCCTACCATGACACAGCTTGAGCCCCTGGTGGTGGATGCCTTACCTGGTATTGCTGCCACAGGTGGTCCTAGAATGATATCCCACCGTCCTGTCTCTTGGCATGGCCAGAGCCTGACCCAAGGTCTCAGGTGGATGCATCCGGTTCTCCAAGCTTATATCATATGCTTGTGTCTATACTGCAGGGAAGGCTGGGAATGAGAATATGTGACATTTCTAGCTTCTGGGGTGGAAGATGGGCTCTGACTTCCTCTGAGATTCATGGCAGTAGTGTCTGGAAGCCAGTTTACAGGAATCAATTGTTAGAATTTCAGGGACTTGTGAGCTGGTTGTTAAACACAGCCACTATTAAAAAAACAAATTACAGTAGCTGTAGTTTCCCCTATTTTTCCTGCAAATTACAGCTAAAGCCCCTGGTCATTGTATATGAAAGAAACACCCTAAGGAGACCAGAAGGCAGACCAGCTAGGGACCTAGAGACCAAACACATCAGTGATTTCCTTGGGATTTCTTTTTGCCTCATCTTTCCCAAATATGGAGCTGTAAAAGAGCCGGCAACCCAGAAATTGCCCGCGGGGACAGACAAAAAAGCTCTAACAAAAGTCTGGTCTCTAACCAACGGTCAGGAAAGGAGCAACACAGCAAGATAGAAAACATCTAAACAATAACTGCCAAACACCAGAGAAAACTGCAGCCCCATACCCACTCATGCCAACAAAGGTTAAGTGGGGAGCCTACATTTCCAACCTTGAGAGACCTCCACACCTTGCTGGGGTAGTGTCATAGAAGGCCAACTAGGGGACCTATACTTCCATCTCTATCTACCAGTAAGGAGGCACATTCTCCCACATCCCCTGAGGTGGAGGCAGAGGAGGGCCCGGTGGAGAGTCAGAATCATTGCCCAGCAGTAGGAGGCAGAGAAGATTATTATGTAATGGTGATAAAAAGTCAATCCAATAAGAAAACTTCAACAACCAAGCTATGAAATATGCAAAGTAAAAGCTTATTGAATGAAAGGAGAAACAGACAAATCACAATTATAGCTGGAGATGTTAACAATCCTCTCAACAGTTGATAGAACAATTGATAGAAAACTAGCAAGGATATAGAACTCAACAACACCATTGGCCAACAGGACCAGATTGACATTTATAGAATGGTAACCCAACAACATTAGAATATATCCTCTTTTCTTTTTTTAAAAAGTTTATTTTGAGAGAGAAAGCAGGCACGTGGGGGAGGGGCAGAGAGAGAGAATCTCAAGTGGGGCTTGAACCCATGAACTGCGAGATCATGACCTAAGCTGGAATCTGACCTGAGTCAGATGCTTAATGGACTGAGCCACCTAGGTGCCCCTGTATTTGAAATTGAAACCATCAGTGTTTGTTCTCTGACCATGGTGGAATTGAACTAGAAAATCAATAACAGGAAAATTTACAAATGCCTGGAAACTAAACAATACACTTAAGAAAGAAGTAAAAAATAACCCAAATACATGGAGGGACATACTATGTTCATGGACTGGAAGACTCAGCATTGCAAAGATGTCAACTGCCCCTAAATTGATATACAGTTTTAATGTAATTTCTATTTATTAAAATTTTTTAAATGTTTATTTATTTTTGAGACAGAGAGAGAGAGAGAGACCGAGTGTGAGTGAGGGAGGGACAGAGAGAGAGAGAGGGAGAAGCAGGCTCCAGGCTCTGAGCTGTCAGCACAGGGCCTGGCATGAGGCTTGAACCCATGAACTGTGAGGTCATGCGTGACCTGAACCGAAGTTGGATGCCTAACCGAATGAGCCGCCCAGGTGCCCCTTTAATGAAATTTTTATTAAAATCGAAGCAATATGTTTTTTGTAGATATATACAAGATTATGCTAAAATTTGCATAGAAAGTATATGAACTAATAGCTAAAACAATGTTGAAAAAGTGGAATAAAATGGGATGAATCAGTCTCTCTGATTTCAAGACTTATTATATTGCTACAGTAATCAAGACTGTGTGGTATTGGTGGAGGGATAGACACACAGATTAATGGAGCAGAATGGAGACGTTAGTTATAGACCCACACAAATATGTACAAGTGATTTTTGACAAAAAATGCAAAAGCAATTCAACGGAGGAAAAATAGCCCTTCTAATAAATGTTGATGGAGGATTTGGACATCCAGAGGTGAAAATATGAACTCTGACCTTAACTGCACACCTTTGATAAAAACTTAACTCAAAATAAGCCACAGACTTAAATGTAAAACTCAAAACTATAAAATTTTTAGGAAAAAAAAACAGGAGAAAACCTTTAGGATATAAGGCTCATCAGAGTTCTTAGACTTGGCAATAAAAGCATGACCCATAATAGGAATAATTGATAAACTGGACCTCATCAAAAACTTTCAATTTTACTCTGCAAAAGACCCCAAGAGGATGAAGAGATAAGTTACAGGGTAGGATAGAATATTTGCAAACCACATGTCTGACAAAGGACTAGTATCTAGAATAGATTAAGAATTTCTAAAACAACTGCAAAAAAACAAGTAATCCAATTTGAAACATAGGCAAAGCACATGAAGAAACACTTCACCGAAGAGGATGTATAGGTGGCAAATAAGCACATGAAAGATGCTCAATCTGGGGCTGCCGGGTGGCTCAGGTGGATAAGCGTCCGACTTCAGCTCAGGTCATGATCTCACGGTTGGTGGGTTCGAGCCCTGCATGGGGCTTTGTGTTGACAGCTCAGAGCCTGGAGCCTGCTTCCGATTCTGTGTCTCCCTCTCTCTCTGCCCTTCCCCCACCCATGCTCTGTCTCTGTCTCTCAAAAATAAAATAAACATTAATAAGATGCTCAACCTTGGGGTGCCTGGGTGGCTCAGTCGGTTGAGTGTCTGACTTCAGCCCAGGTCATGATCTCGCCGTTCCTGAGTTCGAGCCCCACATTGGGCTCTGTGTTGACAGCTCAGAGCCTGGAGCCTGTTTCAGATTCTGTGTCTCCCTCTCTCTCTGCCCCTCCCCCACTCATGCTCTGTCTCTCTCTGTCTCAGAAATAAATAAGCATTAAAAAAATATTTAAAAAAATAAGATGCTCAAACTTATTAGCCTTATCAGGGAAATGCAAGTTAAACTTGCAATGAGATATCACTACACACTTATCAGAGTGGCTAAAATAAAAAATAGTGACAATTCTTTTTTAAAAAAAAATTTAATGTTTATTTTTGAGAGAGAGAGACAGAGAGAGAGAGAGAGAAAGAGAGAGACAGAGTGTGAGCAGGGGAGGAGCAGAGAGAGAGGGAGACACATAATCTGAAGCAGGCTCCAGGCCCTGAGCTGTCAGCACAGAGCCCAACGTGGGGCTCGAACCCATGAACCGCGAGATCATGACCTGAGCTGAAGTCGGATGCCCAACCAACTGAGCCACCCAGGGGCCCCAAAATAGTGACAATTCTTAAATATAGAGAACAAACTGAAGGTTGATGGAGGCAGGTGGGTGGGGGATGGGCTAGATGGGTGATGGGTACTAAGGAGGGCACTTGCTGTGATGAACCCTGGGTATTGTATGTAAGGGATGAATCACTGAATTCTTACTCCTGAAACCAATATGGCACTGTATGTTAACTAACTAGAATTTAAATAAAAATTCGAAAAAGAGAAAAAATGACAACACCTAAGTTCAATGAAGATGTGGAGAAACTGCATCATTCACACATAGCAGGTGGAAGGGAAAATGTATAGTCACTCTGGAAAAACAGTCTGGCAGTTTCTTAGAAACCTAAACATGCAAGTACCACATAGCCTAGCACGTGCACTCCTGGGCATTTGTCTCAGGGAAATGAAACCTTATGTTCATACCGAAACTTTTACACACATATTTATGGCAGCTTTACTTGTAATAGCCAACCCAGATGTCCTTCAGCGAGTGAAAACAAGCTGGAATACTAGTCAGCAATGAAAAAAAATGAACTTTTGGTACACACAACAAACTGTCTATATCTCCGGAGAATAACGTTGAGTGAAAAAAGCCAATCCCCAAAGGTTATACACGGAATGATTCTATTTATATAATATTCTTAAAGTGACACCATCCTAGAAATAGTGAACAGGTTAGTGCTTTTTGGGGTTAAGGAGGGGATGTGGCTAAGAAGGAAGTGGGTGGCTATGAAAGCACAGCCCGAGTGGCCATTATTGCGATGGCAATGTCCTGTATTCTTGGCTGTGTCCATGTCAGTATCTGAATTGTGATATGACCTCAGAATAAAACGCTTAATTTGAAAAAAGTAAATTACGTCAGCCTAATTAAATACATTGTTAAGAGCAAAGGTATCAAATACTTGAAATTTGTCACTCTCTAATTACTTTATTACTTTTACTATTATCTGTGTTCTTGAAGTTATTTATGCCTGTTGTATCTGCATGGGAGGAAAGATTTGTAACAATGTGCAGCTGTATCTTTCCCCCCAATTCTGCCTTCGGTGTCATCACCCTGATAGCTTCATCAACCACAGCGGGAGTATCTCACAGTGGGAGTGAGCAGACACTGTGGGTTAGCTCTCTGCTCTCTTCATAACAGGTTGTTAAACTTATACCAGGACACCACTGCTTATAAGGTCATGGATTTCCGGCCCCCCCCCCCCCCCATAACGTATGTCCATCAACCAACGGATAATGACTCAGATCAGTTATGAGAGGAAGAAGCTGGGCTTCTTAAGGTTATTTTCCTTCCACTTTATTGCTCCCTCATTTTATATGAGGCAGTTGTGGACTGAGGGTGATGCAGATGCTGGGGGGGTGGGGTGGGGAATGGAATCCTGGGTGTGGATAATCTTGTTTTTTGAATATTCAGCAGAGAAATGGCAAGATGGTAGAACTACAAAAAAAAAAAAAAAAAAAAGGAGCCTTATGAATGCTCAGATATCTTTGTACTTTCTTAGCACCCTGACCTACGGACCGCGTAGCTATTGTTTTGCTCTGCCAGTAAAATTTTCCTTTTCATGCTTCTCCGTTTGGCCACCGGTGGGACGGGAGTTGGGGGCGATGGGCCTGTGATAGGGATCCGATGAGCCACCCTATCCCATGTGGTGGGACGGCTGTGGTGACCGCTCCAAAAGGTGGGCATGCACAGACAAGGGGTGACATGGACACGGGGTATAAGAAGTTCTCTTCATCCACGGGGGTTGCTAAGTTGGCACTGACAGAATCTATGCTCCTTGCCACCCAGAGACAGCCTCTCTGAAGCCAGAGAATGGCCAATACAGAACTAGGCAGAGATAAGAGACAGACAGATGGAGTCCGATTTGGGCTGAGTCCCTGCGAGTTCCTGAGGCCCTGTCCCCGGAAGCTTGTTCTTCCTGGCTGAAGTCCATTCTTGGCTGAAGCAAATTCTAGTGAGGTTTGTTTGGAATTCATATATGCTGTCCAAAGGGGCCAGCCTGAACCTGACACCATGGGAAACCCCTTTCCCCCAGATGTCTGTGAACTCACAATCTCCAGAGATCCCCTTAGCAGGCTCCTTTGCTCCTCTGAGTGTCTGGATACCGCAGCCAGCCGCGGAGTCGGGTCAGAGGCAGGGTAACAGCACGATGCTGCCGCCTGCAAGAAACATTTGGGCCGGAATCCACTTTTTTTTTCCCCCAATATAGAAGAAACCTCCAAAAATCAAGCCAAATGTTTTTGAGAAGCCTTTCGTGGTGGTAAACTGGGCGCTGAGACACCTCCGTCGTCAGCCCCCGTATTCCCTGATTTATTCTGGCACGAGAACGTCTGTAGTGCCTCCATCTAGCCACATGTTCAGTTTTTGTCTACGCAAGGGTGTAGACCGCATATGGTTTGTTTCAATTAGCTTAATTGTTTTTGGTATTTAATAGCTAATTGTCTTAATGAGCTTCCAGAGCACAACAATGCCGACAACGGTAATGACTACATCTTAGCCATATGGTTACAGAAGACGGACGACTCGATTGCCCGTCCTCAGGCTGCGCGAGTCCCAGGAGAGGACCGAGCAGATGCGAGAGGAGGAAGATGGACGTCCTCCAGAGGACTGACCCGGCCTTGAATGCAAACCTGAATATTAAGAATAAATGAGGAGGTGATGGACAGGGGAATAAAACAGCAGAGTGAAGGATTTATGCAGGACTTGAGTCATCTATTTCCTTAATGTACATACCATGGAGTGATGCTGGATGAATAACAACAAATTGCATGGTGCCAGCAGGCTCTATTGGCTCTGATATGAAGAGGCAATGTTGGAAGACCAAATTGTAGGACACTGAAAGTGAGGAATGCCCCGAAGTGCAATCTGTCTCAGGAAAAGCTGGTCCCAGTCAAAACGTGGGTGACATTTCTTTGGCAAATCTGGCTTAGAAGAAGTTCATAGCTAGCGCCTGGCGTATATTCAAAGCTTAATATATGTTTTAATCAGCACCTGTCAGGAAATCCTTTGGGCTCAATCTTCAAAATATATCTAGATCCTGCCGCTTAGCACATTCTTAACGGCCACAATCCCGCTCTGATGTGCCATCATCTTTGACCTGCCCGCCTCGCCCAGCCTCCCCACTCGTCTCCCAGCGTCTACCCTCAGCCTCTACAGTTAATTCTCAACACAGCAGCCAGAGGAATCTTTTGAAACATAAATCATATCATATCGCTGCCCTTCTCAGAACTCTCTAATGGCTCCCACCTCACTCGGAATGAAAGCGGAGTCCTTGAGATGACCAGCCAGGTATCTGATCTGGTCTTACCTTTCTGAGCTCATCTGTTCCCACTTTCCCCCGGTCCCTCCCCTGCACCTGCACTCGATGTCCTGCACATTTTCACACTGCACAGGGCCCTTCCCACTAGCCACATGTCCCACTCTGGACAGCGCACGGATAGAGCATTTCCATCGGCACAGAAGATTCTGCTGGACAGTGCGGCTTTAGGGGCTTTACACCGGCCGGAAAGCTCTTTCCAAAGATGTCCATGTGGCACACTGCCTCAACCCCTGAGCCTTTGCTCAAATGTCACCTCTAAGAGGCCCAGCCTGACCACCCAGCTTAAAATCTCAATCCACAACCCGGTTCCCCCACCAACCATTCCTGCTCCCCTCACTCTGTTTTTTCTATAGCACCTAATGCCTTATTGCATATTATACAACTCAGTTATTTATTATTCTCACTGATTATTGTCAGCCTCCCGCCATGAAAATGAATAGGGGTTTTTGCTACTGCTGTCTCCCCAGCATCTAGAATGGTGCCTAGTACAGAGTAGATGCTCGTTAAATATTTGTTGAAGGAATTAGTTAATGGACCAACATATTTACTGAGCACCTGCTGTGTTCCAGGCTCTGTGGTAGGCACTGGGGGCACATAGAGGAATAAAATAGACACTGTTCCTGCTGTCATAGTTTCTATTCTAGTGGGAGAGACAAGTAAACAAACAAATACTTGATACAAATTCTGAATAGTTCTATGAAAGAGACAAAAAGCATAAATAGAAGATAACGTGTGTGTGTGTATGTGTGTGCATGCGTGCATGTGTGTGTGTGTGTGTGTGTGTGTGTCAGCGTAGGGAGACTTTTTGGTGAGGACAAGCCAGCTTTGTAAAGAAGGGTGGAAGGGAGTGCTTGTAGGGAGGTGCTGAAGACTATTCCAGAGGAAAGAGGCCCTGATGCAGACAGGCATGCACGGAAGGGCGGGTCAATAGCAGGGGAGTTGACTATTAGTCATCAGAATTTGGGCACCAAGGGGGACAGCCTTTCCTGGTAGTGCTACTCAATGTGTGGTCTTGAACCAGAAACATCCACATTATCTGGGGTCTTGTTAGAACAGCAGATTCTGATGCTTCTGGGTGGCTCAGTCGGTTTAGCATCTGACTCTTGATTTTGGCACAGGTTATGGTCTCGCGGTTCGTGGGATCGAGCCCCACGTCAGTCTCTGTGCTGATGGTGTGGAGCCTGCTTGGGATTCTCTCTCTCTCTAGCTCTCCCCTGCTTGTGCTCCATCTCTCTCTCTCTCTCTCGCTCTCTCTCAAAATAAATACATAAACTTAAAAAAAAAAAAAAGAAATGCAAACTTCTAGGGCCTATCCCAGACTTGGGAATCTGTATTTTAACAAGCGTGCCAGGTGATCCTGACACTCTCCGTGCTAAAACACTGCTCCCCCTGGAGAACCCAAGCACAGCCGGGCACCTGTTGACCTTCGAATGAATGAATGAGTGAATGAGGGGATATGTGCAGTGCTTGTGTGAACAGTGCTTGTTCCCTTTTTATGCTCTCATTCTTTGGCAAAAGCTCAGAAAATAATGCGGCCCAGAATACAAAGCATTGTTTGCTTTGCTTATCGAGTCAGATGGCAATCATTAAGTGGAAGAATAAAAGAGAAGGGAAGACCCAAGCATCACAGGATTCAGGGGTATGGATTTGGAGGGGAAGGTGGAAGGCATTCCTGATGCAGAAATCAAAGGCTTGAGGCTGAAGGGAGCATGCCTTGGTCCTGGGAGAGAGCAGGGGGCCACCAGCTGGAAAGGGCACTGTGTATGTGAGGAGGGGAGTGTGGGTCCGTATTGCTGCTGTAGAAATTGGACCGCAGTAGGTACAGGGAGCTGGTCTCCGGGCAATTTTAGGAAGGTAATGTTGCCTTTGCGAGCTGATCGGAGTGACTTTGTACAGTGGTCTTGGCATTACTTACAGAATACCCTAGCTATGCATTTAGTGTTTAAAAGAGCAGGATGGTACCATCACCTTCTAGCATTTTCTATATGCCACACACCGTTATGAGCGTTTTACATGCATATGGTCATTCAATCCTCACAATCCAATGAGGCAACTACTCTTTTATTGGACCGATGAGGGACTGTGGCACAGAAAGGTCAAGGAACTTGCCTAAAATCACCCAGCTGCTAAGTGGTGGAGACATTTTGAGCCCAGTCTGGTTCCACTATACTCTGCTGCCTCTACTACACTCTGGGCCCAAAGGACCTTGGGAAGTAGTTTGCTCCCTTCTGCTCACCAGTCCCTTTGGAGGCCCTCTTGGGTGTGGTGGTAGTGGGTGCTTCAGAATTCCCCTCTTTTCTGGATCCTCCTTCCTCTCCTCTGACTCTGTCCTCTACCCTCTGGTGTTTGTGGTCAATGTGTTGGCCAATTTGCATGGGTGGATGGGACTGTGCAGGTATAAGGAGGGGGCTGTGGACCTTGTCCTTCTGCATAGGGGGGAGTGCGATTTTTACAAAATGTTTATTTATTTATTTAGAGAGAGTGAGAGAGAGTACAAGCTGGGGAGGGGCAGAAAGAGAGAGGGAGAGAGAGAATACCAAGCAGGCTCTGCATTGTCAGCACAGAGCCCGATGCAGGACTCAAACCCACAAACCGTGAGATCATGACCTGAGCCGAAACCAAGAATTGGACACTTAATCGACTGAGCCACCCAAGTGCCCTCGGAATAGGATTTTATGGGGTGGGAAGTTTACATTATGGTGGGAAGCTTCTTTAAGAAAAGGAATACAAAAGTGTCTGGCTTTTGCAAGTTAAAAAAATTTTTTTGTAATGTTTATTTTTGAAAGACAGAGATGGCAGCGGGGGGGGGGGGGAGGCTCACAGAGAGAGAGAGAGAGAGAGAGAGAGAGAGAATCTGAAGCAGGTCCTGAAAGAGCAGACCTAGGCCTGCAGACTAGTGACTATGTTCCTGACATGGCCGCAGAAAGAGGTTCCCGCTCAAACCTCAGACCAGGCCTCCTCCCCTTGAGTAACTTCTGTTTTCTAAGAAAGCAGGCTACTGATTGATGCATTCTTCTGAAGTCTAAGGTGGGAGGAAGGGGAGTGTGAGAGGCGTGGAAAGTGTGAGCAGAAGAGGGAGGGCTTCTCTCAGGTAGGGGCCAGAGGCAGGAGCCCTCAACCCTGTCCAGGCTTAGAATGACCTGGAAGCATTTTACCCCTCCCCAAACCAATTCATCAGAGTCTCTGGGGATGGTGTTTGGTGCTAGGTATTTATATAGCACAGCAAGGCTGACAGCCAATGGTTAATAGGTGCCCAGTGAGAAACGTTCTGTATACACTGAGGCCAAACATGTTAGAGATCCTCAGACACAGTGGTTCTTAAACTTCAGGTGTATCAGAATCTCCTGGAAGACTTGTTCAAACACAGATTGCTGAGCCCCACCCCTGGAGTTTCTGATTCAGTAGGTCTGTGACCACCAGGCCCAACATTTGCATTTTTAACAAGTTCCAGGTGACGCTGATAATTGCTGATCTGGGACCACACCTTGGCAGCCATTGTTCTATCCTTCCCCAGCCAATCGGCTGAGGCCATGACCCTTCCCCAGCCAATCGGCTAAGACCATGATCCCTATAAAACCTTTGTGCTTTTTTTTTTTTTTTTTTTTTTTTTTTTTTTAAACCTTTGTGCTTTTGAAACCTTCTCTCTCTCTGGTATGTCACCGCTGCATTGGTGCAGGTAGGGGATTGAGCTCGAGCTAGCTCGCATACAGGCTCTTTGCTTTTGCATCGGACTCAGCTCCCTGGTGGTCTTTGGGGATCACGAATTCTGGGCATAACAGTCCCAGGTTCTGAGCTGTTAGCACAGAGCCTGATGTGGGGCTCAAACCCACAAACCTTGAAGTCATGACCTGAGCCGAAGTCAGACACCTAACTGACTGAACCACCCAGGCGCCTCTGGCTTTTGCAAATTTTATAGAACCATTGACCTTGTGAGTTCTTCAAATACGCTCCCCACATCTGGGGCTTGGAAGGGCCCCATTAGCTTTTGAGAAAAAAACTGCCTCTGGGTTTGGGCCCATTTTATTTTCTTTGTGAATTTATTAATTTTTAGTAATCTCTACACCCAGCATGGATCTTGGACTCACGACCCCGGAGATCAAGAGTCACATGCTCTACCAACTGAGCCAGCCAGGTGTCTCTGGGCTTGTTTTCTTCAGCTATGCCAGAGTGGAAGGTCTACAAGACAAGCATCTAGTTCATAGTGATCTCCTCTTAGAGTAAGTGCATTATGCTTCTGGAATGTCTTTTTCTCACCTCAGCAAATCCTTGGGGTGACCCTGGTATCCTTCTAGCTTGGGAGAGCACAAGAAAAGTCCACCCTGCCTCATTTAGGAGGATAGCAGTGTATTAAAGGGTAAGGCAGTACACAGAGGACCCCACTGTGAGCTGGGACACATAAACTCCTCACCTCCAAAAAAGGAGCTGGCTTTCTCTTGGCTGGGCTCCTAGGGACAGCCTGTCATCTACTGCAGTAAATGACCCCCAAACCTTCCCCTTTGCTGGCTTTGTGTTTATTTCAGCCTGGTTCTGCACATGTTTTATAAATACGGTCAGGCCAGGGTAGGGTCTGGCTGTATATAGAAGTAATCTAGCAGGTAGCAAAGCAAGAAAAGCAGCTTCTGTAGAAAAGTTTCTTCCCGGCACCCATTTGGGTTGACAGCTATGTCAGAAACTGGTTCTGGTCTGTCCTTAAAACAGGAACATGATCAAGGGTGGCTTTAGAGGCATAACTGAGAAGTGTGGGCAGGATTCTGGCCAGAGAGGCAGAGAGGAGCCAGGGGTGGGCGAGAGACAGGAGGGGTGAGCACTGAAGCAGGGGAGTTGAGTGGGGATGGAGGTCAAGTTCATACATTTTCCTCCATCACAACCCATTAATTCTAATGAACTGCTGTGCCACTCCAGAGCAGGTGACGTGTGCTCTAAGAGTGTGCTGTCAACTTCACTGTGGTTCTCCCGGGACTCACGCAGGCTATCGAAAGCGCTCACTTGATATTCAAATATTCCCTCTTTTCATTTTCTTCTCTCTCTCTCCCCCCCTCTGAGGAAATTGACTGTAAATGGCAACTTCATAGACGGTCCTGAGCTGCACATTAGAGCCAAGCCAGCAGTCCTGGGATTTACAATCATAACCTCTTGGAATTGAACTATTAACTAATCCAAACACTAGTATATTAAGTCACCAACCCTGGCCTCCAGCAATTACCAAGACACCTCATCCTCTGTAATTCTAAAATGGTTGGAATTGCCACTGCCTCTTTAATCAGGTCTCAAGCTTGGGGAGGCTGAGAGCCTCCTATTTTTCTGCCTCCCTCATGTTTTCCATGAAAGAATTGCAGGGTCCTTGCTGAAGGGTCTTTTTTTTTTCTTTCTTTCCCCCTCATCCCTCCAGAAAACGTGTGATAAAGTTCAAAGCCTGAAGATGGTAAAGCTAAAATTAAGTGCAAAATGTTCAAATGTCTTGGTATGTGCCTATTCCTTTTAAGAAGGATTATGTTACTTGAACAGGAAACCAAACAACAGGCAGAATCCGCCCAGAAACTGAAATGACCAGTGAGTTGCAAAAGAAACACTCGTTGAAGGCAGCACACTGACCTTGAGAACAGGATCTGTTTTTATCAAGGTCACTGTGCAGCGAATACAAGTCTTGACTCTAAATGAGTGAACAGGGGCTGGCATGTCTCTGTTCTGATTCAGGCTGCTTTTGATCACTGGTCGCTAAGGGGTGGGGATCTTAGCTGATGAATGCATAACATTAAGTAACATCATGAGAACTGGGTTCTGTTGAGAGTCACACTAGCTGGGCTGGAATCCTGGCTTCACCACTTACTGGATAAATGACCTTGGGCAAGCTACTTAATCTCTCCATGCCTCAGTTTCCACGTTTCTTGAGGGCATAGAGTTGATACCTGCCTTTTTGGGGTTGTTTTGAGAACTATGCCTGGCACATAGGGCTATATACATGTTTATTGTTATGATGATGAATTTGCTTTTGATAATTCTGATTAGTTAAAGAGAAGGTCTCAATTTGGTGCTGATTGTCTCTAACCAGCTCTCTGTTCTTGCTAATCTCCCTTTAAGAGAGAGCATGCCTTAGTTACAGAGCTAGCTAGAATGTAATCATACTGTTTTCCATTATATTTATTTTTATGGTTACCTCGTATTTACATGGCAAGTGAAACTGGTTTTCTCTTTTTAACACTGACATAAAAATGTTTTAAATCTTTTTTTTTAAACATTTTTATTTATTTTTGAGAGACAGAGAGCAAGTGGAGGAGGGGCAGAAAGAGGGGGAGACACAGAATCTGAAGCAGGATCCAGGCTCTGAGCTGTCAGCACAGAGCCAGATGTGGGGTTCGAACCCATCAACTGTGAGATCATGACCTGAGCTGAAGTTGGACGCTTAATCGACTGAACCACCCAGGCGTCACTCAGGAGTTATTTATTGAATTGATGTCAGGGCGCCCTATGACATAAAAAATTTTAAAGTTAACTTTATTTGAACAAAATGTCAGTTGACTTAAACAGAAAATATTAAGAAAATGGGAGATATAAGTGGAAAATGAACAGGCAAAATTATAAAGGTGGGGCATGACTGACAGAATAGTAGGTCAGGCAATCTTTGTCTAAAAGAACCTTCCAAATAAATAAATAAATAAATAAATAAACCTTCCAGCACAAAAGTTTCAAGAAGGATGACACTTTAAAAAAAATTTTTTTTAATGCTTATTTATCCTTGAGAGAGAGAAAGACAGAGTGCGAGTGGGAGAGGGGCAGAGAGAGAAGGAGACACAGAATTGGAAGCAGGCTCCACTCTCTGAGCTGTCAGCACAGAGTCTGACGTGGGGCTTGAACTCAGACTGTGAGATCATGACCTGAGCTGAAGTTGGCCACTCAATTGACTGAGCCACCCAGGTGCCCCACTTTGGGCATTTTTATATTCATGTGAAGGTGCTTCAGAAGAAAGCTTTCTCTGGCTTCCTCTTGGCTTCCTTATGCCTTTCTGTGGGGGTAAGCTTAGGAATCCCCTGGGCTTACACCAATGGGTTAACAAGGCATAAAGAATTACAAAGTCATAAAATGCTCACACCTGAGTTTGGGTAAACCAGATTGGCACCCCAAGAATAGGGGGGTGCAAAGGCACCTAGAGAATAGGGAGGCACAAAGGCGTCAGGAATAGGGAGGTGCAAAGGCACCCCCAAAATAGAGAGGGAGTGCAGAGCTCCCAGAATAGAGAGGGAGGGGCAAAGGCCTAAAATAAGAATGGCGCAAAGGTGCCCAAAACATAGGAATAGGAAATAAACAAGATTAGATATTCAGGGTGGAAGCACCCCCAATTTAGTACTATAGCAGAAAGCTGCTTTCATAGGAGATTAGGGCCAGGTTAGGTAAACTAGTGAATTGGACTATGGACTGCTGCACTGCAGGCAAAGCAGCCCAGGGTGGAGATGGTTAACAAAAGAAAAAGGTGCCTTGTCAACCCTGAGGTTATTCCCCCTATCTATCTCATCCCCCAGGCTAGCTAAGGTAAACAGAGGTGCTGCCTCGTGTCCGCTGTAAACAACCCTCCTCCCGACTGCCCAGTGCCCGGATTTTGTTTTGTATTAACCCAAATCCCTAACCCCCAAATCTTCAAGACCCCCTTTCCCTCACAAGTTAATGTTCACAGTTTCTTTGTCCTTTTGTGCACACCCATCACGTTTGTAAGCCTTCTGATCTGAATAAATATGGGGCAAGGACCCTTATTCGGGCTCTTGTCTTATCCTGGACATTAACCATCTCTCGCTTTAATTCTGTGTCCGCTCTTTTGCTAGCCAAAAGAGAACTATAGACTTAGAGTCCACGACACCTTTCCATTTGTGAACAGCCAGAGAAGTGAGTCACTGGGTCAGCTGAGGAACTGCCCCATCCTATGCCCACACCCTCTCCATGATCCTCCCGCTCTGACAGCTGGGATGGAAGCTTCCAGAGAAATCAGGCAGACTGTGATCATCAGGGAAGGGGGGAGGTCACGCTACACCAGACAGTGGGATTGTGAAAAACTGATAATTTTGATGAATTGTGAATAACTGATAGGGGTTGGCTAAGCCTGAATCCACATCACCCCTTTCCCGATACCAGATTCCTCACTCCTCCTAAATGAGAGAGAGCAGACCCTCCAAGTCTTAGGGAAGCAAAACAGATGAAGATCAGCTATGTCCGTAAAGGAAGGAATGGGCACAGATGGATAAAGATATGAGGAATATATGTTTTTAGATAACGATGATCAAACAGATTAAAAAAGTTGGAAATGTGACATTCTGTGATTTAACTGAGTTAGAGGCAGATTTGGGGCCCATCTAAGGAAAATCTGGGTAACATAAATGATACATGAGTACATCATAGGGGTGGTTGAAATAAAGGCCTTTTATTATTATTTTTTTAAGTGTTTAGTTTTGAGAGAGAGAGAGAGAGAGAGGTGAGGGCAGGGGAGTGGAGAGAGAGGGTGACAGAGGATCTGATGCCGGGTTCTGTGCTGACAGTTGCACATGAGATGTGGAGCTCAGAGATTATGACCTGAGCTGAGGACAGAGACACTCAACTGACTGAGCCACCCACGTGCCCATAAAGGCCTTTTATGAAACATAACTGTGAGAATTTCTATTTCTTTTTTTTAATGTTTATTTATTTTTGAGAGAGAGATAGAGACAGAGAGAGAGAGAGCGCGCAGGGGAGGGGCAGAGAGGGAGGGAGACACAGAGTCTGAAGCAGGCTCCAGGCTCTGAGCTGTCAGAACAGAGCCTGATGTGGGGCTTGAACCCATGAACTTCGAGATATGACCTGAGCTGAAGTTGGACCCTAAACCAACTGAACCACACAGGTGTCACTCAGGAGTTATTTATTGAGTTAATGTAAGGGTCTCTCAATCTTTTCTTTCCTGCTGGAGGAGTTTCTGTGGCTTGGTGGGGAGAGAAAAGCTCTCATGAGACCCTGGTCCAGTTTAAATCCCTAGGAACTTCCCTGAAACTGACACCCTTCTTGGGTCTGGGGATCCACCCCAGCCCTTCTTTGTCCTCCTAAAAAAATCCTAATCTGGGAGTATGAAAGGACAGTTTTAATTCCACTGGTGCCCAGATGGTCAAATAAATGAAGGTATGAATCTGCAGGCAGATAGGGGGGTAAAGCTCCAGGGGGATGTCGCTAGAGACTGCCTGAGGTCCTTGATCTTTACATTGACACCCCCACCCCCCCCACGCCCCCCGTTTTCATTCTTTAATCATTTTTGGAGAACACTTTTCCATTGAGGGAACCTAAGTTAGCATTTTTATTACTAAAAAGTAACTGACAAACCATACAGAAATATTTATGTATTCAAACTCAATCCCTGCGTGGAGAAACATCTTGTTGATGTAAGCAGGGTGCTTTATTGTAGATAGATAAATTTGTCCCTTGCTTATTGAATAAATAATCAGACTTTAAGGCAGGGGATGCACAGTGGAGTTAAGAGAAAGACAGCCCTTAACTTTCCATTGCATTTTTTTTTTTTCAGTAGAATTCCCTGGTGGCAAATGTTTTTTATTCCAGAATAATATGCCACAGTGTGTACAGAAAGATTTCTTATTCAGCAGAAAAACGGTTGTGTTATTTTGATTACATTCTTAGTCCTTGGTAATTGTCTCATTTTCCTTTTGTAAAAGGAATTCAGACGCCTAACACAATTGTACCCTGACACCAATTCAGGTTGTCATGAAGAATTTTACTGATAGAATTCAGTGAGTTGTGAATACCTTCTTTGCCCACATTTGGTTTCCTCAAATCATCTTTGATTCATAGGTAGCACAGATGTTCCCAGCTGCTGGAAAATGAAGCCTGAAGTTCAACCTGATAAGGAGAAAAATACCTAATTCAAATTCTAGGAATTATTTGACCTAAATCAATTTCAACTTGAGAAAATGGGGTCAACTCTCTGTACCCCAGAAGAGCCACCTTGATGATTAAAAAGTAAATCTTGAAGAATTAAATTATGTTGCTGTTCAGCTTTCATATGCACACTTAGGAAAAAAAAAAAAACCTAGAGCATCAAAGGCTGTCGGAATAACTCAATTTAGTGACGGTGGCAAAGCATTGCTGAAGGAGGACTTTCCAGGCAGCGAGCTTTGCTCGGGGGAACTGTTACACACTTCAATTGGTATCTGAGAAAAAAGAAGTCTTTCAAATGAATAATTTTATGACTTTGAACCACACACATACTGCTTGAATATCAAATTATTTTAAATGAGAACTTCAAAAAGATCCACTTGTTAAATGAGTAAAAAGCCCTAAACAGCTGCCTACCAGAACAAAGAGATTTGGATTCAAATGCCAAACAGAGATGGGGCTAGGAAAGTCTCTATTCCAGGATTACCCTTAATGGAAGGGGGGTATTGACTTCAGGATTTTATAGATAATCCAATCCAGCCCTCCTGGGTTTACAGATGAAAACACTGAGGCCAGAGCAAATGTGTCCTGCTAAACCTGGTCCCCACCCTATTCAGTGTCTAGTCCAGACATGTCCCCAGTTAGTGCTCTCTGAGTGGCATGGAGAATGGTTAGTGATGGATAAACCACTCTGGCCTGTAGGCTTAATGAAAGATGGTGGCTTATGTGTCAATTTACCTGGATATTTGCATTTTCAAGGAGAACTTTCAATACTTTTAACCCTTAGCTCCTTGCAGAAGCAGGGATTTTCAGGCAACCGAGTCACCCCTCCCCCACCCCCATCTTGTATATCAAACAAGTAGACACGTGTTTATGAAGTTGTCCATTAAGTATTGTAGAGGAAAAACTAACTGCCTTGGTGGTAGTTGGAAGATCCAAATTCTTGTCTTCCATCTGCCATCGAAGAGCCATGTGTCACCCTGAGTAGTTGGTTTATGAGCTTTAGAAAACTGCACGTGGGCATTTGCCCTGGGTTTCTTTGCTCTCAGGGAAGTCGTAGAGAAGATACAGGCTCATGAAAGGGAAAATGCACTGTGAACTGGGAAGATGTGATAGGAAGGTGTATTAATCATGTCTTTTTATTCTGTATTTTCAGTCCTTTGCTATCTTGGGGCCTTACTGACCCTAGAGACACTGCCCCTGCCTGGGTCAGCTAATTTCTAGAGATAGCAAACAACTTACCTGCAAACCAGCGCCCATACCCTCAACCAACCCCTTTATCAAACTCTTAGCCCTGGGCCACTGTTCTCCTGTCCTAGTCACCCCAGAGCCAGGTTCCAGACAACTAGGGACAGCCCCTGTCTTAGAGACTGCTGAAATTATTCAAACTAGCCTGCTTACCTTGCCTCACCTGTCTTTTCATGCATGAACCACAAGAAAGGCTCTTGTCCCAGTTTTCTCCTCACTCACTCTGCCTCCTGCTGGGCCTCGGGACTTCCCCGTGTGGCCCTCCATGAATTGGCATGCCTCTCTTCTCTTGGGATCTGTAAGTATAACAAACTATTTTAAAAATTGATTATTTTTTAAATTAAGATTTTATTTACTTTTTATTACCAATTTTAAAAAATATTCATTTTTGAGAGATAGAGAGAGACAGAGCATGAGTGGAGGAGGGGTAGAGAGAGAGGGAGACACAGAATCCGAAGCAGGCTCCAGGTTCTGAGCTGTCAGCACAGAGCCTCGAACCCACGAACTGTGAGATCATGACCTGAGCTGAAGTTGGACACTTAACTGACTGAGCCACCCATGTGCCCCAAGATTTTATTTGAGGGGTGCCTGGGTGGCTCAGTCAGTTAAACATCTGACTTTGGCTCAGGTCATGATCTTGCAGTTCATGAGTTTGAGCCCCAAAATTCGCGTGAGTTTGAGCCCCACATTGGGTGAGCTCAAGCCCCACTCCCGGTGAGTCTCGCCTCTCTCTTTCTCCCTCTCTCTCTCTCTCTCTTTCTCCCCCTCCTTCTCTCTTTCTCCCTCTCTCTGTCCCTGCTTACTTGCACCCTCTGTATCTCAAAAAAAAAAAAAAAAGATTTTATTTTTCAGAGCAACTTAAAAGTCCATAGCAAAACTGAGGGGAAGGTACGTATGCTCCCCGCTCCCACACATTCATAGCCTCCTCACCATCCCCCACCACTGTGGTCCATTTGTTACAACTGATGAACCATCATAACCGCTCAAAGTCCATAGTTCACCTCAGAATTCACTCTTGGTGTTGTACATTCTATGGTTCTGGACAAATGTACAATGACAGTTATCCACTATTATGGCATTGTATCGAGTATTTTCACAGCCCTAAAACTCCTCTGTGCTCCATCTAGTCATCCACCCCAACCTCTGGTAAATGCTGATCTTTTCATTGTCTCGGTAGTTTTGCCCTTTCCAGAATGTCATGTAGTTGAAATCGTGCAGTATATAGCCTTCTGAGATGCATTTCTTTCACTTAGTGATATGTATGTAAGTTTCCTCCATGTATTTTCATGGCTTGATAGTTCATTTCTTTTTTAGCATTGAATGATAGCCCATTGTCTAGATGTACCACAGTTTATTTATTTATTTAAACAAATTTTTATTTTTTTGTTTTTGAGACAGAGACAGAACACGAGCAGGGGAGGGGCAGAGAGAGGGGGAGACAGAATCTGAAGTGGGCTCCAGGCTCTGAGTGGTCAGCACAGAGCCCAACGTGGGGCTTGAACTCACAGAGCATGAGATCATGACCTGAGCTGAAGCTGGACGCTCAACCGACTGAGCCACCCAGGTGCCCCTAGATGTACCACAGTTTATCCATTCACCTACTGAAAGGTATCTTGGTTGCTTTCAAGTTTTGGCAATTATGAATAAAGCTGCTATAGAAATCCATGTGTAGGTTTTTGTGTGGGTGTAAGTTTTCAACTCCTTTGGAAATACCAAGGGGCGCGATTCCCACACAATGGTAGGAGTATGTTTAGGTTTGTAAGAAACCTCCAAAGTCTCTTCCAAAGTGGCAGTACCATTTTGCCTTCCCACCAGCAATGAATGAGCATTCCCACCAGCAATGAATGAGCATTCCTGTTGCTCCAAATCCTCCCTAGCATTTGGTGTTGTCAGTGTTCTGGATTTTGGCCATTCTAATAGGTGTAGAGTGGTATCACGTTGTGGTTTTAGTTTGCATTTCCCTGATGACACGTGATGTGGAACTTATTTTCAAATGCTTACTTGCCACCTGTATATTTTCTTTAACGAGCTGTCTGTTAAGGTTTGGGCCCATTTTTAAGTCATGTTGCTTATTTTTTTTACTGTTGAGTTTTAAGAGTTCTTTGCACATTTTGGATACCAGTCCAATGTGTCCTTTGCAAATAATTTCTCCCAGCCTGTGGCTTGTCTTCTCATTCTTTTGATATTGTCTTTCACAGAGCAGAAGTCTTTAATTTTAATGAAGTCCAGCTTATCAATTATTTCTTTCGTGGATCGTGCCTTTGCTGTTGTGTCTAAAAAGTTACAGCCATACCCAAGGTCATCCAGGTTTTCTCCTGTGTGATCTTCTGGGAGTTTTAGAGTTTGTGTTTTACATTTAGGTCGGTGATACGATTCGAGTTAATTTTTGTGAAGTGTGTAAGGTCTGGGTCCAGATTCATTCTTTCGCATGTGATGGCCAATTGTTCTCACAGTTTTTTTAAAAGACAGAAATTATCTTTCCAATGGCAGTTGTCTCCTGATCTCGAGGCCTCCCTATATCTGGATAATAATAGAATCTGTATTTTTTTTTAATTTTTTTTCAACGTTTATTTATTTTTGAGACAGAGAGAGACAGAGCATGAACGGGGGAGGGTCAGAGAGAGGGAGACACAGAATCCGACACAGGCTCCAGGCTCTAAGCTGTAAGCACAGAGCCCCACGCGGGGCTTGAACTCACGGACCGTGAGATCATGACCTTTGCCAAAGTCGGCCGCTTAACGGACTGAGCCACCCAGGCGCCCCTAGAACCTGTATTTTGAAACAGAGGGTCCGATTTTCATTTAGCTAGGATGGGATGCCACTTCTACTCACAGCAATGCCTTTGCCGCCCAGTGTCCACCTTTGTTGGCCTACTCAGTCCCCTAAATCTTGGGGGCCTGGAGCGCAACATGTCCCCACGGAAGGAGTGGGCGGCTGAGGGATGAGTGGTGGGCACGCAGGTCAGTTCCTCCCCAGCTATGCCCAGAGCCACGGGCACCCCAGGAACGGACTTGCCTCTACACCCCCACTGGCCCATGAAGAATTCCAGGCTCTCTACCTTTTCACCTCTGCTTCCATCTTCTCTGTTATCTGTTCTCTCTGGTTTCTCTATCTGGCTCCATTTGTGTCGTCTCCCACTCTGTCTTATCATCTGTCCAGCTTTTAAAAATTTATGTAAGGCCCTCATTAGAATTTTAAAATGTGTCTTCATATAGGTTCTGCTCATTCCTTATTAGGTTTATCCTTAGCTTTTTGTTTGTTTTGTTTTGACTTTTTGACTTTTTTGGGTTGCTGCTTTTTAAATGGGATTTTTCTTTCATTATATTTTCAAATTAGTGGTGTGTACGTAGCAGGCTATTGATTTTCATATATAAATTTTTATAGCTAGTCACCTTATTGAATTCTCCTATCGATTTTAACAGTTCTCTCTTTTTTTCCTACTTGATTCTCTTTGGTTTCCATGTATAGAGTTGACACCAGCCAAAAATAATAACCATTTTTTTTCTCATTTATGTTTATGACTTTATTCTCTCATGGCAACATTAAGTTACAGCGGTGAGAGTGGGCATTTTTCTCTTGTTTGCTTGGCTTTTCGGTTTGGTTTCTCATGGGGATTCTGCCTCTTAGATTCCCCTTAGGATCCCGGATACTGAACCTGAGTTCTTAGCATCCTGGGCTCTCATCGCTTTGGGAAATGGGAGTCAGGAGTGTTATGGGGTCAGGGGGTCTCTGGGCTTGGAACTCACAAGGCTGATAGTTCACTTAACCTTCTGCACATCTGTAACACATATCCTGGTCCCCATCCCAGCTGCTTCTTGGAACTCCCTCTGCCTTGACTTGTGTTTTCTGGAGCAAGTAATTTCAGGGGAAAGGAATGAAAAAAAGGAATAGTCATAATAAACTAACATTATTTCAATGGATTAATTGTGTACTTAGGTAAACATATTATGGATGTATTTCTAAGGATATTTTGCCCATTTTTTCATTTCTTCTTAACCCCTTGAGCACTGTTCAGTTGCCAGTGATGGAAATCAAAATCAAAGTAGCTTAAATTATAAAAGAATTTCTTTCTTTTTTAAAAAAAATTATTTTTTAGAGAGAGAGGGAGAGAAAGAGCAGGAGAGAGGGGTGGAGGGGGGGGCGGGGAGAAAGAGAGAGAATCATAAGCAGACTCCCAGCTCAGCACAGAGCCCGACACAGGGCTTGATCCCACTGACCCTGGAATCGTGACCAGAGCCGAAATCACCAGTTGGACACTCAACTCACCGAACCACCCAGGTACCCCACAAGAGAATTTCTTGATTCCTAGAATCAAACTGCAGGAAGGCTGGGTTGCTCATTCCTGTCTCCATTGAGGGCTGAGTTACACTCAGCAAGTGCCTTGGTGCCGGCCAACTCTGGAGATGTTGTCTTTTTTTTTTTTTTTTTTTTTTTTAATTAAAAAAAATTTTTTTTAACGTTTGTTTATTTTTGAGACAGAGAGAGACAGAGCATGAACGGGGGAGGGGCAGAGAGAGAGGGAGACACAGAATCGGAAACAGTCTCCAGGCTCTGAGCCATCAGCCCAGAGCCCCACGCGTGCTCGAACTCACAGACCGCGAGATCGTGACCTGAGCTGAAGTTGGACGCTTAACCCACTGAGCCACCCAGGCGCCCCGAGATGTTGTCTTTAAAGTAGTAACGACCACCTACTGAGCTCTTGGTAAGTGTCAAGCACTACTTTTAAGTGAGAGGCCTACATTCTCAAGTAACCATCTGCACAACCCTGTGGCATGGGTGTGGTTATCCCCATTTTACAGAGGAGCACGTGGAGAACTGGCCCAAGCTCCCAAAGCCAGTAAGAAGGCGAGCCCGGGACGAGGAGTTAGCCTGACCGAGGGGCTTGAACTCTTAAGCCCCGCAGACTCCACAGCCTCTTTTCCCTGCAGCAGAGAGTAAGCAGCCCCCCCCCCCCCCCCCCCCCCCCCGGGGGAACTCCAGACAAAACATTCCTGAGGGCGGGCTCTGATTGGCTTGGCGGAGGTCGTTTGCATATCCCTGGACCAATCGCTGATGTCAAAGGGCCCTATCTCTAGTTTTAGCCCGTTGGCGGTCATGGGCCCATCTCAAGGGCTACAGAGAACCAAGCGGGGGAGGAGCTGTTTCCCAAAGAAGGTGGGGGTGCTGTTTGGGGCAGATGAAATGATAAGTGTCCCCTACAACTCCCAAACCCAAACCCTCCACTTCACCTAGGCCAGCTGTCTTAATACCCTGGGAATAAGCATGGTGCATTCCTGAATGTCTTGCATGCCATTCTCTCTCTGAAATGCCCCTTTTCTCCTATGTTTGGGGGTAGTATGCCCCCTCTTTCTATGTGTAGTCTCTTTCTTCAGATAGCATCAAGCTTCCTCCCTTCCTGCTGATTTTGGGCATCGGCTCTACAGATTTCTCCAATCATTTGACTGAGGATGGTAGAAGGCGGTTCTGTTTTCTTGGGGGCGAGGAAAAGCTTCTTCCACTCACTCTTTCATGATCTTGATCACCCCTTCGAACTTTCCAGCTGATTTAACTTTGCCGGGCAGCAAAGCAGCTCAAGGTGCCTGTGCCAAGACATTAGCATATGCTGCCCCGGGCAAAGACACCACTGGAGTGCTCCATCTGTTTTGCCAAGTTCTGTTATGTAAGTGACAGCCGAAGGTATCTTTTAGGAGCCGTAGTGTTTGTGAATGATGTGTCTTAATAGAAGAACAATGAGACACGCCAGCATGCAGAACTGGCTTTGTGGGAGCAGGTTTTTCGCCAGAGGGTGATTTGGAGGTTTAAGGATGTGTAGAAGGAATGGCAATCAAGGTGGGGCGCTGGGTTACCATGCTGAGAGGATTCTTTTCATTTGTCAAGTGTCAGTGGCAGCTGAAACTCCTCTGGGGGTGCCTGTCTGGGGGCAGGGTGGACTCACTCTTGAAAGACAACCCTAGGGGTTTTGCTGGGGCCACCCGCTATCCCCTCGTCTCCCACCCTGATGAGAGACCGCCTCATGTCTGGTCCACTTGTGTCTCTAGACATTATCTGTAAGCTCAAGAGCAGTAATGTTAGCTTGGTCAGTGTGATGGGTGTAAAATGTGACTCCAAAATTCTTTGGTACTCTTTCTGTCAAGGGGTTGGGGTCTGTGCCCCTTCCTGTTGATTCCGGGTAGGTTGTGACAGCCTAAACCGATAGAGTATGGCAGAAGGGCTAGAAAAGGCCCTGTGGCTTCCACTTGGTCCTCTGTCCAATGCTCACCCTCCAGAGACTCCCTCTGGGGAAGCCCCCTTTAGCCATGTTGTGAGAAACTCAAGCCACATGGAGAGGCCGTGTGTAGGTGCTATGCCCTGTCCTTCAGCCATTCTAGCCCCGGTGCCAGGCATGTGTGTGCAGAAGCCAACTTTGAAGCCCCAGACATCATGAAGAAGTTAAGAGCCACCCCCACTGTGCGTGAATTGCTGACCCACAGAATGTGTGAGCAGAAGAAAATGACGCTGGTTTTATGCTGTGGAGTCTTGGGTGTTTATTACAAAATAAAGATAACTGGAACAGAGGCTCTTCATACTCACTACAACCGAGGGCACCAGAACCCTCTTCAGCAACTTGGTGCCAGAGAGTATTTGTATGATGTTCTGTGCAGAGTTCTTTGCAAGAACTTGGATCCCAGGCTGTCTGGCATTATTTTATAAGCCCTCCAGTATGTACCAAAAGGATGCCATCTTGCTCAGGCATATTTTCCCAGCTCGGAGTCTGCTTTGGTTCCCAGGACATTTGGGCACTCTGCCCTACTCTGTCAGCCTTGCTGGAAAATTCCAGTGGACCTTTTGCTCCTACAGTTATATTTAGTTTCTAAGAATCAAGCTCTAGCACCCCATACCCAGGGTTTGCCAATTATATGGAAGGTTTGATCTCAGTATGCTTCTGTCTCCTCTCACATTGTTCATCTCCTGGTCAGTGAACGTGATACTGGATTTAGACCACTGAAGCTTGAAGGAGTTCTATCAGCCAGTCAAGCAACAAACAGTGGTAGAATGACCACTGTTTGTAAGGGCCTGTGGAAAAAATTAAGAACATTATGACGCTCAAGAGCTAGTGGTTTATTTGGGGAAATAAGACACAAATGTGGAAAGTAAAATAGCCCAAAGATTGTAATATTTCCAGCATTTAAATAGCATGTTCACCCATGAGAGTGGGTGGCACGCACTCTTCTTTGTGAGTCTTTGGAGCCTAGGGTCCCCTTTTATAGAACATAGGATTACCAAGGAAACCAAGCACATTGAAATCTGGCCATCTGAACACTAAAAGCCAAAACCAATTTGTGAACGGAGTAGCAGCTAATCTTCTATATTCACCCATTAAGTAACATGGGCTAACATTGGTCTTATAACCACCATAATTTTGAAGAAGTGATGAGTGTAAACTATATCCTTGGACCCAGGAGATACATACAATGATTATATTATGGTATAAAACTTCTGTGATTTCTATGGGTGACAAAAATCCCGGGTACTATTAGTGCTTCTGTGGAAGGTGCCTACATTTAGAGTTGAGGGAAATGCTAAATTTTAGTTAGAGGTTATTGCAGACAAAAAGGGTGTATGGTCTGTAGCAAATTTAAAAACAATAACAAAATTGAAGTTCGCCTTGCTTTTATTATCGCCATGCACCATTAATTTTAAACAATGTCAGTGATAAAGAACATCCCTCCAGGGGCCAAAGATTCCTATTGCTCCTGCCCTCAACCCCAGGATGCCACCAAATGAAGGTACAGTTTTTTTCCCCAGCCAAGTTCATAGACCCCTGAATACTATCCATGGATCCCTTGGTGGTCTCTGACTCCAGGTTACTCTTGCTGTGTGGTACATCTTGGTTCAGGCTTTGAGTTTTGTCTTTCTTTTTTTTGGTCTTTGTTTTGTTTTGTTTTGAGAGAGAGAGAGAGAGAGAGAGAGAGAGAGGAGGGGTGGAGAGAACCTGCGTGTGGGAGAGGGACAGAGAGACTCCTAAGCAGACTCCACGCCTCCATCCCATGACCCTGGGATCATGACCTGAGCTGAAATCAAGAGTTGGATGCTTAACTGACTGAGCCACCCAGGTGCCCCAGGGGGGTATGGGTTTTAGAATCAATGGGTCTCGGCTTGAGTCTACTGGGTTACTGATGGGTTATATGACCTTGACAGAATTGCTTAGACTCTCTGAAGATCAGTTTCTTTCTCTGGAAAATAGGATATAATAATGGGCACTTTCCTGTCATCATTGGGTGGACTCATGGAGATCAGAAAGTGGGTGAAGTGGTCAATGGTTCGCCTGGCCTGTGGAGCGGGCTCCATCAATGGTCGTGGAGCTGGTGGTCGTTGTGATGCTTGATTTCCCAGTGGCTCTGGGAGAAAGGTACTGTTATCCTGGTTTATCAGGTAAGACTGGGTCTTCTGCTGAGGGGCTTCTGATGGAGCAGGAGATGCCCTCTACCTTGCTATCACCCACTTGGCCAGGACTGTTAGCCTCTTTGATTTGGGGTCCCTCCCCACCGTCAGTGCCTTCCTGCCTGTGGTGGGTACTGGGTCACAGAATCTAGGATGAGCTATTGTCCCTGTTCGGGCTGGAACTGATATGGGATGGGGTGGATCCTCCTGTGCCCACTGGCACATACTGGGTTCTGCAGCCCGGTAAAGCTTGCTCAGATCCCTCCTCTTGCATGAAGCTGCTTGACCTTGGGCATCACTCCTTGTTAGAGCTTTTGAAGACTTCCTGGTCTGGACCATTCATTCATCTGGCACTGGATATATATGTGGCTGTTATTTCTCTCATGCCAGCTGCTCTCCTCAGTTGGATCGTAAATGATTGAGGGCCAGGAACTGTGAGAGAATTCCTCTGGATGGAAGGAATCTTTTATCTTCCTCCCTCTCCACTTGACAGCCTTGCACGTAATCTATACTTATTTATTGAGTGTTTACCGAGTGAATAGACTAATCAGTGGATGAAGCGACCAGCCACAGGATCCTGGCTCTTGGCGCGCTTCTCAGGGCAGTTAGCTTTGGGCCTTGCTGCCCTAAGCCCAGATCTCTGTGTTGTCTTTTTTCATAGACACAGGGGCTCCTCTCTTCATGAGGTTGGCAGGTGTGACGATCACGTCCTAAAATCAGTAGCTAGTCAGGTGTTGTGCCAGAATGCGTGACTCTGGAGGTCAGACCACTGAAAGGTTCCTGTTCCACTACATCTGCAGCTGGGAGCTCAAATCCCGGATTTGAGCTGTCTGGCCCCAAACCCAGACATGCAGATCTAATTGATCTGGGCCGGGGTCCCTCAAGTTCCCACTGACCTTGGCTGAGAACCACAGCCCAACACTAACACGGAGGGGGCCCAGGTGGCATGGGGGCTTTTCCTGCGTCTGAGAGCGGGACCCCCCACCTGCCAGCTGTGGGGTCCTGGGTAAGTGACTTAACGTTTTTGAGCCTCCATTTCCTTCTCTGGAAAATGGGGGTAATGATAGTCCCTGCCACTAGGGGGTTCAAGAGGATTGAATGAGACCATGAATGTAATGTTCCTAGCATATCTTAAGCGCTCAATAAATGGTAATTGCCATTATTATTAATGATGATATTTATTTATTTTAATTTTGGAATTTATTTTTGAGAGAGAGAGTGGGGGAGGGGCAGAGAGAAGAGGGGAACAGAGGATCCGAAGTGGGCTCCATGCTGACTGCAGAGAGCCCGATGCGGGGCTTGAACCCGTGAACCGTGAGATCATGACCTGAGCTGAAATGGGATGCTTAACCGACTGAGCCACCCAGGCGCCCCTGTTATTAATTATTTTAATGACGTGTATGAATGGAGGTGGAGGAGTGGATTGGGGCCATAAAGGTGTCCCTGTCTTGACTCACTCCTGGGCTGTGTTTCTGTGTAGAACTGGCTCCAATGACCCCCCCATGCACGAATACCCTCGTGTTGTGCTGTGCTCAGGGAGAGGCAGCGTGGCCGCCCCAGCCCCTTTGTCGCGGCGGGGCCACAGAAGCTGGGAGCTGTACCACGCCATTTATTATCCAGGCAGGAGGAATGGAAAGGAAGAGGCTTCTGGACTTAAAGCACTTTTACTTTATTAAGTGTCTTTCTAATGTAAAAAATGCTCACACAGCCACTTTCCATGGCAGCTGCCTTACCATTATTTTCAACACTCTGAGGACAAAATGAGATTAGGTGTGGGGAAGGGGAGAGGCAGGGGGAGCATTCAAGGGCTGGATTTAAATCCAATTCTGCAGGTTGAGCCCGTGTTAATGCAATATTATAGGATTTGGAGGCGAGGGCCTCTGTGGCTTAATCCAAGGTTTCTTCAACATCTGGGTCATTGGCAATGTCACTGCTGCTTTTATTCTAACTGTATCAAGGGGATAGTCAGAGAGAGCACTAATTCTTAATTCCCACAATTGCTTGCCTTTAAGGCACCAAATAGACACTCTTGCCAGGGAACCTTTTTTGATCATAGGAGACCTGAAATAGAAATGATTTAACCCATTCTGATGATTAGACAAGGCACAGGGACAAACCTACCCTGGTATCTTTCCACTTTGAATCTCAAACAGGATGGCTCAGAGATCAAAGAAGGATGCACGTTTAATTACCCCAGGGGAGCCACGCATCTGCTCTGCCTGCCAGGAGGCCCCAAGAGCTGGAGCAGGAGGCCGCACACGCATTCACCGAGCAGGTATTTATCAAAGTGTTGTGTGCCGGGACCCATGGATGGTACAGTGACCGGGAACTCAGTCCCTTCCCAGAGGGGATTCAGGGTTTGGCATGTGACAAACTATAATGAAAGATACTACTGTGACTAGGGCCCTGAGATGCAACAGAGCCGATACTCTTCCAGGCTGACCTAGCAGCCATTATTAACGTCTCTCTCCTTTCCCTCATCTACCCTAGAGACTGGGGGAATTATATTCTCATTTCCTCTCCTCTGTTGCCACCAGAAGGAGTTGGTGATGTAGTCTGGAGGCATGACTGGTCACATAGAAGTCTGCTGGTGGGTTTCAAGAAAGCTTTCATTCTCCTACTAAAAGAGGCAAAATAGCTGGAAAACAAATAATGATTTCCCTGGGAGCAAATATGATGTCTGGATGTTCAGCAGCCATCTTGCAAGCATGAGGCAATGAGTGTAAGACAAAGGCCACTGTAGAGAGGCTATCCCTGATATTGTAAGGCTTTCAGATCTAAGTTAGGAGTTGCCTTTCTTGAGATTCCTTTTTTTTTTTTTTTAAGTTTATTTATTTGGAGGGCGGGAAGGGGTAGAGAGAGAGAGAGGTAGGGAGAGAATCTCAAGCAGGGTCCCTGCTGTCAGCACGGAGCCTGACATGAGGCTTGATCCCAAGATCCATGGGATCATGACCTAAGCTGAGACCAACAGTTGGTTGCTTAACCGATTGAGCCACCCAGGCGCCCCTTGAGACTCTTAATGTTGGTTTATTTTTGAGAGAGAGCGAGAGACGGAGAAAGAGAGACAGAGCTTGAGTGGGGGAGGGGCAGAGAGAGGGAGACACAGAATCCGAAGCAGGCTTCAAGCTCTGAGCTGTCAGCACAGAGCCCGACACGGGGCTGGAACTCTCAAGTCGTGAGATCATGACCTGAGCCGAAGTTGGCTGCTTAACCGACTGAGCCACCCAGGCGTCCCAAGACTCTTAATATGCATATATCAGGCCTTGGCAAGAGCCCTTGCTTGGGCCATTCCTGACTGATCCAGCACAGAAGGGAACCTAAAATGAGGAACTCTGCACAAGGACTGCCTGAGCAGGGCCCCATCTGTGATGTCCTGCTCTATGTGATAGCCCCAAGTGGGCCACAGGGAATGAGGGGTGAGTTCCCCAAGGAACCAGAAGATGGAGTGTAGACAAAACCCACAGTGACCACAGGCCTTACTAAGCGGTTTGTTTGGGTACGAGTAGATTGGGGAGCAGCCGGGCACAGATCTGTTCTTGAGCGTGTGTCTCAGGGTCACCTGATCTGAGGCACCTGCCTTCCCCTGCTTGACTGAGATTGTGAAGAATTGCATGAAGGCAGAGCTTGTCACACTGCAGCCAGAAGCACCTCCAGGGGATGCCTCCGAGGCCAGCCCCTGCCAGAACTTCCTCTCACATTTGTCTTTTCTCCTTCCTTCATCTGCCTTCTGGTTGGCTGCATGACCATTTTCCTACTGTTCAAGACACGGCTTTCTCTCTCTCTCTCTCTCTCTCTCTCTCTCTCTCTCTCTCTCATTGAAGCAGAAGTAGCAGGACAGCTGGGCAAAGTGGCAAATCCTGGGCTGGTTTCCTTATCTCTGGGCTGAACCAAGTGTGGTTCGGGAAGCGTGACAGCCAGTGTGCTGGCCAGAGGCCCCTGTCATCTCTCATCTTCCTTGGGAGCCCTAGGGGACTCTGCCCTGGGGGCCTGGCCTCTGGAATTGCCTGTAGCCCCTCCCTGGACTAAGGCATCACCAGCAGAACCAAACTCTGTACTCTCTGAGCAGCTGGAGACCTTTCCGGGCAGAGACTCCCTGCCTGAGGTCGTTTGTAGGCAAAGACAGCTTGGTGCAGCTCAGGACAGAAACTTGATTTGGATGCTCTAAACTTTTTGTCTTGGGGAGCCTGGGTGGCTCAGTCGGGTAAGCGTCCGGCTTAAGCATCAGGTCACGATCTCACGGCTTGTGGGTTCGAGCCCTGCCTCAGGCTCTGTGCTGACAGCTCAGAGCCTGGAGCCTGCTTCTGATTCTGTGTCTGCCTCCCTCTCTGCCCCTCCCTTGTTCCCACTCTCTCTCTTTCTCTCAAAAATAAACAAACATTAAAAAATGATAAATAAATAAACATTAAAAAAATAAAAAATAAATAAACATTAAAGTTCTGTTCTCTGTTCAGTTTCTGGAACCCCTTACTCCCATAGCAGTCCTTTGCCTTTAAACCAATCAAGAAATCTGTCTTCTTTCTGCACATGGTGGGACATGGCAGGTGGGGTCCTGCCCAGGCAGAGCTTTTGGAGAAATGGCTCCTTTCACGTTCCCCGTCTGTGCCGCATTGATCAGGAATGACCCAGGCAAGGCCCATGGTGCTTTCCCTGAGGTCTGATATATGCGTGGTAAGAGTCCAAACCTCCCTTTCTGCGGAGGTTTCTAAGCTGGGAGAAAGGGAGTCTGACCCTGCTGCCTGGTCACCTTGTCTGCTACTCAGGGAGAGCTCCCCGAGAACAAAGCCAGAGAGGAAAGGAGTTAAAAGGACAAGAGACACACACCTGATGATGTAATAATTTCTGTTCCTGGATCCAGACAGACCTGGAGGGAGTCTGATCTTGGGCTTCCCAATCACAGAAGCAAAACGTCGTCCTCTGTTGTTCAGTTGGGTTTGGGTTTGGCTTCTGAACTTGCAGGAACAGCGTACTCTTCCCCACCATTTCCTGCTGCCGCTTCTGCCTCTGTTCCCACTACAGCCTTCCCCCCCATCTCTCCCTATTGAACCTGAAAGGCTTTTAGGTCCCAACTCAAAGGCCACCACCTCCTACGTGACGCCTTTCCTGACCCCCTCCTTCGCCAACGCATCCCTCCCACCTTGACAGGCTCCGATATGTCATCTGTGTTTTTCTGTGTCCATTAGGATGACATTCAGCTACAGGGCATAGAAAACCGGACTTACAGCAGCTTAGGTAAACAGGGAGCTCTTTTTTCTTGCATAACAAATGCATTCATTCCACTACCATTTCCTGAGTCCTCGCTAGGTTCCAGGCATTTTTCTTGGTTCCGTTACTTGGCCAAGCAAAGACTCCCCCGGAATTTTTGGCCAGCAAGTGTGATAGGCATCCTGTATCCCTGCTTTGGAGGGACACTTTTGAGTTTGGTGCTCATCTTCTCCCTTCCTCCTGCCTTCTGACTCCAATCTTTTCCTTCCCTCCTTATTCCTGCTCTTTTCCTTTCCAGGACGTCTGGCTCCCCATCAGCCTTTGGGAAAAATGCCCATTGCTTATGTTTGTTTCTTCTTCTCCTCAATACACACACATCTCTTTTTTTTTTTTTTAATTTTTTTTTTCAACGTTTATTTATTTTTGGGACAGAGAGAGACAGAGCATGAACGGGGGAGGGGCAGAGAGAGAGGGAGACACAGAATCGGAAACAGGCTCCAGGCTCTGAGCCATCAGCCCAGAGCCCGACGCGGGGCTCGAACTCACGGACCGCGAGATCGTGACCTGGCTGAAGTCGGACGCTTAACCGACTGCGCCACCCAGGCGCCCCTACACACACATCTCTTACTCTCAGTGTAGCTTGCCTTCTTCTTCTTTTTTTAAAAGTTTATTTTATTTATTTTGAGAGACACAGAGAGAGCTTGAGCAGGGGAGGGGCAGAGAGAGAATCCCACGCAGGTTCTGTGCTGTCAGCATTTGCCCCATGTGGGGCTCAATCTCACAAACCGTGAGATCATGACCTGAGCCAAAATCAAGAGTCAGATGCTTAACCGACTGAGCCACCCAGGCACCCCATAGCTTGACTTCTTATTCACCTCTTGGCTCTTGGAGAAGTACTTGTTTTTGGTGGCAGCAAATGTACCAGAACGAACAGGCAATTCTGGAGTGAGAAGAGTTTCATGTTCAAGTCCTGGTGCCAGTACTCACTATCGTGACCTTAGGCATGTTACTTAAGCTCTCTGAGCCTGTTTCTTTATTGGTACAATGGGTATGACATAGACACCTCTCCACAAGTCTTTTACGGGGATTAAATGAAATGACTTAAAAAAGCACGATGTGGGGGCGCCTGGGTGGCGCAGTCGGTTGAGCATCCGACTTCAGCCAGGTCATGATCTCGCGGTCCGTGAGTTCGAGCCCCGCGTCAGGCTCTGGGCTGATGGCTCGGAGCCTGGAGCCTGTTTCCGATTCTGTGTCTCCCTCTCTCTCTGCCCCTCCCCCGTTCATGCTCTGTCTCTCTCTGTCCCAAAAATAAATAAACGTAAAAAAAAAAAATTAAAAAAAAAAGCACGATGTGGACGTTTCTCGTTCATCAACTGTGCAGAAGGTCACCTTAGTGCTGATGGCAGCAAAGGGATGTTCATAAGCACACGGGGATCTGTCCTTCAAGCCCAGATCTCAAGATCTGGGAAGGCTCCTCATTTCCAGTGCTTCCTGCTCTCACCCCAGAGGCAGATGTTAGAAGCTGACTGGGAGGTTTTCTGGCTTCGTTCCCCCAAACATTCAGGGTTTTATGTTGCAGAGCATCTGAACAGGCTGGAACTTCAAACTCTCTCCTGCCACTCCCAGTCTTATTTTGGAAATGAATTTAGAGTCACATTTGGAGATATTTGGAGGTTCCATTTGCTGCTGTTTATGACCCTGGGCTCTTGACCTGATTTTGCCATAGCTTGGAACTCACCGGAAGACCCCCGGGCTCTCCTTTCATGTCGTCTGGGTTCTCTGGCCTCTGGTTTCATGTGTCATGGTTTCTTGGTTTCTGATTTGGATTTGGCAGCTCCCAGATTTGGTGGCTACCGACCCTGTACATCCTGTCCTATTTGTCCTCCCACCAGCCTGTCAGTGGCCACTTTGCCTTTTCGATGGTCCAAGCCCTTTCTGGAACTTTCTGGTGGAAAGGCTCTCATCTAGCTATTCTTCCCTTAACATTAAGCAGGACTGCTCTCCTTTTTTAAAAAAAAAAAAATTTTTTTTAAATGTTTATTTATTTTTGAGACGGAGACAGAGCATGAGTGGGGGAGGGGTAGACACACACACACACACACACACACACACACACACAGAATCCGAATGAGTCTCCAGGCTCTGAGCTGTCAGCACAGAGCCTGCTGACGGGCTTGAACTCACAGACCGTGAGATCATGACCTGAGCTGAAGTTGGACGCTTAACTGACTGAGCCACCCGGGTGCCCCAGGACTGCTCTCCTTCTTTTAATTTAAACCTATGATTTCCAACCAAATTCTCCATGCTCCAGTGGGACTTCTTTGGCTGCACATAGGATACGTTCTTCACTTTCCTCCAAAGTGCAATATTATCTATGCAATATATCACCTGATTATATTTTACATAATGTATAATGTTACACAATATATTATATATAATATGTACAATATATAATATTATATGTATAAGCTTTCCTGAGAATCTGACACATTGGTTTTACGGCTACTTGGAAAGCTGGAAAAAAAAAAAAAAAAAAAGAGGTAAAATAGTGGGTCATGCTACCCCCTAGTGGCAGAGCATGGCAACACACATCTGAGCACAGGTGAAAGTTTTATACTCTCCTACCGAAACCGAAAAGCTAGAGATTTGGGTTATTTCCCTTATGTTATGGATTTACGTGTATTTTCACTGCAACTTGTATTCACAGATACCAAGATATTTCTTTTGATCTCTGTGATTTTAGTCTTATTTTTAGGGATAATAGACTATCGCTGCATATCAAAAAATGTATTCTTTTTTATGGAGTCACAATACTGAGTGCTATATTCACCTGAATAAAATATTTTTCCCCTACAACATCTGTATTCTTTCCAAAAACCTTTCTGTAAGATTGAGATGTGTCTCACACCCTGGGGCATTTCACATTAAAAAAAAAAGTTTATTTATTTATTTTAAGAGAGAGAGAGAGAGAGAGAGAGATACAGACTACCAAGCAGGCTTCACACTGGCAGCACAGAGCCCGATGCAGGGGCTTGAACCCATGAACCTTGAGATCACGACCTGAACAGAAACCAAGAGTTGGAAGGTTAACCGGCTGAGCCACCCAGGCGCCCCTCACATGCTGACAAATAAGGTCTTCCACCGGAAGCGGCGCACAAACAGCTTTACATGCTCACCAAATGCTGCTGTAAGGTCAAGGATTCTGAGAATCCAGTTCTAGCTTGTTAGGGGACTGCTACGGGAGTCCAGCAGGTGGTTGGGCAGCCCCAGTTGGGGTCTGCTGTGCTGTGTGGTCCTCTTTGCTGCTGCCTGAACTTCCTTCAGCCCTTGGCCCTTCATTCCTTTAAGAATCTCCACCTAGTACTCCGCCCTGCCCCCAATCCCCAACTACGGCGTAGGCGGGGGGGGGGGGGGGGGGGGGGGGGGGGGGGGGGGGGGAGAAGGGAAGTGGTCCGGGCCGGTGACTCTGGCAATAGACATAATTGCCCTCCAGCTGCAGACCAGACATTGCAGCACCTGACGGCCATCCAGAGCCTTAGCCACACTGGAAATATATAACACAACACACTGTGTAGAGCAGGGTGGCAGATTTTTTCTGAAAAGGGCCAGAAAGCGAATATTTTAGATCTGTGGGCCAGATGGTCTCTGTCATGACCCCTCATTTCTGCCGTTATCATGCAAAAGCAGCCACAGGCGATACAGAAATGAGTGGGTGTGGTTGTGCGCCAATTAAACTTCCGGCACACAAAAAAATCGAATTTCATATAATTTCCACGTGTCATGAAATTAAAAATTTTTTTCCCAACCATTTTAAAATGTGAAAATCCTTCTAAGTCCAGGGTATGAAAACCGGAAGTGGGCTGGAACTGGCCCGTGGGCCATAGTTTGCTGACCCTTGCATTAGAGTGAGTAATCCTTCACCCCTTTCTAGCTGATGACAATTTTTCTGACAACCATAAACGACTGGATTCAGGACTCTATTCTATCCAGTTGTCTGGATAAAACTCAATTCATCAATGGTTAAAATTTTTTGTCAATTCCTAACAGGCACATATTTATGTAGGTGTTTTGAGCTGCTTGACCGCGTCGGCCTGTAATTTCCTGCAAAGAATTGGTTGATCCACTGAAAATTCTCTTTGAAAAGCAACCTCATGGATGTTTTCCAAAAGTCTAATTTAAAACCTTTGGGGGCCTCACGCCCTCACCTCCGGATCCTTTTCTTTCTATGTCTGCACTTCCGTTCCTCTCCTCCTTTCTTCTTCCTAATTAGCTGACTACATAATTAAATGTTTCCTCATTTAGAGGTTGGGAGCCCTCGCTGCTGTCTAATCATCCCGTGGCCCTCCTGTGTGCCTCTTCTATTTCCTTTTGAGATGAAGTGCCCAGAACTGAATGGCAGTCAAGGTCAAGCTGCCCGCATTTGTATTACATACTAGCACACCATTACCATGGTGTTCGCTCCTCCTTAATACAGACTAATAGCTCATTCTCCTTCGTGACCTCTAGTGAGCACCGAGCAGCCCTCTTCAGGACTCTCTTTGTGATAATTTCAAGATCTTTTCCTTAGGAAGTTATAACTAATTCAGGGCCCATCAGCGATCATAAATAGCTTAAATTGCTCTTTCGAGTGTGAACTGCCTCCCATGGGCCATTTAATTTACCAGGTGTCCCCTGGCTGTGCTTGTCCCATGACCAGCCGCTGTCCCTGCCCTTTTAAACTCAGTTTCCATGTCTTACTTTGGTCCAGTCAGGAGAGGTAGAACTTGCATTCGGGAACGAGCTGGAGCTCTGCTATCGACCTGCCTAGCAATGCGTTAATGATGGGCTTGATAGGATTTAAAGTGTTTCAAGTCCCGAGAGGCTGTCTCTGGAGGATTTTCTGAGAGGCCAAACTGATCCCGGAATTGTGCTAATCATCGTTTTCCTTCTGTTCGGAGAAAACTCAGGGATTTTACTTTACCTAAAACTTCCCCAGTTTTGGGGTCTTATTGGGCTTTCATAATTTGCTACTTTGGAGAACTGCCGAGACTTCTGCCTAGTTGACTAGACTTAAGTTTTTAGCTGCCCTCATTTGCTAGTTGTTTAGGATGCTTAAATACACAAATCCAATTGGTGAAGTTTGAATATGGATTAATTAGATAATATGGTGATTAGCTAATAATATTGTATTAATGATACATTTCCTGAATTTGATAATCGCCACTGTGATTATGGAAGAGAATGTAGTTGGGAGTTGCATGCTGGGGGATATAGGGGTGGAGGGTCATGATGCTGGCACCTTTTTTCAAAGGGTTCAGAAAATATTTATATATATATTTACATTTGGGAATGTATATATGTAATATACAATATATATTATGTCTATATTATAATTTACAATGTATATTATGTATATATATAATGTACATAAGAGTGCATACATAAGCACACACATATATGTAGAAAAATAAAGAAGAAATGGCAGAATGGTAATGATGAATCAGGTGAATGGAAAATGACAAAGGACAGAGCTAGGGTGAAGAACATATGGGGGTTCATGTGTAACATTTTTGCAACTTCTATGTTGGTCTGACGTTCTTTGTGAATGGTTTCATTAATTGAGATGGTGGATCAGTGGTAATAATGGCACCTGAGACCTTGATAGATGGCTGGCCTGGCCCCGCCTTCCCCCCAGTTCTCCTCGGTGCACTGTTCCTGCCCCTGCTCCTGCTCTTTCATTCACCGTCCCCACTGGTCTGCCCCATCTCAACTAAGAATCATCAAACGTGGGCTGAGCAACAGTACATGCCAGGTGCTGGCAGGGACAGGAGAGTGGAGAGTAAGCAGACGTGTCCCCATCCTCAAAGAGCTCCAGTCTAGTAGAGAAGACAGAACCTAAACAGAGTCACAAAGGACGGTAGAGGGGATGTGCAGGTTGCTGAAGGAAACGTGTCAGAGGGTCGGGTCTAATCCATCTGGGGGCTCAGGGAAGCCCTCCTGGGGAAGTGGTATTTGAGCCCAGAACTATAGGAAGGTGGGGATTAGCTTGGCAAAGAGAGGGTGACAGAGGGACGAGTGCGTGCCGGGGGACTGGATGGGTGTGTTGCAGATGTTGAGAGAAGCCCAGCCTGGCTGGAAGAGAGAGCCGGGGCAGGGGCAGAGGAGGTGGGAGAGGCAGGCAGGGGCTGGTAGGCCACTTTGAGAACTTATTTTTCTTTATTCTGAGAGCCGCGAGAAGGGAGTAGGCAGTAATGTCATGATTAGCTTTGGATTTAAAAACACAAACAAACAAACAAACAAAATCCCTCTAGCTGCAGTGTAAAAGTGAGTTGGAAAAAAGTGAAGTAATGGTGGGGTGAGAAGCCAGGAGGCTGTCGTAGTAGTCTGGTAAGCAGGGATATCTTCCTGGACCAGAGAGAGCTGGGTGGGTATTGGATATACGTGGAAGGTGAACTTGGCGGGACTTGATGATCTATTGGACTGTCCCATTTGGATATCCCTTATTGAAAAATTTCTGTTTTTCCTTTTGGTTTATAGATCTGGTTGGGAAGTGCTATGTTTTTTTGTTTTTGTTTTTCTTTTCAGAAAGCATTTGCAAATATTCCCCCTTACATGGCATTGACTAATTGCCTTGCTTGTGTATGCCTGCCATGAATATTCCTTGCACATAGACGAAGGTTTATCTCATTCAATAAGATCTTGCTAATTAGGAATTGGGATCTACCTCTCTCACACATTCTGGAAACTTAAGATGTAAGAGATAGAAATTAATGTAATTTAAAAATAATCTATTGCACTTAAGAAATTGCACACTAGACAATCGAGTTTATATCGGAAGATATTGATTTTGACCAGGAAGAGGCCCTCTGCATGATGTAATCACGATTCTGACAAATAAATGCCATTGTACTTTTCCATGCCAAGAGTGATTTACAATTATAGAAATACACGGTTCTCTTTGATTTATGGCATTGTGTTAACCACAGAATTACTTAGCGAAATCAGCTTGGCTTGATGTAAGATATTTTCCTTGCCTAGGAAAAATTTTGGCCTGAAGAAAAGATGACATTAATTTAGGAATAGTGGAGTTATCATTGAGTTATCAAAATAAATCTGAGGACATAAATCAATTCTACTGCATGGAGAATGCTAAATCGATAAGTCCAGAAAGACTTTATTGATTCCATGGCCATCACTCAGGCCTTCTTCATTAGATTCCTCAGCCATATGTTTAATTGAAATGATAATGCAGATAGCTTTGGGTGAATCCACGAATCCTGACTTTGATATGGGGTTGTTCAAGATAATGAAAACAGTTTGGCGAGGCTGGCTTTCTCCTTTAGATTCAGGGGGATACACGTGGGAAGACTTAACATCTTCCTGTCTCCTGGAAGATGTCTGGGCAGATGATGGCTCAACAACTTTAAGTCGCTCCTTTTAAATTTAGTTTAAAAATTGTAATAGCAAACTGATCATAATATAAGAAGATATTAAAAAAAAATTACTCATGGGGCACCTGGGTGGCTCAGTCATTTAAGTGTCTGACTTTGGCTCAGGTCATGATCTCAAGGTTCATGGGATCAAGTACCACCTGGGGGTCTGAGCTGACAGCTCAGAGTCTGCTTGGGAATCTCTCTCTCCCTTTCTCTGCCCCTCCCCAGTGCACATGCTCTCTTTCTCTTTGTCTCAAAATAAATAAATAAACTTAAAAAACTACTCGTGGTTAGTGCCACCCTAACATATCTACAATTATTATATTGCACTATAATATCTTTTTCTGTGACTTGTCTCTCTCAGTTAAAAAATGATGAGCCACTGGGGGCAAGAGTCTTTTTATCTTTGTATCCCTACATCTGGTTTAAATGCGTGAATGCTTTTACATAGCTGTAATTAGAGCTGTATCAGTCAGCTTTTGTTGTATAACAAATAACCCCGGAATTTTGTTGATTGAAAAACCGAACATTTTATCCGCTCATGATGCTGTGGGTCAGACAGGTGGTTCTGTTCCTAGCGGGGACTGGATAGCCTAGGATGGCTTCATTCATGTCTCTGGCGGTTGCTATGACGGTGGGATGATGCTCTCCTGTCTCTTATGATCCAGTAGGCAGTTCACATGATGGCGGAAGAATTCCCATCAGCAGGAGGGGGAGTAATTCTCAAGAACTTGTGCAAGTACTTATGAAGGCTTTGCTTCTGTCACATTTGCTAATAGCGCCTTGACCAAAGCCAGTTCCTTGCCGAGTCTGTATTGAGAGGTGAAGAAATGGTCTCTGTCTTGATGAGAGGACCTACAAACTATTGTGACCATTTTTTCCAATATAGTGCAGAAATATAAGTAAAATTGTATTTTATGCATTTTCCCCTTAACTATAGATGCTTCTTCTTACATTTTTAAAAAAGCTAATATATTGGATACTTAACTCTGTGCTAGTTACTTTAGATTAAAACATTCAATCTTCAGATAACCCTAACAGGTGGGTAAAATTGTTATTCCCGTGTTGCTAGTGAGGAAATGGAGGCTCAGAGATATCAAGCAACTCACCCAAGGTCGCACAGCTACTAAGTGGGAGAGCAGAGATTTTAACCTTGATCTCTCTGGCTCTAGGGCCTGAGTCTTAGCATGCTGTTCATGATAGGTACCACCTGCCTTGTGTTTAGACACTGATACTTTTCTGGAATTGTAGGACACATCCTCAGGAGGATTTTCTAAACTGTATGTGAGACTGGACCTCCTTACCTAAGGGTGACTTGGGCCTCATGAAAGAATCATACCATCTTCCAGGCCCACCAATAAGACCTCTTCGAACTTACAGTAGCTTTGATATTCATGTTTCTCGTAAACCATGGAAACGAGGCGGTGGTAGCTAGATTCTGTCGAACCCTAAGTTAAGGGCCTGGGCACTATTCTGTGACCATAGGTTGATTATAAATACAAGAATTTGGCAAAAATCTATAACTCATTGTGTGAGTCCATTGGCTATATGGAATTTATAATAAAGAATACTGTACAATTTTTATTGTTGATAATTGAGTGCTATACATCCTTTGTATCAGTAGAACATATGTTAACCTTATAAATGTGGGCTAGCCATATAGGCACACACTTTTTTCCCCACAGAGAAGTAAATACTTACCAGCACACTACTGGCATATTCCTACCACTCTCTTACCTGTTACATATAAGAAGTTGGGAGATTTTCCTCTTCAGTTTACATGCTTGAGAATACCTTTCCTCTTTTTAAAAAATGTTTTGAAAGGGGGGGGGGCAGAAGGAGAGAGAGGGGGAGAGAGGCACAGGGAGAGAGAGAGAGAATCCCAAGCAGGCTGCATGCTCAGTGTGGAGTCCGACACGGGGCTCGATTCCACGACCCTGGGGTCACGACCTGAGCAGAAATCAAGAGTCAGAGGCTCAACCGAATGAGCCACCCAGGCGTCCCTGCCAACATTTCTTTTATCCTTGGCTTGCTCACTCACAGGAAGCCCTGGAAATCATCAAATTCAGCCAGCCGAGGAAGTCCAAAAGGCAAAAAAACGCCGACTTTCCTACAATCTGAGGCCTTTCCTAGGAAGAACTCTAACAGCTGGAGGACAGAGTTAGCAGGTCTCCGATCTCCTGCAAGTGGAGCGTCTTGTCCGTCACATCCGAGCATTTTAGAATTTTTGCATTTACGTTTATCAGATAACAGTAACAACGAGCATTTATATGCTTTATCATTTACAAAGCATGTCTACATTTATTAGCTTCTTCCATACTTCTCACCTTTTCTCTGTTTCCAACCACTCAGGTGCGGCTGGAGAGGGGGAATATTTATGACAGCTGTAGACACTAGCTAGCTCGTTTCTCTCCAGGAGAGACTCAGGCCTCTCGGACATGGTATTAAAGGTGTTTCCTTGCTATTTCCAACGTTTATTTATTTTTGGGACAGAGAGAGACAGAGCATGAACGGGGGAGGGGCAGAGAGAGAGGGAGACACAGAATCGGAAACAGGCTCCAGGCTCCGAGCCATCAGCCCAGAGCCTGACGCGGGGCTCGAACTCACGGACCACGAGATCGTGACCTGGCTGAAGTCGGACTCCTTGCTATTTCCTACAGTCTTTATTATACCCAATCTGCAGTGAATTCAGGGCAGGAAACAAAACCCCTTAAGGGATTATTAACGGTTCGAGTGGAGAGAGTAATCCCACTTGCCAAAGTAAGTATGATGTGGTTGTCTTTGAATCCGGTTCTCTCCCTGGGGTAGAGGGCACAGAACGGTACTGGGAATGTGAAGGGAGCATGAGGGAAAACGTAGTTGTTTCAAGGATTATGGAGAGAGTTCCTGACCATTTTCTAAACACTGTACCCGTTTTAGCTTTCATTACGACAGAGGAAAACACCATCTGACCCAATTATTTTCTTTTGTTGTTGTGATCAACATCACAGTTTGTAACGCTTGTTCTGGAAAATTCTGCATAGAGTGAGGTATGAATTAATCCAAAAGCACATGGCCACTCGTTTGTAACAGTTCATGCCTGTTAACAACAATTAGGCGAGGTCTCTGGAGCACACAGGACATAGGGAGTGTGGCTATTATCCTGTTAACATGATTGATTTTCAGAGCTACATGGGATCTCTCAGACCTGAAAAATGGGCATTTGGGACTAAAAGAACTGATGTGGTCTTCTCTGATGATCGAAGTAAGTCAGATTGTTATCAAATCTTAACTCTGCTTTATGTTGTGCGAGCTTAGTTTGTCTACAGTAGCATCCTTGGCACGCTTGGGAATGAAGAAATTCAATTTCAAAAGTAAACACAGTTAGAGAACAAAAATAGTTCAGAGGACAGCTTATCCATAGAGCAAAGCCCAACTAATTAGGGTGAACAAATCCAACGGCAGTTTGCAGAACCGAAGCGCTATCTAATATAGCCAAAGATTGCCAAATATATTTCTTCACCAAGATTTGCTTTTTTCTCTTTAGCTATTGATTACCTTTGTGAAGGAGAGAATATTGACATGTGCAGAAAACCGTAACAAGTTGAAATAGTTTCAGATAGAGTATCTTTGGCAGGTCTTCGTGTTCTGATTTAAGTGGGAACCACTGTGGGTTCTGAAATAGCTTCTATAACCAGTTTCATCACAGACCTAATCATCCCAAACATCATTCCCTGTAATTTGACTGAAAAGCAGTGAGACAGCAGAAGCTCCAATTCTTGAAAAGGATTTGGCAGCCAGCCAGCTTATGCTTATTAGAGATTCTCTTACACCACCCCCTCTCCCCTCTCTCTCCTCTGGCGACGACTAAATAAATCCAGAGGTTTCCATCAAGTATGGAGGTGAGAGGGGCAAGGCAGATGACCAGAACCGACTCCTGCAGGGAGACTGTTGGGTTAAAAAAATATTAAACAAAGCTTTACTGTCCTACAGAACTTAGGTCAACATATTGAGAACTTGAAAAGTGAGTCTTTTTTTTTTTTTTTTTTTTTCCAGAGGACAAGGAAGGACACATGGTCGGGCCAGATTATAGTGGAAAGAATCCAGTGCTTGGTGGGTGGACACCTGGCTCCTAGAACCTCTTCTCCACTGTATGACCTTTGACAGGACTCTTAACCTCTCTGAGCCTTGGTCCCTTTGTTGAGGCTGTGTTTGCTTTCAGTTCTTTCTACCATTTCCCACCCTCCCATCCCCAAAGTAAAGCTTTCCACTTTTAAGATTAAGGCCCTTTGAAAACTTTGCTCTAACATCAGGCTGTCTGAATTTTATGTTTTGGATTTTTAGCAAACATTATGGAATTTAGATGTTGGGGATATCTGGGAAGGCCAGATGTTTTTGGAATGTATAAACCAAAATGTAAGAAAAGTACCTCCTTTGGGTAACCAGCCCTCTTTTCAATTACATACACTATAGCATTAAATTAAAAAAAATCCAGATACAAAATTAAGTGTATACATGTCACCCAAGTGCCTGCCTTCTCCACCTGCATGAATTAGAAGTATATTAGATATGTGACAGAGGTTGCCTTCCTCAACACCTCCTTTTGTCTTCCCTGTTCTCTCTTCACCTTCATGCTATCTCCTGGGACTGCCTTCACCTCTCACTTTCTAGCTGAACCCTCTGCTGGAAACCACCCTTCATCCTTCATTCCTTTATGGATCAGTGGCAAAGGCGGGTGTAGAACATCTTCACTAAGTATCTGCAGGTATCAGGGGTGATTACGGTGAAGGGCAGGGGACAAGTTCAGTTCAGACATCACTGTTCTTAGAAATTTGTCACTCGTAAATTTACTCACTGTGGTGGGTAAGTGGTAATGGGGAGGAGGATGACTAAATAGAACATTTAACAGTAACCCTTTCTTCTCCTCCCCCTTGTCAGGCCTTGGAATGTTAGAACAGAGATGGAGAAAGGGCATTTCAGGATATGAAAAGGGAAAGGAAGGAAGGCGCTGCAGAGAGCGGGCTGCCTTATTTGCCTGGAGTTGTCTCTGTTAGCAATAACCCCCCAACTAGAAGAAGACCTTCAAAAATTCCTTTGGCTTCTAACATCTGGTTAAGTCAACTGCACAGCAGGACGAAATCTGCTTGATGAGGTTGGCCCGAGCCCTGCATTTTTCCCTGTTAGTTCTCCTCCTGGTCTGTCCGTGTGAAAGCTTTTTGGGGTGTTTAACCACCTGGTGACAGATGTGGAGATTTAACAACTTTCAGCCCCTGGATTTTCTTTAAAAATTTTTTTGTTTTTCAACGTTTATTTATTTTTGAGAGACAGAGCATAAGCAGGGGAGGGGGAGAGAGAGAGAGAGAGAGAGACACACACACAGAATCCAAGGCAGGCTCCAGGTTCTAACCTGTCAGCACAGAGCCTGATGCAGAACCCATGCTCAAACTCAGGAACTGTGAGATCGTGATCTGAGCCTATGCTTAACCGATTGGGCCACCCAGGCGCTCCCTAGGTCCCCTGATTTTCTTGATGACATAAAGAGACTCTTCTGGTGTCACTCATCTGATCCAGCTTGTCTTAAGATCATATAGAAATTCCTTTCTGTCACACTCCCCACTCCCCCCCCCCCCATCATAATGCTGTGGTTGATTAGCCTGATTATCAAGGCCCATCAGCTCCATGCTCTTAGTTAAGTGATACCCGCCATGAACCACAAAGCAGAGCTTTGCAGGGTTAGTTGAGTGTGTTATTACAATGATTTCATTTAATAAACCTCCATCAGCATCTTAATCCTTAGTCAAGAATAAGCATGAGAATCCTTGTTAGCCATGATTAGGTGACATCGATGGTTAACAACATTTTCTCATTCCACAGGATTCATTTTCATTAAAAGTCTAAATTGATTTGAAGAAAAAAAATTCCAACAAAAGCACCTGATTGATGGTGACTTTATGAGCTTTCATGATGAAGGCCTGTTGTAAGGAAACTGTTTCAATGGCTCTGATGATTTTACATTTGGGTTTATGCTGGGATCTCTTTCCTGTATGGTTTCCAATCCTTCAGCCTCCTCTTCTGCCTTACCTGTGCTTGGGTCCTGTCCATCAAACTTAGCTAGGTGTTCTCTGCATGTGTGCCCTCTCCTAATGGTGCAGAATATTCCCCAGAAGGGGTGATATCAGGAATGGTTTTCTGTCTTCCCTCTTGGTAGGCTCTGAGGTAGAGCTGTGTTGGCTTCTTGGCAGTGGCCAGGGTTCTGGTCAGACTGCTGGATTCAGATCTGACTTTGAGTGCCTTTCACCCACCTGCCCCCTGCTGGGAGCTCTGCCATTGTGTCCCCAACCCCAGACAGTGCCAGGTACAGAGTAAGCCCTCCATGGACGTCTGAGGAATGAAAGAATGAGGGACCGAGGGTCCCAGTTACCAAATACACTGCTGTTGTCTCTTCTTTCTTGAGAGTTGTGCTCATCTGGGTCCTGGGAGAAGCAGGAGCTGAGAAAGGATTAAACACGTGAGGATTTCATTAAGGAAAATGTCTACATGTGGAGAAATGGGGAGAGAGTTGGACAGTCTGGGAAGGCTGTCAGACAGCGAAGCAAGGATCCCCTGAGTGAAGGAGTGGGAGAGAGAAAGGTGGGTGGTTACATCCTAGACTGTTGAGCAAGCAAAAAAAGTTTTAGCAAGGATGCTCGGGAGTCTTAGAGCCAAGCTGGCTGCCACCCTAGGAAGGACCTGCCTTGGCATCCTGGCTACTCTCAGTCATTGGCAGGGAGCAGCCTGTGGGAAGTGTGGCCTTGGTGCAAAGGTGGCACTATATTTCTGAGCACAACAGCTGGGGCCCTTGGCAAATTCTACAACTTGGATTGGACGTCTGTGTGGGTCCTTCCCATGGTTGCCCAGAGCCAATGGGCAGAGCTAAGCCAAATGCCACTGACCAGTACCTGCCTCTGGGTCTGCCTTCTGTTTGGCTGTGGATGCTTCCTGTCTCGGTGATACTCATCTGTAGGCATCTGCGGTTCACTGCTAGGCCTTGTTGCCCATGAGGCCACTCATTGTACCGAACCTACTGCTGCTGTTGCCCCGGATCCTCCACATCTTCTTGTTGTTGAAGGTGCCATGTTAATTCTCTGTGGGAGACATGAGTCATTCTGCCAGTGAGATCCAGGGACAGGGAGAGGGCTGTGATGTTGGAGCAGGATTGCAGAGGGCCTTGGGTGCTGTGCTGAGGAGGTCAGATGTCCTATGAAGGTAGTGGGAAGTCACTGAAGAGTTTTTAGCATGGAGAACACTATGGTGAGATTTATGAATAACAAAAACAACTCTGGCAGGCAGGATGAATTGCTTGGGGAGGGAAGTTGCAGGGAGGAGAAGGAAGCAGAGTTGGGAAGATACTGCAATCATTTGGTTAAGCTGATGGGTGAAAAGGAGCACCTGTATCACCTCCTCTATCTGTAACTTCCAGCTACCCCACTGGGGCCTCATCCTTTTCCTCTCTGCCTAGGACACCACACCTAGGAGAGCCTTTCTGGATTGCCCCACCTAGGACTGGTCAGGACCCTGATAACTACTTTCTCTCTTTTCTTTCCCTGGCACCAGCTAAACTAGTTGGTATAATAGTTTTGTTCAAGATCAATTCTGTTCATCTGTGGTTATTTATACCCCCACTGTTGGGGGGAGAAAATCACCCCTGTAGCTCATGCTGTGGGAGGCAGGCTCAGTCAACATATGTGCACATTCATGGCTCCTCACTGGTGGGGAGTTAGTGCTTCATGCCTTGCTTTGATCTTTATTTTCACTGTAGTTGTATTCCATTTGCTCTACTAACTCTTCCTTAATTTTTCTGCTTCCTTTCTTTCTGGAATTTCTTTGTGGAAGGTGAGATCTCACTTATTCTCAGTGGTTGTAGATGATCTCTTCTTGAGGAGGGAGTGTTTCACATGGCCACACATTCTATTTCAAGAACCTAACCCCTGATGTTCTTCCCCCCCCCCCCCACGCCAGCTTTCCCCCTTTGTCTTTTAATACATTCACACCCAAGTTTATCAGAAGAAGGCACTCTCTATGGAAAGAGGAACTCCTGGACTTTCCAGTTCCAACTCTTGTCTCTGGAGGTTTGTCTTCTTGGGAGGCTGTTACTGCATCATGTCTCATGAGCCCCTGAGTTCTCTTCCCTGATTACCAAGAGAAGACACAGCTCTTTCCCTAAAGCACAGCTGAGACCAGACTGGTATGTGATTTAGACATTATCACTCATTTGTTGGGTTATACACAGAGCTACCTATTGTGGGTGGCCAGCTGGGGCTGGGGCTGGATCAACTCTGTCTCTAGTACCCATCTTTGTAGTCCCCAGCTGGTAACCCTATTTCCCTATCTCATATTCAGGAGCCCCAGAATCTCTACATTACTTAAAATCTAGCCTAAGAGAGCTACATAGGAAGGAAGCCCCTGCCTCTAATTTCAAACATATCTACCGAATTTTAAAGTTCTGTTCTAGGACCCGTGGCTTTATGAAGGGTCCGTCCTTTTTATGTATGTATGCATGTATGTATGTATGTATGTATTTTTGAGAGAGAGAGAGAGACAGAGACAGAGACAAGGAGACAGAGACAGAGAGACAAAGACAGAGACAGAGAGACAGAGGGCACGCGTGGGGGTGGGGCAGAGAGAGAGGGAGACACAGAATCAGAAGCAGGCTCCAGGCTCTGAGCTGTCAGCACAGAGCCTGATGCAGGACTGGAACCCACAAACCATGAGATCATGACCTGAGCTGAAGTCGGATCCTTAACCAACTGAGTCACCCAGATGCCCTGTGAAGGGACTGTCCTTTAAAGACCCCACACTACCACTCACAGCACTACGGTCTCACACCGTGGTCAGACAAGGGAATCTGAGCAGAACATGGTCACCCAACGACCTTCTGCAGAGACACTTGCTGGAGGCTGTTTAACCATAGCATCATGATCTCCTGTCCTGTACCTCATGGTGCTCACACTTCAGCCTGAGCCATTTGTTAAATGTGGATTTCTGGGTTTGGGCTCCAGAAATTCTGATTCAGTAGGTCTGAGATGTTCTAGTGATGAGCCTAATGCAGCTTAAGCTCACAATTTGGTTTCTCTAAGCTTGTGTGTCTGGCTCTGTGCTCGTATTTAGCAGGAATGGCTCAACTGTGCACTGGATTTAGCTTCCAAAGAGAAATTTAGAGGCCAAGATCAGGGGTGAAGAACAATTGAAAATTGGAAAATAAGAGTGTGGTGTTTGCATCTAAATCCAGGGAACTATGGGAAGATCTTGTGTTTACAGCTACTGCTTGGGTATTGTATTTCCCATTTGGAATCTCAATCTTAAAGTTGATACCCTGTGAAAAAAGTTTTCAGTAGGGAGAAAAGGGAGATGTTGTGATTTGGGGAGTCAAATGTGATGTCTAGGTTTTAGGGTTTTGCACTAAATTTGATATTCACTGTACTGAAGAGAATCCCTGTTCTTGAATTAGAATGAATCTGTTTGGTGCAAACCCACATCCTATAAGGACCAGTATATTTGTGTTTTCAAATACCCTGAATAAAAGACTAACAATATCAGGAATAGCAGTGAACAGCTTTGTGAACTTCTTTTAAAAAAATGTTTATTTATTTATTTTAAGGGGGAAGGGGCAAAAGAGAGGGAGAGAGAAAATCCCAAGCAGTCTCCACAAGGTCAGTGAGGAGCCCGATGTGGGCTTGATCCCACGAACTGTGAGATCATGATCTGAGCCAAAATCAAGAGTTGGATGCTTAACCGACTGAGCTACCCAGGCACCCCAACCTTGTAAGCTCTTTAATGCAATTAATTAATTAATAAATTGCTAACAATCTAAATGAGACATGCATCTATAGCTGGTGTGAACATAAAGCTGCTGAAATACAAATTTACTGTTTTCAAATTGGCATTTTATAATGAAAAACAAATTGCTTTATGTAGAATGTTTACTTAATTGTATTTGCACTAATGGTATTTTATCTGAATTATCTGGCATGTGAAGGAAAGGAACTAGGTTCTAAGTTGAGAAAAAAGAATAATAGGGGGAGGCTCAGTCAGTTGAGCATCTGACTCTTCATTTTGGCTCAGGTCATGATCCCAGGGTGGTGCGATTGAGCCCTGTGTTGGGGTCTGTGATGAGCATGGATCCTGCTTAAGATTCTCTCCCTCTGCCCCTCTGCCCCCTCTCCCCAACTTGTGTACTCTCTCTCTCTCAAAAAAAAAAAAAAAAAAAGAATGGGGAGAGTTTCTACAATAAATTGCATGGAGAAGACTCATCAATTTTACTCTACATTCACTATACAGAAAATTTAAAAAAATACAGCCTATATATAGCAGTATGCTCTACTGGAGCATAAATACTTTAAATCTGTATTTTCTCTCTGTTCTGGCAAGAGACGGTTAGAAAGATACCTAAAGATACCTTGGTTGTCTTAAGGAGAATAAATCTTGTCTTTTAAAAAAATTTTTTTTAATGGTTTTATTTGTTCTTGAAGGAGAGAGAGAGAGACAGAGCATGAGCAGGGAGGAGCAGAGAGAGAGGGAGACACAGAATTCCAGGCTCTAAGCTGTCAGCACAGAGCCCGATGCGGGGCTCGAACTCACAAACTGCGAGATCATGACCTGAGCCGAAGCCGGACGCTTAGCCGACTGAGCCACCCAGGCACCCCAATAAATCTTGTCTTAAGGAGAATTGCTCACAATACTCCCTATCCCACCCTCATGAGATCTGGGACCCCTGTAGACAATTGAGAAAGGTGATGGAGTAGTTCCATTTTCCAGACATTTTGGGGCCAGGGTCTGGGAGGAGAAACAAATAACATCATGGGAGGAGGCTTGAGGAAGAGAAGGTGCTCTGGGTCTATGAGACAGTGAAAGCTGAGCCCACCTGGTCTGGGTTCCAGGGCTGGCTTTCAGACTAGGAAGTGGGGGAGGATGGGAGCAGAAAGAGAGTGCTGTGATAATGGGCATCCTGCCACCTGGCACCGTGTTCTTAGCTTCTCTCCCCCCTGCTAGGGCTCTGCTCCCCGGGCTCTCAGGAGCCCTTGCAGGCAGTGATACGCACTAACTCGGCTGGGGAGGGGGGCTCAAGTGACCATACTTTGAAGACAAGATGAAGCACGAAAGTGCCCCCTGAAATGTGGCTGAATCAGAAAGGCTGGCCCTCTCCTTAACGTAAGGCTTCCTTGTGGCACAGGGAATGACCAGTGTTAGTCATTAAGATAAAGACCAGTAGACTTTCCTAAGGGCCTTTGACATAGGAAAGTCTCATCTGTTTGGGGTGGATCTTGGGTGGTCCTGCCTGGTGGGGAATAGGGGGCAGGAGATGGGGGAGGAAGAGCAGTCAAGGATACCAAAATAAATTTACTTGTCACACCGAGATTACTGCTTACTCATCTGCTGAAATCTGGATGGGTCCCATCATTGTTCCTGCTTCTCCTGGTTTGCTAGAACTCCCCCAGGGCACATTTTAAAATACGGAAATCAGGTGCATTATCCTTTATGCTTGGTTTCATAAAAATTAATTATGGGAAAAATATATGCTGTGACGTGCTCTTTTTATCCCACTGAGAGAGGAATCTTTGTAGTACTTTCTCTTGTGAATAGAACTCAATAATTCTCCTTTGTGTAGTAAAATGGTATTATAGTCATGCTCGATCGTGGTATTGCATGTAATTACAAGCCTGTTGAGTTCTGCATTTAAGCCCAGTTTGGGGGGCTGTGGAGCTCAGCTTTTTTCAATCACACAGGATTAAACTTGGCATTCAAGTTTTTGTATAAAGCTGGTGCTAGCTGGTTAATGTGCATTTTGACCCCTGGTGTGAAGAAAAATTAATTCTATTCGGGGTACTCAGCCAGCATGCACTGGTGGTGGACTAGGGTTGTGGAAAAGATGGTGTCCTTTCTGATTCAGGACTCATGCCTGATTGGTTCGTATTCATGTCATACCAGCAATCGAATATTGCCTCTGACTTGTATCTCTACCTTTGTTCTCTGTAGTTTGGATTACTGAGATGTGAGCCAAGATATCTTGTCCAGCCTTGAAATTAAGTGCCAACTGACATGTCTAAAATTTATGGGCAACTGATGAAGTGCAATGGATTTATAAGAAGCTACCTCCGGGCTTCATCAGATGAAGCAACGGAATACTGTTGAAATAACTGTTTTATTTATAGCCCATTAAATTTTTAATGGGCAAACTTCCAAACTGGAGTTGGTAATACCTGAGACTATAGGTCAATAACATCCTGGGGCTATAGTCAACTTGACTATAGATCAAATGTGACCATTTCTCCCTGGGGTCCAGGGTAGTACACATGTACACATGCTCACTGGTCTAACCAGATCTTCCTCCTCCGTGACTCTGTGATGGGTCAATTCTTGTGGAGCTGGGCAGGTAAGATCTCCATAAAGTTGATCTCTGGGTTTCCCTGAAGTTCTTAGTTCTGAGTGTTGTCCCCTATGCTGAGTTTCTGAGACATACTATTCTGCCCAGAAGGGCTGAGATTTGGGAAAAAGATGGGGAAGGGTAAGAATCTTCGGGATTCATGTAACAGTGGTGAAATTGGAGATTGCACTTCTCTTGTCCAATTTCCCCAGGGCCATTGTAAACTCTTCTTGCCTATGCAAAGTCAGCCATGTGTTGTAGACCTGTCCTGACCTACCATTCCAAACATGTAATTATGACTTATGTTCATAATAATGATAAGTAGGATAAAAGCTGTCATGTAGTGAAGCAGTGGCCCTGTGCCAACTTCAGGACTAGTGGTTTCACATACATTATTTCACTTAATTTTTAGAACAACAGCCCTGTAAGTAGTAATTACTTCCCACTTCTTATAGATAAATTCCCTGAGGCTCTGAGAGATTTGGTACCTTGCCCCAGTTTACTCAGCCTACCTCTGTCCAGCACCAAAGCTCACAGTCTATCTTTGCTGCCATTTGACCTCCCAGAGAAACAAAATGGTCTCATTTGGCCACTGCATTTTCTAAAATGAGATCTGGGTAAGTGTTTCATGTGCTCCAACTTTGTATGCAAAGTTCATATTTCCTTTAAAATTCCTCTGCTCACTCTCTAGTCAAGGTTATCTTGGACGCAGAAATTTCTTCAAATATTCAGACCACCTGTCACCAATGGAATGTTCTGAACCTTGACAGTCTCTGCAGTGTCCTCCCCTTGCATGAAAATAGCTTTATCTGGCTTATAATTAGAAGTGAAATAATTTTAAATGGCTTCCACACTACTCAGCTTTCAAAGAGGTTCCAGTTACATATAACTTCACATAAACATAATCAGAGGCCAGAGCTGGAGAGCACAGTTCCTGCCTCCTAATTGGCATGAAGCAGAGACATCTGCTCTGCATGAAGCCTGGGTCAGGCTGCCCCTCTCATCTGTGACCTCCTGCGGTTGGGAGGGACAGACCCTGGATTGCATAAAGATTTCACAGGGACATTGAAAAATGGGGTGGAATCAACTTGAACAGAAAATCACATGGGTTTGAATCCTTCCTTAACCATCAGTAATCATTTTGGGATTGATAGCCTATCTTATAAAATCAATGTTTGCCTTCCAGAGGTAGAATTTCTTACCTCAGTTGCAAGTCCAAACAATTTCGCTTATAAGGCTTTGGCAGAGATGACCCTGATATGATTCTAACTGCTTTTCTTATTTAAGATGAATTTTTCAAATTGGAGGATATGTAACATGACATTTATTCAGTACTTTTCATCTCACCCTTCCCCTCCATCTCCTTGATGCACACACACACACACACACACACACACACAGCCTTTATTATTATTATTATTATTATTATTATTATTATTATTATATTTACTAAATTCCAAAACTGGATGGGGGCTTTGGAGGTGGGAAAATTGTGCAAGCTACAGGGCCTGGGGCTATGGTTTCTCTTGAAACCGTCATTGGTTTTCCAGAAGTCCAGTTATTCCAAATGTACGTAGAATGCAAAGGTCCTGAAATTGTTGAGTTTCTGAGTAAGGCTGCTTAGAGCTGAAAGTTCCTTTGCATGAGGTCTAGGGGCATGATATGTGCTCAGGAGAGAGGCAGACAGAGGATTCTTTTAGAACCTTCACCTAGGGTTCTAGAACCCCTGCTCACAGCATTTCTCTCTGTTCTTAGCAAGTCTAATTTTTTTTTTAAATTGGTAACAACAATACATCTTTGTTTCTAACTCAATTATGCTGGATACACTGTGGTTCTGTTCTACATTCCAGAATATAAGCTGGAAAAACACCAGCTATCCATAATATAGGTGTCTCATGGCAAAAAAAAAAAAAAAAAAAAAAAAAAAAAAGGGGCAATAAGCAAGCTACAAAATGGCCTTTATACATCTGCATTTTCTGCATAAGCTTAGCATACATGCCTTTCTTTTCTTTTTAATTTTTAATTTTAATTTTTTTAAATTTTTATTTTTTAAATTTATATCCAAGTTAGTTAGCATATAGTACAATAATGATTTCAGGAGTAGATTACTTAGTGCCCCTTATCCATTTAGCCCATCCACCCCTCCCACAAACCCTCCACTAACCCTCTGTTTGTTTGTTTGTTCTCCATATTTAAGAGTCTCTTACGTTTTGTTCCTCTCCTTGTTTTTATAGTATTTTTGCTTCCCTTTCCTTGTGTTCATCTGTTCTGTGTCTTAAAGTCCTCATATGGGTGAGGTCATATGATATGTGTCTTTCTCTGACTAATTTCACTTAGCATAATACCCTCTAGTTCCATCCACATAGTTGCAAATGGCAAAATTTCATTCTTTTTGATTGCCGAGTAACCCTCCATTTTGTGTGTGTGTGTGTGTGTGTGTGTGTGTGTGTATACCACATCTTCTTTATCCATTCATCTGTCAATGGACATTTGGGCTCTTTCCATACTTTGGCTATTGTTGATAGTGCTGCTATAAACATTGGGGTGCATGTGCCCCTTTGAAACAGCATACCTGTACCCCTTGGATAAATATCTAGTAGTGCAATTTCTGGGTTGTAGGGTAGTTCCATTTTTAATTTTTTGAGGAACCTCCATCGTGTTTTCCAGAGTGGCTGCACCAGTTTGCATTCCCACCAGCATGCAAAAGAGATCCTCTTTCTCCACATCCTTGCCAACATCTGTTGTTGCCTGAGTTGTTAATGTTAGCCATTCTGACAGGCATGAGGTGGTATCTCATTGTGGCTTTGATTTGTATTTCCCTGATGATGAGTGATGTTGAGCATTTTTTCATGTGTTGGTTGGCCATCTGGATGTCTTTTATGCAGAAGTGTCTATTCATGTCTTTTGCCCATTTCTTCACTAGATTATTTGTTTTTTGGGCGTTGAGTTTGATAGGTTCTTTATAGATTTTGGATACTAACCCTTTATCTGATATGTCATTTACAAATATCTTCTCCCATTCTTTCGATTGCCTTTTAGTTTTGTTGATTGTTTCCTTCACTGTGCAGAAGCTTTTTATTTTGATGAGGTCCTGATAGTTCATTTTTGCTTTTGTTTCCCTTGCCTCTGGAGACGTTTTGAGAAGAAGTTGCTGCGGCCAAGATCAAAGAGGTTTTTGCCTGCTTTCTCCTTGAAGATTTTGATGGCTTCCTGTCTCACATTTAGGTCTTTCATCCATTTTGAGTTTATTTTTGTGTATGGTGTAAGAAAGTGGTCCAGGTTCATTCTTCTGCATGTCGCTGTCCAGTTTTCCCAGCACCACTTGCTGAAGAGACTGTCTTTATTCCATTGGATATTGTTTCCTGCTTTGTCAAAGATTAGTTGGCCATATGTTTGTGGGTCCATTTCTGGGTTCCCTATTCTGTTCCATTGATCTGAGTGTCTGTTTTTGTGCCAGTACCATAGTCTTGATGATTACAGCTTTGTAATATAGATTGAAGTCCGGGATTGTGATGCCTCCAGGCTTTTTTTTTTTTTTTTTTTTTTCAAGATTGCTTTGGCTATTTGGGGTCGTTTCTGGTTCCATACAAATTTTAGGATTGTTTGTTCTAGCTGTGTGAAGAATGCTGGTGTTATTTTGATAGGTATTGCATTGAGTATGTATATTGCTTTGGGTAGTATTGACATTTTAACAATATTTGTTCTTCCTATCCAGGAGCATGGAATATTTTTCCATTTTTTTGTGTCTTCTTCAATTTCTTTCATAAGCTTTCTATAGTTTTCAGTGTATAGATTTTTCACCTCTTTGGTTAGATTTATTCCTAGGTATTTTATGGGTTTTGGTGCAATTGTAAATGGGATTGATTCCTTGATTTCTCTTTCTGTTGATTCATTGTCGGTGTATAGGAATGCAACTGATTTCTGTGCATTGATTTTATATCCTGCCACTTTGCTGAATTCATGAATCAGTTCTAGCAGTTTTTTGGTGGAATCTTTTGGGTTTTCTGTATAGAATATCGTGTCATCTGTGAAGAGGGAAAGTTTGATCTCCTCCCGAGTGATTTGGATGTCTTTTATTTCTTTGTGTTGTCTGATTGCTGAGGCTTAGACTTCCAATACTATGTTAAATAACAGTGGAGAGAGTGGACATCCCTGTCTTGTTCCTGACCTTAGTGGGAAAGCTCTCTGTTTTTCCCCATTGAGGATGATATTAGCATTGGGTCTTTCATATATGGCTTCTTTGATCTTGAGGTACCATCCTTCTATCCCTACTTTCTTAAGGGTTTTTATCAAGAAAGGATGCTGTATTTTGTGAAATACTTTCTCTGTATCTATTGAGAGGATCATATGGCTCTTGTCCTTTCTTTTATTGATGTGATGAATCACATTGATTGTTTTGCAGATATTGAACCAGCCCTCCATCCCAGGTATAAATCCCACTTGGTCATGGTGAATACTTTTTTTAATGTATTGTTGGATCTGTTTGGCTAATATCTTGTTGAGGAATATTACATCCATGTTCATCAGGAAATTGGTCTATAGTTCTCCTTTTTAGTGGGGTCTCTGTCTAGTTTTGGAATCAAGGTAATGCTGGCTTCAAAGACAGAGTTTGGAAGTTTTCTTTCCATTTCTATTTTTTGGAATGGCTTCAAGAGAATAGGTGTTAACTCTTCCTTAAATGTTTGGTAGGATTCCCCTGGAAAGCATCTGGCCCTGGACTCTTGATTTTGGGAGATTTTTGATTACTAATTTGATTTTATTACTGGTTATGGGTCTGTTCAAATTTTCCATTTCTTCCTGTTTCAGTTTTGGTAGTGTATCTGTTTCTAAGAATTTGTTCATCTCTTCCAGATTGCCCATTTTATTGGCATATAATTGCTCATAGTATTCTCTTATTATTGTTTTTATTTCTGCTGTATTGGTTGTGATCTCCCCTCTTTCATTCTTGATTTTACTTATTTGGGTCCTTTACTTTTTCTTTTGATCAAACTGAAGAGTGGTTTATGAATTCTGTTAATTATTTCAAAGAACCAGCTTCTGGTTTCACTGATCTGTTTTACTGTTTTTTTTTTGGTTTTGATAGCATTAATTTCTGCTCTAATCTTTATTAGTTCCTGTCTTCTGCTGGTTTTGGGTTTTATTTGCTGCTCTTTTCCCAGGGATATAAGGTGTAAGTTTAGGTTGTATATGTGAGACCTTTCTTCCTTCTTTAAGGAAGGCCTGGATTGCTATATACTTTCTGCTTATGACCGTCCTTGCTGCATCCCAGAGGTTTTGGGCTGTGGTGTTATCATTTTCATTGGCATCTATGTAATTTTTAATTTTCTCTTTAACTTCTTGGTTAACCCATTCATTCTTTAGTAGGATGGTCTTTAGTCTCAAAGTATTTGTTATTTTTCCAAATTTTTTCTTGTGGTTGATTTTGAGTTTCATAGCATTGTGGTCTGAAAATATGCATGGTATGATCTCAGTCTTTTCGTACTTGTTGAGGACTGATTTGTGTCCAGTATGTAGTCTATTTTGGAAAACATTCCATGTGCACTGGAGAAGAATGTATATTCCACTGCTTTAGGATGAAATGTTCTGAATATATCTGTTAAGTCCCTCTGGTCCAATGTATCATTCAAAGCCATTGTTTCCTTATTGATTTTTTGTTTAGATGATCTGTCCATTGCTGTCAGTGGGGTTTTGAATTCCTGTACTATTATGGTATTATTATCAATGAGTTTCTTTATGTTTGTCATCAATTGATTTATATTTTTGGGTGTTCCCACATTTGTTAGGGTCTTTTGTAATTGTTTAAAATTGTTTACAATTGTTTAGGTCTTCATGGTGGATAGACCCTTTAATTATGATATAATGCCCTTCTTCATCTCTTGTTACAGTCTTGATTTTAAAGTCTAGATTGTATGATATAAATATGGCTACTCTGGCTTTCTTTTGTCGACCATTAGCATGATAGATGGTTCTCCAACCCCTTACTTTCAATCTGAAAGCGTCTTTAGGTCTAGAGTGGGTCTCTTGTAAACAGCATATAGATGGATCTTATCCATTCTGTTACCCTGTGTCTTTTGATTGGAGCATTTAGTCCATTGACATTTAGAGTACTGAAAGATATGAATTTATTGCCATATGTTGCCTGTAGAGTTGGAGTTTCTGGTGGTGTTCTCTGGTCCTTTATAATATTCATTGCTTTTGATCTTTATTTATTTATTTATTTATTTATTTATTTATTTATTTTTCATCTTTTCTCCCCTCAGAGAGTCCCCCTTAAAATTTCTTGTGGGGCTGGTTTAGTGGTCATGAACTCCTTTAATTTTTGTTTGTATGGGAAACTTTTAATCTCTCCTTCTATTTTGAAGGACAGACTTACTGGATAAAGCATTCTTGATTACGTATTTTTCTGATTCAGTACATTGAATATATACTGCCACTCCTTTCTGGTCTGCCAAGTTTCTGTGGATAGGTCTGCTGAAAACCTGATCTGTCTTCCCTTGTAGGTTAAGGACTTTTTTTCCCCTTGCTGCTTTCATGATTCTTTCCTTGCCTGAGTATTTTGTGAATTTGACTATGATATGCCTTATTGATGGTCAGTTTTTGTTGAATCTGATGGGAGTTCTATGTGCTTCCTGGATTTTGATGTCTGTGTCTTTCCCCAGGTTAGGAAAGTTTTCTGCTATGATTTGCTCACATAACCCTTCTACCCTTTTTCTCTCCCTTCATCTTCTGGGACCCCCTGTGATTCTTATGTTGTTCCTTTTTAATGAGTCACTGATTTCTCTAATTCTTAAATCATGATCTTTTGCCTTAGTCCCCCTCTTTTTTTTCTGCTTCTTTATTTTCCATAAGTTTGTCCTCTATATTGCTGATTCTCTGCTCTGCCTTATCTATCCTTGCCTCCTTGGCATCCATTTGAGATTGCAGCTCAGTTATAGCATTTAAAAAAAATGTTTATTTATTTTTGAGAGAGAGAGAGACAGAGCATGAGTGGGGGAGGGGCAGAGAGAGAGGGAGACACAGAATCTAAAGCAGGCTCCAGGATCCAAGCTGTCAGCACAGAGTGCGATGTGGGGCTTGAACTCACGGACCATGAGATCATGACCTGAGCCGAACTCGGATGCTTAACCAACCGAGCCACCCAGGTACCCAGCATTTTTTATTTCATCCTGACTAGCTTTACTTCTTTTATCTCAACAGAAAGGGATTCTAATCTATTTTCAACTTCAGCTATATTCTTATTATCATTATTCTAAGTGATTCTAAATTCTGGTTCAGCCATCTTGCTTGTACCTGTGTTGGTTAAGTCCTGGCTGTTGTTTCTTCCTACTCTTTCTTTTGGGGTGAATTCCTTCATTTCATCATTTTGACGGGAGAAAAGGAATTAATGAGGTAAAAAAATTAAAATTAAAAAATTAAAATTAAAAAATTAAAAACAATACACACACATACACACAAATCAAATAAACGATGCTAGATCCTAGGTGTATTTTGGTCTTGGTGTCTAAAGGGGCTTGATAGATTAGAGAAAAAAGGGGAAAGAAAAAAAAAGGAAATCGTTTGACAATTGGAAAAAATGAATACACTGAAATAGAATAAAATGAAATGATGGAAAATAGAATTTGAAAAAATTTACACAAAAGTAAAATATATAGTAGAAAAAACTAAAGAAAAATATTTTTAATAAAAATTGAAAATAAAAATCAAATTTTTCTCTTTCTGTATTTAAGAAAAAGAAAAGAAACAAAAAGAGAGGGAAAAAAAAAGAAAATTGAATAGATGGACCAGCAAACAGACTGAAATACGATTGAAATTACTTCGTTTTCCCCTACAGGTCAAGCCATGAGGTGCCGTATAGTTCGTAAACCAAGCAGGCTGAGAAATTTGTGTTCTTGAAGAGCGAGGTTGGCCTACTTCGGCGAGGCTTAGTGTAATGGCTCCGTTCTCCACTAGATGGCGCTGCTTAGCTTACTGGGGTGGAGTGTTTTGGCACGTGTAGGTGCCTATGCGCATGCGCAAGAGCGGCAAAAATGGCGTCACCCAGGTATCCAGTCTCTAGCGTGGGAACTCTGTTCTTCCTGGTCAGCAATCTTGCACCCGTCCTTTGTCTTCGGCTTCCATTCACTCCCGGCTTTTACACGGTCTGCGACCAAGCCCCAGGCGACACCTCCCTCCGGAGTTTTATCTCAGATGCGGCTATTTTTCCCAACCCCTTACTTCTGAGGGACTGCGGCTTTGACCCATTCCATCCCTCTGCGGGAGGGTCTCACTGAGCAATGGCCGGGTGTCAGCTGCATCCAGGAATGGACCCTGCTGCTGTCATCGACCAGAGACTGCGGCTGGGTGTCAGCCCGCCCCAGAAAAAAGTTCATGTGATTGTGTCGCAGCAGCGTTTCAGGGATTATGGAAAATCACAGCACACATCTGACACCAGGCTTCACCCCCAACGACCTTGTTCCAGCACCAGCGAATGTGGTTGTTTTCCTGGGTCCAGTGGGGGAGCCACACAGCCTCTACCAGATGTCCTCCCAGCAGGGGAACCACCTCTCCCCGTGTGGCCCCAAGACCTCTGGACTCCACTCTGCTCCTGGGGATTCGACCTTCCCACCAGAGCACCGCCAGGTATTGAGCTGCGGAGTTTCTGACTCTGTGCTCCCTCTGTTTATAGAGTCTTAATGGAATTTAAACCCTCTCCTTTCCCCTTTCTCCCTTTTTAATTCAGTCCCTGCGGCTCTTTCCACTTTTCCACTTTCTCTCCAGCTGCTTTTGGTGGGGGTGCTTTTCTCCTACTCTCTCCCCATCTCCTGTTCTCTCTCCACAAGCAAAAACAGCTACTTGCCCTCTGCAGCTTCTCTCTCCCCCAGTTCACCTCTCTGCACCACGTACCTGCTGAGTTCTGTGGTTCAGGTTGTGCAGATTGTTGTGTTAATCCTCAGATCAGTTTTCTAGGTGTGCAGGATGGTTTTAGTGTTGATCTGGCTATATTTCATGGATGTGAGACACACAAAAACTTCCAGGCTGTTCTGCCATCTTGGCTCCTCCCCCTAAATTTTTTTTTTTGTTTATTCATTTTTGAGAGAGGGAGCACAAGCAGGGTAGGGGCAGAGAGAGAGGGGGACAGAGGATCCCAAGCGGGCTCTGCATTGACAGCAGAGAGCCCAATGTAGGGCTAGAACTCACAAACCCCGAGACTGTGATCTGAGCTGAAGTTGGACGCTCAACCGACTGAGTCACCCAGGTGCCCCTCGGCAAGTCTAAATTCTGCCCATTCTTTGTATGATGGTTTGGGGCCATATCTTCTCCACAGATTCTTTTTGCCAAGTCTAGTCTGCATTGATTCTGTCAATTAGTTAATGTCATACATTTTAATTTAATATTGGAATGAGTAGCTATGCCTGCAAGGTGTTGGTCTAGATATGTTCTGTGGGGCCGCAAAGATAAACCAGATTTCAATTCTTCCCTGAAGAGTTTATAGTCTACCAAGTTAGTATAGCAGGGGATGGGCAGGGACTCAAGTAACCAAGCAGTTACTATTTGGTACACTAAAGTAGAAAGTGATACAATGCAAAGAAAGAGGACATGAGGAAATTCCCCCAAATTCCCTGAAAGGGTTCTCTCCAGTTTGAGGGTTCCGTGAGACACACGATGTCTACCTGAGCCAGGAGAAGTCTGCTTTGGATTTCTATTTGTCTTTATTTCCTAGTTGCTGGGAAGAGGGCCTTCAAGGCAGATGTTGACAGCAGGTAATGGGATGGGCAGTTTGGTAAGCCTTACCTGTAGGAGTGAAAGGGAAGGGCAGGAGTCCAGTGGTGCTTATGGCATCCAGCTCAACAAGATGTAAGAACCAGCAAGCAGGGCGGAACAGTCAGAGAGGCTGGTGAGCTTCCATATAGCCTGTGACTTGTCTCACATTTATTATATTTGTTACCTCCTCCTCCCTAAGGTTTTCCTTCTGGGGATTTAGGGATTGAGGGTAAAGCCCTTTAGCAAGTGGGCTCAGTGCCTCTGTCTCTAGGAGCAGGGAGGAGGGAGAGTCTGAGGAGGCTGGGCCAGGAAAAGGAGAAGTGTGGGAGTCCACTGGCTAGAAAGAGAATCAAGAGAGAAGGTGAGCAGGCGAGGCCTGGCACCAGTTGGGCAGGAATATGACTTGGCCTCAGCATAGGAAAGCTTCTGGGGTCCCCAACACAAGCAGGGGTGAGTGACAGGGAGGTTCTGGGGTCAGAGAATTACTCTTGGCTTAAGGGATCGAGGCAGGTTGGTCCCATCGGAGGTTGAATGTTACTTGAGCCCTGAAAGACAATCCAGATCGGGCACATGAATTTTAAGGAAAAGAATGAGCGAAGGGCAAGGAAGAATGTGGAGAGGATGTGAAATAGACTCACTGGGTTTGGCTGGGCAAGAAGGGAAGGAGTGAAGGTTAGAATAGAAAGGTAGGTTGGGGCCAGATCACGAAAGCTAAGGAGATTGGGCAATGGGGGAGGGTCATCGAAGGCTCTAGGAGGGTGTAAAGCTGTGCTTTAGGGAGCTCGATCTGGCAGCCATGTGGGAAGAGAGGTCGATGGGGAGGGAAATCAGGAAGCTGTTGCTCTGAGGTAGGAGAGACTGAGGTAATGCGGTCTGTATCAGGCAGGATTCGTTTCCTCCGTTTATGTCAGTAGCTTTCACAAGTTAAAAGCTTCTTTCTCTCTCATATAAAAGAAGTGGTAGTAAGCAGTCAAGAACTGACGTGTAGGCTCCATAGCTATCAGGGCCCCAGTCTTCTTTAGCTATTTGTCATCCCTAGAGAGATGCTGTTGTTATCAACACCGAGCCAGCAGCAAAACAGAGGAAAGGTGTAGAAGAACATGCCCTTTTAAGGAAACTTCCCAGAAGTTCCCCACCACACTTTTACTTATTTCTCACTGGTTAGAACGTGTCCCATGGCCACACCTAATCGGAGAGGAGTCTGGGAGGTGGAGTTTTTAGCTGGGTGGCCGTATGTTTGGCCAACACTGAGGGTTCTTTTATTAAGGAGAAAGTAGGGAAAGGAGGGAGGGGGAAGGCAACTGCGAGACTCTGCGTCAGAGCCTGGATTTAAGTAGCAGCAGAAGGAATGGAGAGGAAAGGGAAAGTATGTGAGACGCTTAGTGACATAATGACTGGGCTTAACCGCCGATTAGAAATGATATGGGGGTGTCTGGGTGGCTCGGTCAGTTAAGCATCGGCTCTTGGTATTGACTCAGGTCATGATCTCACGGTGCATGAGTTGGAGCCTTGCGTCGGGTTCTGCATTGACAGTGCTGTGCTTGTGGTGGCAAAAATAAAGAGAGACACTAGGAATACAGAGATTCATATGCTCCTACCGTGTCTTTTCTCTACATTGTTTCCTCTTTCCCTTGAGTATATTTAACTGCTGTGGTGCTCAGTGATAGGTGGTAAAGAAAATGTGTTTAAATGAATTTCACACGTAGGCTTGGAAGAACACTGGAAATGCAGACAACCTGTCCCTTGTTTTGGTCATTGACAATTTCAAGCCTTGGCCAGGGGTGGGCACTGAGCGCTGGCCATGCCTTGTGGGGGCTGGGGGTGGTTCTGGGGGCTGCATCCTCGTAGATTTCCCAGCCCTTTCAGGAAGTAGACTGCCCAGAGCCTATGTTACCAGGTTCAAATGGGGCAAAAGGGGAAGGAAAAGCCAAGCAGGAAGCTTGTGGGTCCCAGAGCCTTGGGCAGCTCATGCCTGAGAAAGCCTGGATGCCAAGTCAGGAAGGTGGGCTCTAGACAGATCAAAACAGGGAGCTTCCAGTATGGGGTCTGGGGGGCAGTGGGCAGCTCTGTGCTCCAAGGGCTTGGGGATATAGCTCTAGAAAGGACAGAAGGGATTTGTTTTGTGGCCAAATATAACTTGGAAACAATATCCTCTTGTCTCCTGTTGCTGCTTTGCAGAAAGCATGACTGAGGTCAGGTCTGTGCCAGGGCTATAGACCAAGAATGGAGTAATGTCTGCAGAAAGAAGAGCAATTAGCAAATTCCTTAATTAGAGCTGGGTTCCTATTTCTCCAGTCAATTCCAATCATTTGCTAGGTTTTAACTTGGCTCCTTTGGCCTGCAGTGTGCATTCATAGAGTGCAGAAAATCAGGGCCTACTGATCTTGGATAAAGTACGTAAGACCTGGTTTCCCCTTCTATAAAAATATTATCGCAAAAAACTTATTTTCTGAGACTATCGGGATCCATAGAATTAGTACATGAAAGTGTTGGCAAGATCTCAAGTTTATTTATCACGTTAGTGATAACGATGCCTTATTAGTCATTAATGCCTGCTAGTAAATGATTCTGTGCTTAAATTTCATGCTTCATTGAATTCCACTGACTTCCATTTCTCACTGAGGTGCTGTTCTGCACTGACACCTGTAATCAAAGCCTGGAGATTTACTTAGGTACCAAAAGATTAATCTTGACAAAATTCATGAAGTTTCTAATTTTTTCCTGTTCACTGGGCATCAGCCATCATCCTTGGGATGTGACATCCTTCTCTTATTCTGATGGGAATTTGTATTTAAATATATTTTTAGAAAATATCTTGTGGAAAAATGCAGTATGCTGACTGTGGAAAAAGTGCTTTCTTTGAACAAAAATTTCACACTGGAATGAACCTCGGTATTTATATCATCTATATGTATATGTATATGTATATCTAATCTATATCTACATCTATAGTTTGGATATATCGTGCCTCCATTTTATTTTATTTTTAAAAAAATGTTTATTTTTGAGACAGAGAGAGCGGGGAAGGTGCAGAGAAAGAGGGGCACAGAGGATCCAAAGTGGGTTATGTGCTGACAGCAGAGAGACTCATGTGGGGCTAGAAATCACAGACCATGAGATCATGACCTGAGCCAAAATTGGACACTCAACTGACTGAGACACCGAGGTGCCCCATATACTGCCTCCATTTTAGGTTGTTACTGCATACTTCCGTCTTCCATTCCTCATTTCCTTCTTTCCCTGCAACCAAGATCTAATTGCAAGAGAGAACACTCATCTGTAGTTATCCTGTTCTAAAAACACAGAGGAGTAAGATGTAGTTCTGTCCTCAGGAAGCTCACCACCCAGGACAGAAGACACACTCAAAAATAAATAATTATAATATGGTGGGACAAACACCATTAAATAAATAGATATGGGGTACAGAGGTGGCATTTCAACAGGAAGAAGCAAATGCATATTGGTATTTTAGCAGGAAGAAAATGCATTTTGGCATTATCCCCATCTAAATATGCAACCCCAGAACTCATTCATCACTTGGTAAAACTGACTCTCCTTGCTTGTGTTTAATGTTATTTAACAATCCTTTTAATTTCAGAGATTGAGAAGTAATTGGATTTTTATTAGTTCAGTCTCTTCCTTCTTTCATCTCATCGTACTTCTTAATCCCTTGTTTATGTATTTATAATGCAAAACACATTAGGTCATCCCTGCTGCCTCTATTATCTCCAATGATCTTTGCATGTACTGTTTCTGTTTTTTCATTATAAATCTTTAATGTGCATAACTATGTTCCTTTCTTTAAAATCCAACCTTGCCCCATTGGATTTGCAAAGACCTGAAAGTTTGACAATACACTTGTTGGCAAGGCTATGAGGAAACAGATATTCTTATACATCATTGGTGGGAATGAAAGATGGTGCAATTCCTACGGAGGGATATTTAGAAATATGCACCCAAACTATATGGGTATTTATCCTTTGCTCCAGCAATCCAACGTCTAAGAATTTATCCTGATATACTTCCAGCAATATGAAAATACAAATATATAAGTTTATTCACTTATAAATACAAATATTTGTATTTGTTGTATTATTACATTTATATTTTACAAATATTATATAAGATACAAATATCACAATATAGTATTTGTAATCGCAAAGACATTGGAAACAGCTCAGTGTCTAGACAGAAAATTGAATGAGCTATGCTACTCACACACAGTGGAGGCTATGTAGTTGTGAACAAGAATGAGGAAAATCTTTATGAACAGTTGTGGAGTGATTTCTAGGAGATTTTGTTCATTGAAAAAAGCAAAGTACAAAAGAATATGTATATAATATATATATGACACCACATATAACATAACATATATAGTATGCTACCTTTTGTGTAAGAAAGCAGGAAAATCAGAAAACATAGATATTCGTTTATTTGTACAAAAGAAACCCAGGAAAGATAAATCAGGACACATTAAAGTTGGTTACTTACAAGAGGTGGGGGTTAGGGCAAAAGAGAGATGGAGGGAGTGTTACCTCTGAGTGTTACCTTCTTGCATCGTTTTGACCTTCAGAAGCATGTTAATGTTTTAGATTCAAAAGTAAAATTAATAAGGATGGGAGTGGGAAAAATCCCTAAAACTGAAAGCAAACTGAAACAAATCACCCAATTATATTTCAGATAAATACCATAATCATACTGAAAAGAGAGGGAGAGGGAGAGACGGGGGGGGGGGTGGGGGGGGTGGGGTGGGGTGGGGTGGGTGGGGGAGAGAGAGAGAGAGAGAGAGAGAGAGAGAGAGAGAGAGAGGAAAGACTAATCCAAGTTACTTATGAACACAGTATTTGACTATATACCCTGTCTTAGGAAGAGGCAGGTGGGGGGATTGCACACAAATCCTGAATTCTTTTTAGTAGGCTTATTTTTTGCAATGCTGGGGAAAAGCAATTCTGAAACAATTTTATATGTGTAATAGGATTGAGCCAATGGATAAATGTATTGTTGAGAGCCAGGGTTCTTACTAGGAAAGAAGGGACATAATATGGGATAGGAGAAAGAAAAAGAGCCTTTTGGGGATGGATTGAAATTAGGTCTATTAGTGTGTACCATATTTCTAAAGCGTGTGTGTGTGTTTATGCATGTATATGCATGGGTGAATGTATATTTGTATGTATAAATGTGTATACACACATATATTACCTAGTTTTGTCTGCTAAAAGGGCTAAGAAGAAATAACACTTCAGTTACATTGAGTATGCCTGGTGCCCAGATATTGGTCTCTAATATCATTCCCCACTAAAAGGAGCCAGGGCTCCTGGGAGAACCAGCTGATTCCAGGGCTGGGGCAGGATAAGCACTAAATAAGCCTGGAACATTTTATAATCCTAGAAATTAAGAAAGTGCTCAAAAGAGATGGAAACATATCACAAGGACATGGGAGCCAACTTGAAAGGACTCCTACTGGTTAAATCAGAGACAATTTGAATAGAAAATAATGAAGTACTCTCATGAGTCATAATCCATTAAAAATAGGAATTCACGAGTCCATACCAATAACAAATGGATACAATAATAATAAATATATGGGGCAGAAGGGGGAGCTCTTGCTTATAATGAAATGCTGAATACCAACTGATGAGTTGGGAGAAGGTCCTAAAGTTGGAAAGTTAGTGTCTTGGAACCATTATGGTAAAGATTAGATCAAGCAAGAATCATCAATGCATGCTAAATTTAGGGAGAAATTTAGATTAGGAGCAGGATGTCCGTATGGTCTTAAAGTGTCTCCCATAGACTGATCTCTAGTTCTATGGGAAAAAATAGCAATTATGCAGTGGAGACATTCGACATTTTGACTGATCAAAATTTCCATCAGCCATGAGAGCAGATGGACATTATGTGCCTCTAAATGTGATATCCTGAGAAGGATACAAGCATCCATTCTTGCCAAGAATGTATGACCTGAATTATGAGGAAACATTAAACAAACTCCAAATGAGAAGCAGTCTATTAAAAATGTGGAAGAGGGGAACTAAAAACGTTGTTGTCATGGGCACCTGGGTGGCTCAGTCAGGTGAGCGTCGTCTGACTCTTGATTTCTGTTCAGGTCATGATCCCAGTGTTGTGGGATCAAGCCCTGAGTTGGGTTCCATGCTGAGCGTGGAACCTGTTTGAGATTCTCTCTCTCTCTCTCTCTCTCTCTCTCTCTCTCTCTCTCTCTCTCTCCCCCTCTCCCTCTCCCTCTCTCCTCCTCTGTCCCTCTCTCTCCCCCTCCCCTCCCCTTCTTTCCCACTCACATGCTCTCTCTCTCTCAAAAATAATGAATGAATGAATGAATAAATAAATAAATAAATAAATAACTGTTGTTGTTGTTGTGGATGATCAAGAAAGATTCTGGAAGTGTTCCAGATTAAAGAAGGATAAGAAACATGAGATCTAAATGCAATTCTTGACTCTGGACTGGATTCCATATGGGAGGGACAATGCTGTAAGGAAATTATTGGATCAGTTGACAAAAAATGGGATATAGGCAGTAAAATATGTTCCAATGTTGAATTTACTAAAGTTGAATTTATTGAAGATGATAACCATCCTATAGTTATGTAACAGAATACCTGTTCAGAATGTCTTTGTGCGTAGAAAATAAAATAAATGTATTTAGGGGTAAGTGGCCATGATGTATTTAACTTTCTCCAAAAATGATTGAATGGGGAAAAAAAAGAAAAAAAAATATAGAGAGAGGGTGGAGAAGAGAGAGAGAGACTGATCCAGATAAAAAGAAAATCAGATATTCTTTTACTATTTGCATTCTTGTGACTTTCTCTAAGTTTAAAGTTGTTTCCACTTAAAAAGTTAAAAAATTCAGTTTTGCATATTTGGTGCAGGAACATTTATCTCCCTACAATTCTGTTCATTGGTTTTGGTTCTGGGACCACGTTGATGTCTGATCAGTTGTTAGAATATATCAGTAGTTAAGGAAAAAAAACCTCACTTTTTAGGGGGGTAGTGAAGCCCTTTCTTTGCAAATGAAATCTTATATGGAACGTCAAGTTATAGAAGAGATGAAAGAAAGGCTTCACTGATTGAGGCATGAGTGTACTTGATGGGGGGAGTTTTAGAGTCCTGTCTACTTCACCTCCCCTTTCCAGAGGGGCATCTGTGAGACTCCTCTAGGGAAAGGAGTTTGACAACCACTGCTCTTAAGTAAACTGGGCATATGGTGCCACTGATCTCAGTATCCACTGACTGAGAATGACCATCCTGTAATAGAGGGGGAACCTCAGGATTACTTAAGAGCAGTTGACCTATGCTTTCTGTACATGTCCTAGTGTGTGCTTTCAGTGATAAATGATCAGTTCCTTTCTAGCCTCTCCTGTCCTTGGCCTATGCTTCACACTTGTATTCAGCAGCAAGGTCCTCTATGTCAAGCCCAGTGTGAGTTTGTTCCAAAGAATGGAGTTGTTTCCGAAGAAGTGTGTGTAGATAAGACTTGTGTAAATAGAATCACATTTTCTCACAGCTGCTTCATGGTTGTTTGGAATTCAGTTTCAAAAGGCTGGGGTGCCTCACAGATGGGATTTATGTTTATCCAACCATCTTCCTTTCCTTTGCTTTCAGGTAGTTACGAGTCTTTAACACATTTGGTGGAGAGGAACTTGGCATTTAAAAAAATCTTTGGCAAATCCTCTTGTAAAGTGATTTAACACCCCCCCCCCCAAGTTAACTGCTGTGAAAGTTGAAACCTCCATGTATTTATATCTATTTTAAAACTCAAACCTGAGTCAACCAAAATTTAAGAGAATTATTTATTCAGCAAGCCTTGGAAAATTGTATGTAACAAATCTATTTTAAGAAAATGTGGCCATTTTAATGATGTGCCTCAAGTCTCTAAGGCTTTTTGGAGGGCCCGAGACCCTAACTACTACCTGTCCCGTTGTTCCCTGTCCCCTGTCCCCTGTTGTGAGAGGACAAGTCACCTATACAGTGAACTGGGTAAAGCTGACAACAGAGATTTCATCTCTTGTGACAATTTCTGTGGACTGGTAGTGACTTTTTGGAGTCCTACATTGAGAGGGATTCTGGGGCATCTTCTGGCCTTGGTGAGAATGAGTTCCGTGAACCATTTGTGATGTCTGCTTGGGGTATGGAATGGGGAAGTTATCCAGATGTAGGCAATATATGGGATGCTCCTGGCCTAAAAATAGCTCCCAGGGGTCTGTTTGGTTGGAAAGAACTTGTTTCCCCTTTGGACATGAGCACTGCTTTCTTACTAATCCAGGAACCTTGGTTTTAGTGCCCCAGATTAGATATGGGAGGAACTGGAGAGCCCTCCCTGAATCTTTGAGGTGTTTTTCCTGCACATCAATGGCACTCAACACCACAAACGAATTCTTAGTGGGTGGGATGGTAAAAGGCGGTGATAAAGCCCCCCTGTATCTGGGTTCAATTGGTTGTTATGTCCATCTTGAAATTTTAGAATCCTAGGTTTTTTTTTTTTTTTTTTTTAAGATTTCCAAACCCTGAAATTCTTTGTGCAGTGCAAACTCATGGATGTCTCTTTGTAATTTAAGTGACATGAAAAGGTGACCCTGGCAAAGCCCAACGTCCCTTAGAGCCTTCCTCAATACTGAGGCATAGGAAGCAGAACAGAATTCAGAGACCATTCCTCTGTGAAGCTATACCCTGCCCTTCACATGGGTGGAGAATTCCCTGCCTTTAATCTCTGAGCATTTTGTGCCTCTTAGGTTAGCTAGGTAGTGTTGCTTGACAGACTGGCCACTGATGCTCCCCTCATCCATCAGTTCAAGAACCTTTCTTTTTTATTTTTAAATGTTCATTTATTTATTTTGAGAGAGAGAGAGAGAAAGTGAGCGAGCATGAGTGAGCAGGGAGGGAGGGAGAATCCCAAGCAGGCTCCGTGGGGCTCGATCTCACAAATGGTGAGATCATGACCTGAACGGAAATCAAGAGTCCCGCTGCTTAACTGATTGAGCCACCCAGGTGCCCCGATAGGAACCTTTCAACAAACCTTTAATCAGTAAACATTTTTTGGAGAGCAATTATTATGTCTTGCTTTTCTTTGTTTTCTCACAGTTTCTGGCAGTGTTGCACACTATTACCCCAATATGTGTTTGCATACTGAATTGTTTAAAAAAGACCCGTTTTGGGACTTATTTTTCAGGTTAAGAAAGGGCTGGCGGAGCAATGTGAATCCAGGCGATTCAGGAAAGAACTGGGTCTTCTCCCCGTTGTGTCTTTCCCCCTTCCCTCCCTCCAGGTGTTTGGTTTGGGGTTATTTTTGCAAATCTGCAAAGACAACTGCCCGAAGCCCCCAGGCTGGAGGGATTCTTACTGGGAGGCAGGGAATTAAAGGCAGTACTCAGAAGGATTCAATGCGTGTTTTATTCACAAACAGCCCCAAATAAGGAAGACTTTGTGTGAATGTTGTCATATTTCCCAAGAACACATGCTTGAATTAGCCCCTGCATCCTGCCGACCCTCCACCCTCCGTCCCTGAAGCAGAAAACAGCTCCCCATTTCTGCACTCCTTTCCGGTCAGACCCTGTTTACAGTGAAGCTTGGTCAGACTCTGTTTACAGCGACTCTCCCCTGGGTATTTCTAACTCGGGGCCAGACCAATAAACAGGAGCTCAGGGGCAGAAATACCTCCACCCAAAGAAGTCCTGGGTGGAGGAGGGTCCCCAGATAGGAGCAAGAATAGCTGTGGGCAATTGTGAGCTGGAGTCTTAGGGCAACACTCCTTGCTTTCCGGGAGAAGGACCCACATTCCTGTTTCCAAAATCCTGTAAAACGGCTCTTCCCGGCTTCCCTTTCTGCTGCATCCTTCCCCCTTCGCCGAGGAATCTGATGACCTTTTAATTAAAAAGTTGAAGCTCGGAAGAACAAATGACATGGATTGATACGTTTTCTTTCTTTAATTAAAAGAAACTGAAAACACATTAAAATTTCAGTTTCAGAGCATTTTCAGGGGATTCTTCTTGAACCTACTGTCCCAGTTTTGTTCCAGCCAGGTGGGTCATCTTGACGTGACCATGGGATGAGATACTTGCTTGCAAGAGTCCAAGAGAATGATTTTATTGTTTAGCAGAGATGGAAACAAAACCCGGGGCATGTAATAATTTTGAATCCAGATAACTTTTTAACTTTTTTTTTAAAGGTTTAGAACTTTTCTTTTCTTTTCTTTTCTTTTCTTTTCTTTTCTTTTCTTTCTTTCTTTCTTTCTTTCTTTCTTTCTTTCTTTCTTTCTTTCTATTTCTTTTTGAGAGAGAGAGGCAGAGAGAGAGAGAGGGAGAGAGAATTCCATGAGGAGCAGAGAGGGGTGGGGGGGAATGGGGGGAGAATCCCATGCAGGCTCCCCACTGTCATCGTGGACCCCAAAGTGGGGCTTGAGCTCACCAACCGTGAGATCATGGCCTGAGCTGAAGTCAGATCCTTGATGGACTGAGCTACCCAGGCCTGCTGAATCCAGATAACTTCACTATAATAACTGACTGGACCCTGAAGTCTGACAGCTTCTCTAGAACTCCTGTATGGAACTACACCTGTTACACCTCTGCCTGGCCCCCCAAACTCCTGTCCTGTCTCTTTCTCCTTCCTTCACCAGGCCCCAGGCCTTCCTTAGACTTGCCCGGGCAAACCCGGCCCTTTGCCCTTACACCTCAGGGTTGCCTTTGGGTGCTGCTCCCTCTCCAAGGAGGAGGCTCCCCTCCCAGCCCCTGCAGGCATTCTAATTGAGGGTGATCAATAACATGCTTCTTCTTGGGGTGCCCGGGTGGCTCAGTCGGTGAAGCATCTGACTTCGTCTCGGATCATGGTCTCACAGTTTGTGATTTGAGCCCCGCATCGAGCTCTGTGCTGACAGCTCGGAGCCTGGACCCTGTTTCAGGTTCTGTGTCTCCCTCTCTCTCTCTCTCTCTCTCTCTCTGCTCCTCCCCTGCTTGCACTCTGTCTCTCTCTTTCAAAAATAAACATTAAAAAATTAAAAAAAAATGTTTCTTCTTATTTTTCATTTTAGCTTCCGTGTCACTTTCTTCAAAGTGTTCATCAAAATTTATAATCATTTTATGTGTGTTAGTTCACTTGTCTTTGAAGGCAGGGACTCCGTCCTCCTGCTTCAACAGTGTTATCGGTTACGAATACTTGTGGAAGACGTGAGCTTGTGAACCTTGGGAGGTCCCTAAGTGGAAGTGGCAGGAGTAAAACACACGGGGACCATTGTGCCGGGAGCCAGGCTGGTGAGGAGAGGGGCTTCTGTCAACAGGCTTCCTGCCCCTGCAGCCAGTCAGGCTGGGTCAGGAGGTTCGAGGGTGGAGAGCCTCCGAGAAGAAAAGTTAAGCTCCTTCTGATCCTGGGTGCTCTCTGATATCTTAGTGGTGAGGTCCAAGAAGAGTCAGCTCAGGTGTGGCCTTGAGGTTGTATCTTTTCTGGCAAAAGGTGAGGATGTGGCTCATAGTTACCACGTTCAATGTTAGATGTGTGGCTTGGAGTTTTTCCTGGAAAAATGCAGCTTTTTAATAGCAGACATTCAGAAAGCCATGACGGTGTCTTTTCAGCCAGATATGGTGCTGGAGTCGGGAGGCACAGGGATGAAGGGGACAAGTGACTCAATGTCTGGAGAGGAGACTTGATGTGTCAACAATTATAACACACAGTGACAAGTGCTGTCACGGAGGTGCAGGTGCCCCTTAGGGAGGGCAAGGGCGGCAGTGGGTGTGTGTGTGGGGGTGGGGTGGGGGAGGCTTTCCAGAAGGGTCAGCCTTAGCCTGCTGCATCCTTACTGGCTCCTTAAAAGAGGATTTGGTGACCTCTGCTGGGGGCTGAGACCTCTGGCCTGAACGGAGCCCACTGGTGCCAGGAGAGGGGAGATTTGTACAGAGCCAAGAAGGCTTTCTAAAGAAAAATATTGGCTTTAGGAGATAAAGCTTGAAGGAGACTTGATAAAAAGTGGAGGGACTTAGACCCAATAGCAGCTAGAAACTACTTTCTGGAAAAGGCCAGGGAGTGGAGAAGGCTGGTGGGATAGGGATGGGGAAATGAGAGCCATGAGTAGCACCGTGGGTGGGTAAGTGGAAATGGAGTCCTAGCCAAGTGGCCGAATGTTTGGCTGGGGGTTTGGACTGAGCAATTCTCCCTCTAGAAGTTTATTCTTGGGAACTGATCAGATACACGTGCAAAGATATCTACTCCTTCATTGATGGTAAACACTAGAACAACTAAACACAGGCATCGATTAAATAATTTATAGTATACTGAAAAGAACAGCTTTAAATCCAAATGACAGCCCTGCCTTAGTTTAAAGCTAAAGTTCTCTTTTCTGCTTATTATGGATCTTTGATAAGAAATACAGTTGCTGAGAAGTCTGTTTTGCTTGCTGTTTGCTACGAGCATTGTGAGGCCTTTCCTGAATGTAACTCGCTGTGTAGTAGAATGGGTTGTAAACCTTCCTAAATGTAGTCTGATATGTGATGGAATGAGTGATTGTACATAAACTAACCGGCATTTCTCGCTTCTGTAAACCTGCTTGCTTAGCACATTCCTCACCTACCCTACCCCCTTCCCTCTTCCCCCTTTTTCCTCCCGCCACAAGTAACGGACAAAGCCTTCCTGCCAAAGGACAGACAAAGGACACCCAATCAGAGAACAACAAATGTCCTTACTTTAAATTCAACTAATCAGGCCCCTCATAATTTGAAACCTCCCCTGTGCCACTTGTCTCTGTCTATAAAAGCGCTGTACCAACCCTGATCATGGCCTCTTGCGTCACCGGCGACGAGTGCGCAGAGGACCAGGTTCGAACCTGCAATAAACGACCCTTGCCGCTTGGCTTTGACTTACGACTCTGGTGGACTTTTGTGGGAGTTTCGGAACTTCGGGCATTACAATACCTGGTATACATCATTAAAAATGATGGTTTTGGGGGGCACCTGGGTGGCTCAGTCAGTTGAGCATCTGGCTCTTGGTTTTGGCTCAGGTCATGATCTCACTGTTCGTGGCTTTGAGCCCCTCATTGGACTCTGCTGACGGTTCAGAGCCTGCTTGGGATTCTCTCTCCCTCTCTCCCTTTTCCTCCCCTCCCTCCCTCACACACAGATACTCTCTGTCTCTCAAAATTAATAAAATAAACTTAAAAAAATGATGATATAGTTTTCTTATTTTTATATAGGGATGGAAAGACATTCAAGAGATATTGATAAGTAACAAGACCAGATTACAAAACAACATTAAAAACATATAAAGCACTGGCAGGAAACACAAAATGCTCACAGTGGAGGGGATTAAGAACAACTGTTTATTTTTTGCTTTACACTTTTATGTGGTTCCCCACCCCCCACAATGAGCAGCCATTAAATTTACAACCAGAAAATCAGTAAAGTTATTTCCATTTTGAAAGGAAAAATCCACAGGGTTTTAAGAGAGACGATTAGGGCTAGAATCCCAATTGAGTAAGTAACTGCTAGAAAATGCTGCATTACTCATTCATGATTTTCCAAGGAGATCCTCTCGGTAGGCAGGGGCTCTGGATCTTGTGGTTTTTGACTCAGGGTGGAATGATAAATTTTTCTTTGAGTTTGCTCCCCAGTACTGACCTAGGGTTGGGGATGTGGTCCCCTTTTAAGGCTCTACAAGAGGTATAAGAAGGGGGGCACCATGCTCCCCGAGTGATTCTTTATGCTGGCTGCAGGTTAGAATCACTGGGGACCTGGAAATAATACCTGTGCCCAGATCCCGCCCCTCAGACCAATTAAAGCCTGGCATCTAGTGCTGAGGCCCAGGTAACAGGCTCAGGTGGTGCTTTTCTGCAGCCAGGGTCCAGTGCACCCTGATTAGGGGATAATGAATGAAAAATAAGCAGCATAAATTTGGATCAGTGTTTTCAAGGCATGCCAGCCCTGAGTATTGATCTTTGGAAAACAGATTCCTTGGTCCAATAATTCTGTCCCTCCTTCTAGGAAAAATCTGGAAGCACAAGAGCAAATAAGGGCTCTTAGAAGTTCCAAGGTAAAAACATCTGTTTGATTTAGTTCACCTGGTGTTTCCCATTGTACCTGACCATGGAAACTTTTGTCTTGGGTGACCCTTTATCTTGGGTTACAGTGGGCTGGCAGCGAGGGCCTGGAGTCTTTCTTGTCTGCCACATAGTTTGACCACCCTGTGGGCACACTTCTCCACCATGCCCCTGGAACACTGGTAAGACCAAAGCAGATCTTTGGACATAGAGGTGTATAAAGCTGGAACTTTGGGGTAAGCCTGTTTCTGGCTGGAGCACTTGACCTGGGACTATGGAGGGGTGATACGCTGGCTACAAAGTCAGGTGTCCACAGGAGGAAATGAGGTCAAAAGAGGTTGTTGTTTGTCGTATTCCAAATCACAAAGCCTGAAAGGGACTAAAATCCAGACTTTCTGCTTCTCATTCAGACACTCCCCCCTTTTCCCCCACCAACTTAAAGGCATTACCTCAGGCATTTTATGATCTTTGAATAAAGGAGTACTGCCAAGATTAATGGGAAGTTCCGGCCTTCTTATCCCATTTTGTGTTCCTATCTCCATCTGCCAAGAAGACACCCAAAGCTCTAAATATCATTTGGTTGTAAGGAATGTTTAGAATTGAAGAGCTGGTTGACACAATTAAAAGCTTCCAGAAGGCTGTTATGGCGCCAGTTATTTACTTAGCGATAGCAAGCTATTTAAATTTCATTATGGAGTAGAAAATAGGGAGATAAGAACAAAATATGGTCAGGCTGACTGTGACCTCAAAACCCCTGCTCCTTTAGTTCATAAAAGATAGCAGAAGCAGAACATTCTGATTCAAGGATCGTTTTGTTAAACGGTGCATTCTCTTAAATGAAATTGTTTCTTAATCTCTTTGTGGGCTGCTAATGGGCCATTTATCGAGACATTCCAAGGCAAAGGGAATCTGGGCCAAATAGGGCTGCTGGTCTGGGGAGGGGTCCGTCTGTACTGCAGGTGGTTGGACAAATGACTCAGTATCTCCCTGCCTTGAGCAGACTGAGGTTTCTGGTTGTAAAACCATAAACATCCCCCATCCACAAGGCAAAGAAGCAATGTTTACTTCTTTATTCTCCTTACTCCTTTATATATATATTACTTCAATTGTTGAAATTCTCCCTTCTCCCTCCCTGCCCCCCAGTCCCCTTTCAAGACCATTCTCTGGAGTAATTTTAACCATAACATTTCCAATGGCACAACTTTTCATTGTGTTCTTCGTACGGAAGAACTGGAAGGACTGGAGGGTATGGTAGGGTGGGGGATCTGATTCAAGGGATTGTCAAAAGGGCACTTAAATATATATAGTTGAGGAAAAATTTACATACAGTAAGATTCACCCTTTTTAGTATATAATTTTATGAATTTAACAAATGAATTCAGTTATATAACTACCGCTAAAATATATATAGCTATAGATGATATAGATGATATAGATATAGATATAGATATAGATATAGATATAGATATAGATAGATAGATATACAGTTCCATCACTCCCAAAAGTTTCCTTTGGCCTCTTTGTTGTCAAATCTGCTTTTCACCTCTGGTTCCTGGTGACCACTGATCAGTTTCTTATTCCATAGTTCTTCCTTTTCTAGAAAGTCATACATGGAATCACATGGTAGGCAGTCTTTTGAATATGGCTTCTTCCACTTAGTGTAATAAATTTGAAATTCACCTGTGCTGTTGACTGTGTTAGTTGTTGTGACTATTTCATGGTATATGTGTATGTTTATCCATTCACCACTTAGAGGACATTGGGGTTGTTTCCAGTCCTTGGCAATTATGAATAAAACTGCTATAAACATGCACATATAGGTTTTTATGTGGGTATATGTTTTCATTTCTTTTGAATAAAAATCTAGGAGTAGTATTGTTAGGTCATATGGCAAGATTATGTGTAACTTTATAAGAACTATGTTTAATTTTATCAGAACTTTATATGTTTAACTTTATAAACAATACTTTTGATTTTAATTTGTTTTTTTATTTAAACAATTACATCAAAATGCATTGATTTAATTGTTTTTAACTTATGAAAGGGTATCATGCTGAGGTAATCTTTTGAGGCATTTTTTTTCCCACTTAGTTTCATAGTTTTAAGATTTATTCCTATTTTGACATCTGGCTGTGAGTGTAATATTCTTGCACATTCTACTGATAGGCATTTGGCATATTGGTTTACAGATTTTTCTTTTCTTTTCTTTTTTTTAAGTGTATTTATTTATTTTGAGAGAGAGAGAGAAAGAGTGTGAGCAGGGGAAGGGCAGAGAGAGAGGGAGAGAGAGAATCTCAAGCAGGCTCCTTGCTATTATCACAGACCCTGATGCAGGGCTCAAACTCACCAACTGTGAGATCATGACCTGAGCCAAAATCAAGAGTCAGATGCTCAACTGACTGAGCCACCCAGGCATCCTGGTTTCCAGATTTTTCTATAGTTTTGTTTTACTACTGACATTCTTGTATATGTCTCTTGTGTTAGTTATCAATATTACCCCAAACTTAGGGGTTTAGGATAACACACATTTGTTATCTTGAAGTTCTATAAGTTGAGAGTCTACATATGGCTTATCTGGCTCTTCTGCTTCAAGTCCTCACAAGCAAGCGGGACTGTGGGCTAATCTCAGGGCTTGACTGGGGAAGGATTTACTTTCAAGCTCATGTGGTTGCTGGCAGGATTCTGGTCCCTGCAGGTTGTCAGATGGAAGGCCTCTGTTTCTTGCTAGCTATCAGTCAGAGGTGACCCTCAACTTCCTAGCATGCTGAGGGAAAGCCTGCTAGCATGGCAAATGTTAGTCTTATGTAACATGGTCACAGAAGTGACATCCCATCACCTTTGCCATATTCTGTTGGTTCAAAGCAAGTGTGTGTGGGTCTTGCTCATACTCAAAGGGAGAAGATTGCCCAGGGGCATAAGTACTAGGAAATAAGTATAGTGGGGCCCACTTTAGGTCATTTGTTCCACACAGACACGGTTTTCCCTTGGGTTTGTAGCTGGGAGTGTAATTGCTGTGTTTGAGGGAACTCTTCTATTCCTAATGATGCTCTTTACTTAAAGACTATCTCCTCTGGAATTCATATAGCTAAGTCCGCTTCCTTTTGGCTAATATTTGCCTAATATTCCATTCTTTTGCCTCCAACCCTTGCACATCCTTATGTTTGAAGTATGTCTTTTATAAATAGCACATATCAGAATTTAAAAAAATAAGGTGATTTCAACATGCAGCCAAGTTTGAGACCCCTCGTCACGACTAGATTGTGATTCTGGGAGTCTGAAGGAGAAGGAATATGGAAATAACTTCCAGGGGTCAGTTGGTTCCCCTATGTTTTTTTCCTTTCTTCTGAGGACATCTGTGCCATTCTCTGTCTTAGGAGGAGGGGTGCAGGCACTGTTTGCCACAAAGAGATGAGGGGATGGCTGGGGGAGGAAGGAACAGAATCCCATCTATTCTTCTATTTTCTCACAAGCCTGCTGGGCTGGGTCCTGCCCTGGACAAAGCCAGCACTCCAGAAACACCAGTCTGAAACAGCCCTGGTAAACTTTGGGAGCTTCTCACAACTCTTTACTTTTCTGTTCTTGTGGTGTGGATGGGGCTGGGAGACTGGGGGTGAGGACCCAGCAGTCATGCTGGTTCAGCATCTTGGCCTGAACTAGGGCTATTCAAGGCGTGATCAGCAGACCACAAGTATCAGCATCCCCTGGGAGCTTGTTAGACATGCACACTCTCAGGCCCCACCCTGGACCTACAGATTCACAGTATGTATTTGAACAAGATCCCCAAGTAATTCTCATGCACATTACAGTTTGGGAAGCACTGCCTTGCAGGGCACAGATGCTGAATAAATACATTTAAATAGAATCAGGCACCTTTTGACCAAGTACCTCTCAGTTTGCTTGGTCCTGTTGTGCCTGTAAAATGTTGATTTTGGTTCTTTGATTTGAGCTTTCTCTGCCCTAGGCCAGAATTCAACAATGCTGGGTTTGCCTACCATGCAGACAGAGTTTTAAAACAGAGTTCTTTAGTTTAAGAAAAACAATGCTCCAGTAGCACCATCTACCTCTAGGTTTTAGCACTCATTGCTACTGTAATTTTATATTTACTGGTGTGAATAGCTGATTGAGGTCTGGCTCCTGCATAGTATCGGAAGCTGTGTAAACACTCGGAAGGTATCTGGCTTCATTAGCCATCATCTCCCCAATGCCCAGCACGATGCATGGCATACAGCAGGTGCTTAATAAATATCAGACCAGAGAAATGAGCACTTGTAGAGACCTATTTATTTGATGGTTGTCTATCGAGTACAATTATGATATTAATGATTATACTTGCAAAGAGTTCTTTTGTGTTAAATATATATATGGTTTTGGGAGTATGTTTTTCCATTATTACTATTTCTTGTCATTAATATTAAATCCAGCTACTTGAATTTTTAAAGTCTTATGTTTATTAAAAAAAAACTTGAATGCATACTGGCATTTAAATAAATGCTAATAGGGGCGCCTGGGTGGCGCAGTCGGTTAAGTGGCCGACTTCAGCCAGGTCACGATCTCGCGGTCCGTGAGTTCGAGCCCCGCGTCAGGCTCTGGGCTGACGGCTCGGAGCCTGGAGCCTGTTTCCGATTCTGTGTCTCCCTCTCTCTCTGCCCCTCCCCCGTTCATGCTCTGTCTCTCTCTGTCCCAAAAATAAATAAACGTTGAAAAAAAAAATTAAAAAAAAAAATAAATAAATGCTAATATTTAATATTTACCAATTTCTTAATTCAGTGTCTACATTATTTTTTCATAAGACAAAACAAAAAATGTTGCCTTCAAGGGATTTCACATCTCCTTGGTATACTTAGAAAAGAAGAAAAACATTTATTATATGATATAAAAAAGCAAGCGGGTGCAGGGGTCATGGCATGTGCTGAGAATGAATCCTATTTGGATTATTTCTATTATAAATTTTTTCTCCTTTCCTACTCCAGTTTAGGCCCAGGACAGCAGCCCAACCAATTAATATGGAGTTTACTCTTCCCCTTCTCTGTCCTCTCTGCCAGATATTTATTTTTAAAATTAAATTTAGTTAATTAGAAGAAAAAAATTTTTTTGAGAGAGAGAGTGAGTGGAGAAGGGGTCAGAGAGAAAGAATCCCAAGCAGGCCCCATGTCCAGCATGGAGCCCGACGCTGGGCTCGATCTCATGACTGTGAGATCATGACCTGAGCCAAAATCAAGAGTTGGATGCTGAACCCACTGAGCCATTCAGGTGCCCCTCTGCCAGATTTTTAAAGGTGTTGATCATGAAAGAGGCTTGCTTCTTCTCAGACCAAGAGAAATGAGAGGCAAGCGTGCACTTGCTTAAGAAAATCATCTGACAAAAATCCAGCCTTTTATTACGTAAGGCATGTGAACATGCATTTAAATAAGCACTATTTAATTTGAACATTATATTTTATTGGTAAAGACAGAGCATAGGTTCCATTATGCTGGATACTGATGTCTTTTATTGTTACAGTTCCCAAAAGCTAGGTGGTTCCCCCCAATTCATAGAACTCTAAATAGGGTTCCCAGTCTGCTTTCTTGTGTGTCTTCTTTTTTTCCCTCCCTTCAACAAGCCTGATTACACACACATAATCACTACACGTGTGGCAGCACTAGACAATTAAAAAAATTAGATTTTTAAAAGGTCTTGCCCAGCTTTTCTCTGGAAAACTTGAAATGAAGTATTTTGCTTTAAACTTGGCAAAGCTAAAGACCAAAGTGATGTCTGTGATCGGGGAAAGTCTGACTAACAATCGAATACTATTACAGGGCCAGTAGCATCACACATGCTTTTTGCTTGTCAAAGGTGATGAAAGATACGCAGAGGGCCAAAATCAAGCAACATAATGAGAACACCATGGAAATGATTTTGTTTTGAGCGTTGCTGAGTTTTAAAGCAAAGTAATTTATTTCAAATTTTTCATTAGACATTGAATTGTAAATTGTGGAGACTCTTTTGAAAATGCTTAATTTTTAATTCCTAAAATGAGCATTCATCTAACAAACGTAAACCTTAATGAGACATTTAGGGGAGGGGGCTGCACTTTCATTTATTCTAATTAGCCTCTACTTTCAAAATCGGTTGCAAATTCTTCATTAATGACATAGCAAAAAAAAAAAAAAGAAAAAAATAAATTATTGAGTTCTGGGTGAAAGCATTTATTTATTTTTTTTCTGGAGAATAATTATTAAACACAATAAAAACCTCACTGAATCTCATTTCTACACAGCATTAAAGAGTTTCTGGGCCAAACAATATTTTTTGCTGAAAAGTCTGTAAAAATAACTAGTGTGGAAAAAATGATCATGTGTTCATGGAGGACATTACACACGCTTACCTCCCCAACTCTGCTCACTTTTTTCTTTGCAGAGTTGGGAAAATAACCAGATTATAAAAACCTCCCAATTTGACCAGCAGAGGTCACCCTTTCTCCTTTATTGTTCCCAATAACTGGTTTCTCTGCTGTGATTCCTCAGTCCAAGGAAATGCAGGAGGTTTCGGCTGCAAGCACAGCCAGAGGGCTGGTGGAAATATATGCATCATTCACACTGGCTGCATCTTCTTACATAAGCACTGTTGAGACATATTATCTACCGGGACTTTTAAATAGATAACTTGCATACATACAGTAAGAACCTTTAGGTTATGTATAATAATCCTATTCTTTAGTTCATCTACTTCATCAAGTGTTGTTCAATGCTTACTGGTGCCAGCTCAAGTTCTGCCCATTTCTCTGACTCATGGCCCAAAGAGTAGGGTCTCCCAACCCCCTGGAGGTGATTGCCATGAGTCCTCAGAGAATATCCCCTGGTGAGTTTCTGCAGGGGAAGGAGGAGGAATTAAATTGGGTGAGGATTGACCAAGCGTGGAGCCCAGCACCAGGTACTACAAGGTAAGCTCGAGAGGAAGAGACCTCAGTCTCAGTTTTTGCCTGTGGTTTTGTTTTGGAAACAAAAGCATACATTTGTAGTTCATTTGAAGACTAACATTGAACTGCAGAATGAAGTTCTAGATGGATTATATATGCGTGTCCAGAGAATGGGTCAGTCCATAACTATAACCTACAGAAGGCTAGAGGTGGTCGCGTGATCGAATTGCTTCCATCCTGTTGCCTTATACTGGGGGAGATGGGAGTGGGGGTGGGGAGAGGTACACGTGTCTGGCCAAATCCAAAAATGGGAATTCCTTTTGTCTTCCTCCCTTTATGGGGGAAATAATAGGCATTTTCTTGGGGTCCCTGGGGAAATTGGGCTTATTGGTTTTACATGAAGGTCTTTTCTCAATTCCCTCCCTGTTTCCCTTCTTTTCTTTTTTTCTGTAAGTCAAAGTTTTAGTTGGCATGTTAGAAGTTTAAAAATAAGGTGGGTTTTGGGGATTCTCTGTGGCTGTTGCTGTTCCCTTGAGCTTGAGGTAGCATGCCGGCAACGCACAGGGGATAAAGTAGTGCTTCCTTAACAGAATTGCTCTTATCCGTTCTGGGAAGGAGGACAGCCGAATGACCATGGCAGTGGACCTCCATTAATGCATGTGAGGTGACACATCCCAGAGAGGAAAGTCTGCTGTGTTCCTGACATCACCCTCTGGGGTCCTCCTTTTTCTGCTCACTGGACTTCTCTGGTCCTCCCAGCTGGTTCTGCGCAGGGTCACCTGCTATCTGCTCTATGTGACTTGTAGAAGTATCCTAGAGTCATCTGGTACTGTGGATAAGAAGGCAGGAATTTTGCAAGCTGCTTTTTCAACCATCGGTAGCTTGAAATCAGCCGTGGTGGGAATATTTACAACACAGAAATTGGCAAACACTACGCGTCAAGCCCGCCCCCTGCTGGCGTACCCGTATGCCACAGCCTACATGCCCTTCTGTGTACTAACTGAAACCTACTCACGTCATTTTTTTTTTTAACAGTGACACCCACAAATATTTACCAGAAAAAAAAGAGACACAAATAGCCTGACTTCCTTCTGCTCCTTCTTCAAAAGTGTTGAGACGAAAGTTTTTTATCAAGTGCAGATTTCTGCTCTTAATTTTAACCAGAGTTTGTTGAAAAGACAGGCAAGTTGTCCCAGCTTTCAAGCACAGTCTGATTCCTTTCTTTAAGCCCACACTAGCCCAATTTCCTTTTAAAATCCCCCATTTTCCTCTTCCTGTCTCCTCTGGCTTCCTGAGGGTAACTGTCCCCTGACATTGTCTCTACCCTAAGGCATCAGACTCTCCACTGGTTCTTTTTGGCTCCAGAAGCCAGTCTAGGTCTGGAGACCCACCCGGGCTGTCTGCTCTCCTCAGGTTTGTTTGTGAGGAACAATGGCTGTTTCTGATTTCCCCACAGCATCATCCTCTTATTTCTTGACAGGTCAAATCTGGACTCCATGGCATTACACCTGGACTCCTGGCATTGCTGAGGCAACAGTCTAGAGGGAGAGGAGAGTAGTTCGCTCACTGGCTTCCTCACCCAGACAATAAGCACTGTTCCTAACCACTCTGGGGAAGGTACAGCTACACAGTCTCAGAGGCTGCATGTTAGAAAAAAACATGTGGATTCTAGAACCCATAGGCTGGAGGTATTGTGAGGAGGCTGCCCCTCCCAGCTGGAGATGTTGTCATATTTACTGCCACAAACCCAGTGCCTAGAAAAGTAGTTAATCCCCATTTGTTAACGGACCCGTTTTATCTCCCTCCCTCAGGCAGAAACATATTAGTCAGCTCAGGCTGCCATAATGAGGGGGCCACAGACTGGGTGGCTTACACAGTAGACATTTATTTTCTTCCAGTTCTGGAGGCTAGAAGTCCAAGATCAAGGTTATGGGAAATCTGGTTTCTAGTGAGACCTCTCCCTTTGGCTTCTGGATGGCTGCCCTCTCACTCCTCCTCCTCCTCTTCTTCTTTTTAATGCTTATTTATTTATTTTGAGAGAGAGAGAGAGATAGAGAGTGAGCAGGGGAGGGTCAGAGAGAGAGAGAGAGAGAGAGAGAGAGACAGAGAATCCCAAGTAGTCTCCACACTGTCAGTGCAGACCCCAAAGTAGGACTTGAACTCAAGAACCGTGAGCTCATGACCTGAGCCAAAACCAAGAGTCAGATGCTTAACCAACTGAACCACCCAGGCACCCCTCCTTCCTCTTCTTATAAGGACACTGTAAGATTAGGGCCCCACCTTATGAACTCATTTAAACTTAGTTACCGTCTTCTAGGCCCTTTCTCCAAATATAGTCATATTGTCTAGGGCTTCAACATGTGAACTTTGGGAGTGGGGGGGACAGAATTCCATCCATAACAAATGGGAACTGGTTCTGTTTTCAAAATATTTACAGAGAAAAGGAAATGCCCTCACAATCTCCTTTAACTGACTCTTTCAGATTCAACAACCCGCTCTTCAGGGAAGTCTCCCACATGGCTTAAATCCTGCTCCATGGAGGGTGAAGCCACTGTTTCTTCTGGCTTCCACGGGGAGGGCAGAGAGCGAATCCTAATTCGGTATATCTGTGGTTTCCATCTGTGCATCTACACTTATCCCTCAAAATTTATCCACTCAAAATTAATTTTTATTCATTCAAATTTAAATAGTAAACACGTGCAGTAATCTAAGAAGAGGCGCACAGAGCCAAGTCAAACAGTGATGGGGCTTTGTGACTCTCCAAAGTGAGAACTTTAATTCCTTAAAAACCCTAATAACACAGTGGGTTTGAAAATCGCTATTACATTATCCCCTACCCTTCTCTTCTTCAACTAATTCCTTCTCCAATCCTGTTTCTTCTGTTAGCTGTTGAGGACATAAGCCAGGGTGGAAGCCAGACGGCATGCCTCTTTACTCCTCATTCCTATTCAGTTTTTCCTTCATAAATTTGGGTTTCGTGCCTCTTTTTGTGGGGTAAGTTCTTCTTGTGTTTATCAGATGCTTTTGGGCGGCTGGAGAGTGGCAATGGGAGCTGGTGAATGGGAGCTGGCAAGAGGGCAGCATTGGGAAAACAAGTCCAAGGCGGAGTACATGCTCCTTTTCTGTGCACATTTAACAGGAAACTTCTGGAAGCAAGATGCTCGAATGCAAAGAAACCGAGTGCCTATGATGAGGGTTTCAGGCAGGTCTGTGAGAGATAGTTTGTGGGGGTGGTGGGGACTTTCTTCAGATCACACCATCTAGACAAGCATCTGCCTCTCCCCTTCTCTCTAAAGTAGCCCAGAGAGCTGCGGGCTGGGGAGGGGGCAAGGGCAAGACTCAGCCAAGGAGACAGGGTGGGGGATGGCTGTGTTTGTGACTCGTGCACTACCTCGCCTCCGAATGGGTTATTAGCTGCATTTAGGGTTGCACTGCCCACGTGTGGTCCCAGGTGCAACAGGCTTGAAAGGAGCTGGACCTGGGCCACATCAGAGGTGGGGCTGGAGGTTGGCCACCCCACGGTGGGACCTCCCTCCCCCAGTGGAATCTTGACTCTCAAGACTTAAGAGGTGGGAGGCACCTCAGAAGCTCAGCCAGCGTAAGCCTTTCATTTCACAGATGAAGTCACTGAGGCCCCAGAGGGCTCCGCCCTCTTTCTGGGCTTGTCAGAGGCACTTAAGAAATACATGTTGACTTGACACGACCCACTGTGAAATAGGCATAACAAAACTCCCCGCAAGGCAGCCGGATTAGGCTGCCAGCAGCTGGGAATGATTCTCCCTCTGCTGGTTAAGCCTCAATAGCAGGGGAGTAGTAGCGGGGCATTGTGGGAAGTCTGAGGGCACAACCCGCGCGGAGGTCCAAAGCCTCCCTTCACAGATGAGAAACTTGAGTTTAATACAATGTCATTGAGCCCAACTCCCCCTCAGGTTACAGATGAAGAAACTGAGGCCCAGAGAGGGGAGCCATTTGGCTGGTGAATCGCAGGCAGAACTGGGCTTTGAACCCCACAGGCTGGCTTCCCGACCGATCCATGTTCTCCAGGGACATCTCCTCTGACAGGGAGCCTGCTTGGCAGCACGTCGCCAATGTGGGCTTGGCTGTATCGTTTGGATTCAGAGAACACGGGGGAATGTGATGGAAGGCAGGCTGGGGAGTAGGGAGGTGAGCAGCGAGAGGCGTGGGGCTAGGCGTGGGGAGGCAAGTCTGGCTTTCCTGCACGCCGCCATTTTGTGACTCAAGATGGAGCGCGAGTTATTGTCCCACCAGTGAAATAGAACCATATAAATTAAACCTGCAATGAACTGTCTGCTGAAGGTGTGAACAAGGCCGACAAATCCCTGGGAGCTTAGGAAACATCTGCTCTTTACCTCGAAGGCAGAAACTTGACCATAAAGCAGAAAGAAAGCCAGAACTGGAATCTTTCACTTTCTCTGAAGGGCCCAACCTTCAGATAAACTCCACAACTGAGGGAGATTTTGTGAACCATGAGCTAGCTTCTCCCCTTCTCCTTTCCTAGTCTGGAATTTCCCTGCTTCTGCCATGCTTATTATCTCAGTTATTCAGTGATCTTGGGCTGTTGTTATGCAGTCAGAGAAGGGAATCTAGACCTGCTCAGGGTCCTTTCTGCTGAGTCTCAATGGCGAGTTGGGGGGGGGGGGGAGGTGGGGAAGAGATGAGAACAAGATGTGTGTTGGGGGACAAGAATTAGGAGTACAGGCAGGTCACCAGGCCTTGGTCAGAACCCCTGGCCAGAGGTCGGGGGCTGAGCATCGGTGTGGGGGAAAGGGCAAAGAACAACCAAGAGCTGAGGTCAAGAATCCAGATCATCAGAATTGGATTGCTCATTTTTGAAAATTTTTATTTATTTTAGGAAGAGAGAGAGAGAACAAGTGGGGGAGAGGGGCAGAGGGAGACAGAGAGAGAATCCTAAGTAGGCTGTACACTCAGTGCCCAACATGGGGCTTGATCCCATGACCCCAGCAACACATGACCTGAGCTGAGACCAAGACTCAGTCGGTCAATCGACGGAGCCGCCCAGACCCCCCAGAATTGGATTGTTAATCTAATAGCAGGAGTCTTGGAATCAGAGGGGCTTGAGGAAGCACCATGACTGAGGGCTAACATGTGAAATGCTGATTTGCAGCAAGGTCTTAAACACAAGGATGGCAAATAGGTGACATCTTGCTTGCTGATCCTACCTGAATGGTGATGGCCATGTGAAGTGTGGTATTTGGGAGGGTCAGATCCCTGATAGGTCAGGTCCCTGGCAGGACACACAGATCCCTGCTGTGTCCATTGATGATGTCTGCTATAAGTAGGTCAAAGAAGAGACTGCCTGGTGTGACATATTTCCCATTCCTACTTTGATAGCCTCTCCTAATAGTCCTTATTCCATTCACTCCTGGTTTGCAGCTTATACGTATGCATTTGGTTCACCCGTAGTCTTTCAGAATTCTGAACGGGTGCTATGCTGCTGGTGCAAGTCATGGCACTGCCTTAGAGATGAGAAATCTCTCTTCATTTACCCCTGGAGTGAGGTCTAAGACTTGTTCTCTTTATATGCTGTTAGTTTCAGTAGCAAAGGGTATTGTGTGAGTAAAATCCTTCAGGTATAAAATAAGGTATTTTCAAGGCTTGGAGGCTGTGCCTGGATGTAGACCACCATCTTTGTCACGTGGTCCCATCTCATGTTTTCTCAGAGGAGCATGAACAGGGGAATCTAGTAGATGGTGATTAGTGAGGAAGCAATGCGGTCCATTCTATGCTCCTAGCTCTACCTCGGGATAAGCTCGTATTTTTCCAAAATGATAAGGAGCAGATATATAATAGGCAGTTGGTAAGTGAAATGAACTCTGTGGTGCACAGCAGACCATCACAAGGCAAGAATGGCCCAGACCCTGCCCTGAGGGGCTTGTACTCTAGGGAGTATATGTGGCGGTGGAGTGAGGAAGGATGGGTAGCAAGAAGGATTTAGTTAGTAATAAACTGAGATGGCTGGTGAGAAGAGCCAGTGCAGTGGGCTACTTACTGCTTTTGGTCATGGTCTTATGGACACAGTTGTGCTTGGTTGGGGTGGTGGTGGGGCCAGGGAGAGAAAAATCCATATTTCTTCCCCTTCATTTCATCTGCACACATGAGATTGATCAGAGTTGCAACTTTGAACTTTTTGATATTTCTCCAGGGGCAGGTGTCAAAATCCACTGTGTATAGAGGCAAGCACCTGGGATTGGACCTGGATGTTTCTCTAATTGCTTCTTAGCATGACTTTGGGCAAATTATATGATCTCTTTGAGCTCCTGTTTCTTCTTTTTTAAATCTGTGAGGTGGGGTAAAATATCTGCCTTGCTATCTAATAGGATTAAAAAAGCATTAGTATGTGTGAAAGTGATTTATAAATTGTAAAGCCCTATAAAAATGCAAGGGTTTACTGTGCCATTAAACATGAATCATTGTTAGGCACAAAAGACATCCCTATTGCATTGAAAAATGGGGTCTCTCTTGAATGGGATGTTTACTCCATATTTTATTTAACCAATCTAGAATCCATGGTAGTGTTCTCTTCTTTCACTATTTGATGATGCTGAGCTCCTGATCAGTAGTTAAAACCTCTGAGCTGTTTTAGCAAAGGTGGAGAACTTTTCCCCTCACCCTCCATGGGCTGGTTGCTCTACGGAGAGAAGGGGCTTACATTGTTTTAAATGTTTATTTATTTATTTTTGGGGGGCAGAGAGAGAGAGAATCCTAAGTAGGCTCCCCATTGTCAGTGCAGAGCCAGGCAAAGGGCTTGATCTCATGAACCATGAGATCATGACCTGAGCTGAAATCAAGAGTTGGATGCTTAACCTACTGAGCCATCCAGGTGCCCCAAGAAGGGGCTTGCATTTTAAGATCGATGACCAAGTGTAAGGTGCAATCTTGGACTGCAAACTGGAGGAGAGCTAACTGGCTCACAGAAGCCTTGCTCTCTTGGTTCTTGTTAACCCACTGGGCCGGCTGGACAAAGGAATGCCAAGCACCAGTCTTGGTTGTTTGGAGCTTGCTTTAGTCCAGCACGTGACTCCCCACCCTGCAGGTTGCCAGGACGCAGTTCTTGTTGCTAGCAGACATTAGGGAGTTTCACTGCAAATTCTGTTTAGCTAATTTGGGCAGAAGAGGGTCTTGTCCCATTTGAGTCAAAGGCTCTGCAATTTGGAGCAAGTGCACTTTGAGCTCAGATCACATGCTGTGCTGGCAACTTGTTTTAACTTTTAATTCTTATAGTTAGGAGGAAAAAAAAAGATTTCAAATGTCATTTGCTATAATGATTAGCTCCAGTGAGGGATTCTAGCTATGGTTATTTGCTTCAAAGCTTTAATTGGCTGAAGCCTGTATATTTGATCATTAACAAAATGGTCTTTCTTTTTGTATCATGTTAATAATTTTTTTTTGTTTAATAGGAATGCAGCTTTGATTTCTTCCTGGGCTATGTTGCTATTTTTCTGGCACTGAGAAGTGTTGGTTTAAGATTTTGCCACATACGAGTCATGGCAGAATTCCATCTTGGAAGTCTCCAAGCTTGGGCCTGCTCAAAAAGATAGGACTGGAAGGAATATTCTTGGCCCAGCTGCAGGAAGCAGTTTGTTTAGATCAGACCCAAACAAAGAGGTTGGCTTATGTGGAAACTTTATACCTGTCTCACATGTTTTAGACACTTCTGAGAAAACAAACAGCTCCATATTTGCAATTACAAGGTCAAAAAAGTCGCATATTGGCCCCAGTGCCAATTTAGCTGAGTCCTCAAATGGCACTGATGTTAAGTAAGAGTATTTTGTGGCCACTTAACCAATCTCTACACCTGGAAAAAATAAAAAATACAAGAAAGAACGCAAAGTGAATTTGAAACCAGAGTGGGCTCTAGTGACAGTGTTCAGATTCTGAGCTCCTGAACGATCTCTATATTCCAGGCTTGGAAGGATATTTGAAAAGCATGCGTCATTATGGGCAGAATCTTCTTAATCCGTATCTCAGGGGCAAGATTAACACTGTGCAACTCCCTGCATGGACCTGGATTCCTGGAACTATATTCTCATGAAAATTGAGAAAAAGTGACCAAGTCATCTTTTTCTTCCTTGTCTGTCTTAAACCAGCTGGTTCATCTCCTGAAATTCAATATGCTCCCCCTCTTTTTTTTCAGATATGTCAGTGCACAAAAGAGGTTCATGAAAGGAAACAGCTGCACCGATACCAGCAGGAGCTGCTGCAGCTACAGATTTGAGGCGTGCACCTGCATGGGGTTGGGTGACAAGGGATTTGTCAGGGAAGGGAGTATCATGGAATATCAGGACTCTAAAGCCAGAGGGATGGATGGCTCCAGGGTGGCAAATTGGATACCCCACTGCTCACCTGGAGGTCATGGGATCACACCTGACTTGAATTAGTCAAAAGGATTCCAGGATGAGGGTTAGTTGGTCGTTTATGAATGAAATGATTAGCTGGATGTAACAGTTCCTAATAAACAGATTGTCCATATCAATGACATCTATTCAATGAGCCACAAACAAGTGGCATCTCTGTAACCCTCATGTGGGAGGGGGAAGGACTGATGAGGGCCTGGAAGAATCCTGTGAAGGCCGTGACTGAATGCGATCACCAAGAGAGTCGGGCATGTAGAGAAGAGTCCCCGGTGGCCAGCCCTGTGCCCTCTAGTATGAGGAGGTGGGGAAGATCAGGAGGAGCACTTGAGGGAGAATGAGAAGGAATGACTATGAGATAGGAGGAAAACTAGAAAAGAGTCATGGCCTGAAAACCAAGTGAGCAACGTGTTCCAAATAGGAGGAAGGGGGCAGCATGTCCAGTGATATGTAGGAGGGGCACTGGGCGTTGATTTAGCTGCATAGATGTCACTGTTGACTTTGACAAGGGCAATTTGATGGGGTGATGGGGGTCACCATCTGACTGGAGGGAGTATAAAAGAGAACGAGAGGAGAGGATTTGGCAAAGGAGCACTGACAATTCTTACAAGGAGTTTTATTCTATAGTTTTATTATATAAGGGGCAGAGAGATGGGGTGGTAATTAGAGGGAAAATAGAGTGAAGAAGGTTTCTAAAATTAAAAAAAAATTTAATGTTTATTTATTTTTGAGAGAGAGAGACAGAGAGACACAGAGAGAGGGAGACACAGAATCTGAAGCAGGCTCCAGGCTCTGAGCTGTCAGCACAGAGCCTGATGTAGGGTTTGGACCCATGAACTGTGAGATCATGACCTGATCCAAAGTTGGACTCTTAACTGACTGGGCCACCCAGGAGCCCCTAAAGGTTTTTACAATTTACTTTTTCAGCTTTCTTGAGATCCAGTTGAAAATAACCTCGTGTAGGTCTTTTCTTTTTTAAAGGTGGCAATAACATGCCAATGGGAATAATCCAGCAGAGAAGGAAAATTGTGTGATGATGTAGGAGAGAGAGGCGAGGGTTGTTGAAACGATGTCCTCGAGTGGGACCTAGGGTGCAAGTGGAGGGGTTGGCCTTCTCTTGGAGCAAGGATGGTCCATCCATAGTAAGGGGAGGATGGCAGTATTTATGGGGCAGATGCTGGTAGGTGTATAGAAGTGGAGGTGGGAGACTGTGGGAGTTCTTTTCTGAAAGTTTCTGTTTTCTCCAAGAGGTAGAAAGTGAGGTTAGCAACTTAGAGCGAGGAGGGAGAGGATGGGCTGGAGGGTGAGGGATGGTCATCCAGGAGGGTGGCAGGTGCATGAATGAGGGAATGAGGCGTGACGGCCAGGCAGCATGAGGACCCAGATGAGGTCATGGAAATGAATTACATTAAGACGAGTGGGTGTTGGTTGTATGATTTTCTCCAGCCATGTTCAGCTGTGGGATGTAGTACAGAACAGGGGGAGAGAGTTGGATTTCAGGGGTTGCCAATGGAGTTCTACCAAGCAGGAGACGGGCACCCTGAAGATTTTTTTCATTAAAGAAATAACTGATTATATAGACTTATGACACTGATTTAACAAACTATTAATTGGTTGTGACTCATCATTTGAAAACCACTGATCTAAATGGCATACACATTGTTTTTCTGCTTGGCTTTTTAATGTAGAGATAAAGCTTCAGTGAGGATTTCTCTGAAAATCCATCAGGCATTTGTTGAATACCCACAAGGTGCCTCACTAGTTTTTAGCGCAGGGGTGGGGGAGACAGAAGGGGGATAAAACCCAGTTCTTGCCTTCAGGGTGATGTGTTAGAGAGGATGCAGTCAGCTGTCCCTCTCTCATTCAGCACCTGGGTCAGCTCATTACTCAAAGATGGCGCCTCATCGTGGTGTGCTACTACCTAAACAGTTGAGTGTATGCCAAGGGGCCAAACATCACAGATGTCTACCTTCATGTCAATCTGAGAACACCTATTCTCCACATGCAGTCAGATCACCTGATCCCAGGACTGTCAATTCCTTTTACCTGATCAGCAAACTCTATTAATGCATCCTAAGATAGTTATCAGCCTTTCAGGCAACCTTAGTAAATTATTGGCTCACACTGGACTCATGTTCCATTCTCTGAGACTTAAAAAAACAAACCTTAGTTGTCATCAATTTTTTATTATGTATTTAATTTTTGGGGGGTGGCAGTGTGGGGTAAACTATATGCCCTTTTTTGGGGGTTGGGGACTGTGTGTTTTGGAGCTGCAGATACCCACTTGCTGTGTGAGGATAAAGCCAGGGTGGTAGCTCCCTCAAATTTTGGTTCGTCTCAGAACATATGGCTCTGCAGGGTTTGCAAGAGTCTTTGATGCAAAGAGAAAAATACTTAATTTCTTCATCTTTTTGTTCTATTTTTTGTTCTTTGATTCAAAGGGAGGAATGAGTTAGGACAAAAGTGATGTATTCTACCCTATCTTCTAATTATATTTTAATTCACTAGAAAAGGACTTCATTTCTCTCTGTGACATTCAGTGTTTACGGTCCCAGACATGGCATTTGCATTCTCTGTTTATGGTTTGGATGCTTTATGCTAACATACTTGTCACCGATACAGTTGGGCTTGCCTTTCCAGGCAACAGTTAAACCAGCAGGAGACCACTTGTGTGCAATTTGTTGGAATGAAATCTACATTTTGGGATTAGATTACTTAGTAGTGTCATTTTGCGTCGAGGCAACTTTGTGGGTGGTCTCCAATAAACCCTGCACGTACAGCGAGTGTCAGCCCTGATTATCTCCAAGCAAGCTTGTAATGACTGCACAGCTTGGTATTTACAAGAGAAAACCAGCTTCCCTTAACTTTTAATTTAGGGAGTGCAGGGGCATGGATGAACCCCCACAAGAGGGTGGCAGAAAGAAGGCCCATTGCAGAGCCGTTCTTGAAGGGGTGCACCTCAACTTCCTCTTCCTTCTGGAGATCAGGATAATGGCCACAGATGTCACTTGGGGCTCACCAGTTCGGACATTTGTCTTTAATGACGCCTGAAGGAGCTATCAAATCTCAAAATATGTAAGGGCTGAAGGATTCCTTGAGAAGGACAGATTAGTGGCATGAACTGTATGTTTGATTGAGACGTGAATATATATGGTAAATAACAAATGACGTGCTGGACCCACCCCGATATCATTCTGGTGGTAGCAATTCTCCAGGGCAGTGTTCTTCACCAAGGGCTGATTTGGCCTTCAGGGGATATTTGGTGGTGTCTGGAGACATTTTTGTTGTCACAGATTGCTACATCTAGTGGGTAAAGGCCAGGGATATTGTTAACCATCCTGCATTGCACAGACTGTTCCCTGCTCCTCCTATAACAAAGAATTATTTATTGTGCCCCAAATGTCAGTGTGCCAAGGTTGGGAGACCTACTCCAAAGTACAGGAGTAGTGAGTAACACACTCTTGCCCTTGCCTATCCTCATTTCTTCCCTCCACGCCCTCTGGTCCGCATGGATTTCTTCTGTTTTTCTGCTTGCCTGGAAATCTCATGGTACTGGTGGTAAAAGATTAGAGTCACATAGTGGAGAGAACGCCTGATTTGGAACTGCACAGATCTGGGTTAAATCCCAGTCCGACGGCTCCAGTTTGGGCGACTTTGAGGGCAAATTAATCTCTCTGAGCCTCAGTTACAAAAAAGTCTAAAACAATGGGGACTGCAGTCCTTAGTCAACACTGACTGGTAGGGAGATTCAAATTTATGTAAACGTATCAAGACTTGGTCGCTGGGAAATAGGTACTTCCTAACATTTTTTATCATCGCACGTTTTTGCTTGCCATTATTAAGGTTCATTTTCCTCACGTTTAAGCATTATCCCAACAATTTCTTTTTATTGTGGAAAATTTACAAAAAAGATAAGCAAGCAGGAAGAAAGAAACGAAATCACCTGTATTCTTATGCCTTACACACAGAGATAATTACTGTTAATGCCTTCTGTACATGTATTTCTAGACTTGTCCTCTCTGTGTGTATGTGTGCTCATGCTGTGTGTACTATTTAGTGACTTGCTTTTTAGACTTCATGATGTATTAGGAACATCCCTCCATGTCAATACATATAGATCCACATCATCTACATCATCTTTAAAAAAAGCTGCCTAGTATTTTATTGCATCAATGAACCATGATTTAATCAATCAATCCCTTAAATTCTTGGACATTTCAATCATTACAGTTAGTCTTTAAGGCCCAGGAGAACGTCTTGTCTAGGCTGTACGGAGCTCATGGTTTGTAGTTCTAGAAAGGCAGTCCTTTGCGTGTGCACTTGCTACTGTACAGACATCCCCAGGTAGTCAATTCAGGAGAGCAGCACAGGATCTATGTTCTCTGTGCCCCACAGGGTGGAGTGAATGTCCTTTTCTTTTCATGACACAGCATCATACAGTGGCTCAGGGCTCAGGCCCTGTAGTCAGGCAGCCCATGTTCAAATCCCAGTTCCCCTCTTTTGATACATGACTTCACCTGCCTGAGCCTCAGTTTCCACATCTGTAAAATGGTGATGCCAATTGAACCCACATCATTGAGATTTTCTGAGAATTCATTGATGTAGCGTACGTCAGGCACGTCATGCAAGGTCTGGTATATATATATCTACATGTGTATATATATATACATATATGTATACACACACACACACACACACACACACACACACAAAGGACTCAATGTGCTTTTACTTGTATCAGGTGGGAACAAATGTCTGACAAGCTGAGTGCTGCCTGGAAGTCTATGTTTTCTGTGTAAATTATTATCTAACATTACCAAGTGTCCCCCATCTGCCAGGACTAGCAGGAGCTGGAGTTCAGAGACCACTATCTGTTTTTTTTTTCCCCGGGGCTTTTGTTTTTAACTGCCGTGTATTAGTCTCCTGTTGTTGCTGTAACAAAACCCCATGAACATAGTGGCTTCACACAACACAAATTTGTTATCTTACAGTTCTGGAGGTCAGAAGTCCAAAATCAGTCCTCCTGGGCTAGACTCAATATATTAGTGGGCTGCCTTCTTTCTAAAGGCTTTAGGGGAGAACCTGTTTCCTTGCCTTCCTCAGCTTCTAGAGGCTGCCCAAATTCCTTGTCCTATGGCCTCACATCACCCTGACTTTTGCTTCTGTTGTCACACATCCTCTGACTCTGACCTTTCTGCTTCACTCTCTTAAGGACACTTGTGATTGCATCGGGCTCATCAGATAATTTCCCCATTTTGGGGTCTCTAACCTTAATCAATCTGCAAAGTCCCTCTTGCCACATAAGGTAGCATATTCTCAGGTTCTGGCTCGTGCTCTGTTGGCTGTCACAGAATTCTTGCTCCTAGGGCCTACCAGCACACTTGTCCCCTTGGCCAGGCTCCCACAGGCCTGGAGCAAGCCCTCTTCTCTCGCCCTCTCTTCCCACTGTCTGGCTTTGGAGAACTACCCTGCCCCACAGGGTGTTTCCAGACGTGTTTCTTTAGGCTGCCTTGTTCTCCAAAGTTTAGTTACAGGAGCCCTGCTCACTGTTACAGGTTCACCCTGCCTCCCTGACCAGAAGTGCATCCAACTGTCACTCTACCTTATCCAGCCTGTGCTCCCCTCTGCCCAGCTCCGAATGTCCTATATGTTCAGTGTGGCCCAGGGGCCCTTCCACTGACTAGTAAAGTCCACAGATCCTGAGGCCCCAGGCTCAGGAAGCGCACTGTGACACTCACACCACAGCTGGACCACCACAGGTGGGCTCTCTCAGAGCAGGTGGATGAGTGGCCCCCAACATGAGTTTGGGATAGTCGACTGGTGAGATCCTTGGGACCCATGGGTGCAGGTGCAATCCTTCCCATGGCATCTCCTTGCTGCAGACCCTCTTTGATAACCTTCTGGAATGTGACCTTGCATGATTGGGTCCCATTCAGGTTCCTTTCTGCCAGTCCTTCTTCCCTGTTTTCAGTGCCTAGCCCTACTTGGCAGGAAGCCTGTTCTCTTCTTGTTATTTTCCTTCCACAGTGACCTTCAAGGCCCATTTAGGGAGGATGGAATCACCCTTTACATTAGAGCCCCAATCGTTAGTAACATAGAGTCGGCTTTCCCAAGCAGGCCTAGGTGTTTGCTTAGGAACATGGTCGTCTGTTTTCTAACCAGCAAGAAATCAAGTTGCATTTTGATATAAAAAACAGGTTGACTATTCCTATCCAGACGCTTCCTCCTTTCTCACCCTCAGGCAAACAAGAATGATGGCCTCTCCTGTCTCACTTCCACACATTCTTAAGTCTGGTTTTTATTTTAGTTTTTCAAAACTTGCTCAGTGTTACAGAACCATTAGCCGAATATAAAGAGAAAAATGCACCCATATTGCCACTGTCATCCCTGACAAATTAAATGGTTTTTATTTTTTCCGTGATCCCTTCCAGTTTTTGTCCCTGCGAACATATAATTTAAATAATCGTAATCATAGTGTAGCTATCATTTTGTGTTCTGCATTTTTCCACTTAGCATTAATTATATCATAAGCATTTTTTCCATGTTGTAGCAAAGTCATCGTAATTATCATTTTTAATGACTGTATGAGAATTCATCAAAGCGGGAGTAGATCACTTAACCCTTGTTCTGTTGTGGGGCCTTTTGCGGCTCCTTCTGTGTTCTGTTTCTCCTTTGGGATCGTCTTTGATACCAGGTACCTCGGCTATTCTTGGGGTGCGGGAGGCAGGCGAGGGAAGCGGTGGAGGTGGGTGGGGAGCAGAAGCAGGAGAAAAACAACATCAGGAGAAGCAAGAACAGGAAGGAAAAGGAAGCCTGCTTTACACACACTCACGGTTGACACTCCTAAAGCCGAGAGCTGGGAGGAAACCTGGCCTTCACCTGTGAGTTCTCTTCACCAAAGGCGGATTTTGAGAATGACTTTCTCATTTACATTTTGGAGTGACTTTCGATGCCTGGAGAAAGGTGGCCTACGGGAAACTGATGGAGAAAACAAACTTAACCTATCAGTGTTAAGGCATCCAAGATCGACTCCAAATGCTAGCCTGATTTGGAAAATATAATTTTTGTTAATCAGGTATGTAGTGCTGATTAGAGCTAACGTGATAACTCAAGAAGGTCTTAACTATTCCAGTGTTTCTTAACGTTCCACAAGCTCTAGGTGCGAAAGATGCTTTATGAAACAAGGATTCCTTGGTAAAAACTGTTTGAGAAACAGTGATGCTGTGTGCTAGGTCCCCTTCTTGGGTATTCACAATGCCCATTCACATAGTCAATGCTCTGAGAAGAGCTGCAGGGAGGAACACTGCTTACCTGTGGGTGAACACATTGGCAAGGGAGTCTGGGAGATGTAGTTTGTATGCCCCATGGTCACGGGGCCCTTTTGTGGTATGGCACCTCCACCAGTCAGAGTCTATTCAAGAAGCTGAAAATAAGCTAGATAATTCAGAGAGGATTGACTATATAGATCTAGTTGAAAAAGTTCTGGGTGGGCTGGAAAAGCTTAAAAGGTATTGTGACCCAGAGATTCACAGCTGCAGGGAGTAGCTGCAACCCGAAAGTGTAGATGTGGTGTTATCGCAACGTGGGGCACACTTGCTTCTGCAACCCTAGGGGTAACCCACAGGATGCTGAGACTGCCAACGGGGCATAGGGCATGGTGGGACACGGCAGCTGGTGGGGACACCGGGGAGATAGGAACCAGGATGATGGAAGTGGCTTGAGCTGTGACAGCTGGATCTGTGCAAGGACCTTGGAGCCCACAGCTGTTTCCTGGAGGATGTTACCCTCTGTGATAGGCAGAATTCTGCTCCCCAAGATCTCTAACTCTTGGTGTCAAGCCTGTGAGTCTGTCACATCACATGGTGAAAGGGACTTTACAGATATAACTAAGGTTACTAATCAGCTGACCTTACGACAGGAAGCTTATCCTGGGTTACCACACAGACCCTGTGTGATCTCGTGAACCCTTAAAAGTAGAAGAGGAAGCCAGAATGAGAAGTCAGAGAAAGTTGAAGCATGGGAGGATTCAATCTGTCATCACTGCCTTTGATGATGAAGGGGGCCAGGAGCCGAGGGATGTGGGCAGCCTCTGGAAGCTGAGAATGATTGCTGGCTGACAGCCAGCAAGGAAATCTCAGGGACCTCAGTCCTACAGTGTCTGGAAAGAACTCTGCCAACAAACTGAATGAGGCTGGAATAGAGCCTCCATTGGAGCCTCCAGAGAAGAGCCCAGGCTGGCCAACACCTTGATCTTGGTCTTGTGAGTCCCTAAGCAGAGAACCCAGTGGAGTATCCTGGTTTTCTGACCTGCAGAACCATGAGATAAAAAATGAGGTTGTTTTATCTTTTTAAAAGTTATTTATTTATTTTTGAGAGAGGGAGGTGGGGGAGGGGATGAGAGAGAGGGAGAGAGAGAGAATCCCAAGCAGAATCTGAGCTGTTAGCACAACGCCCGACGTGGTGTTGAACTCACAAACTGTGAGATCATGACCTGAGCTGAAATCAAGAGTTGGATGCTAAACTGACTGAGCCACCCAGGCACCCCAATGAGTATTGTTTTAAACCACTGAGTTGGTGGTAAATTGTTATGGCAGCAGTAGAAAATGAATGCACCCTCCCATCTTTGAATCACCTTCCATTCCATCACATTCCCTCATGCAGAATTGAACTGGAAGCCCATTGGCAAGGGGATCTGCAAAATGTAGTTTGGGGGGGTCCTAGATTTTCCATAATTCAGTGCAGAAGGGCGGGAGTAAAGGCTAAAATCACGAGCGAGTCTCTGGCACAGCACATGCTAACATTTGGTGAGATGAACATTAGGAAGACCACTTTGGGGAATTTTGATTATGATATAGTAGCATTGGACTTTTGAAATGGGTACATTGGGGCCCCTCATTAAATGAATGAAGATGATACATTCATGCCAATCTTATAAGATTCCCAAGGTGGCACAGTAGCGTGTTGTGAAGAAAACCCCACAGACTGGAAGTCAAATTCTGACTCTGCCCCTCACCCATTGGGTGGCTTTGTGTGGCTCACCATTCCAGGGCTTCCACTTCTGCTTGTGTGGAGCAAAGGGAGTTGATGGAAGCAACCTGTCAGGTCTTCCCAAGCTTGAAAGTTCTCCTACTTGGAGAATAATTTTACTTTTTAAAGTGATTGTGGATTCTATTTAAAGGATTGTAGTCATATTTATGATTGATTTGATGCTGAATTCTTGATTAGCAACGGAACTCCCGATCACAAGATTGTTGCTAAGGGAAATTATGATTTAGTTTGCAGTTATCTGCTCAATATGAGAACAATGAGCAGACTCAATAATGATAATCTTTGGCTCCAAGTGAATTGAGGAGCCTCCAGTGTGGGTGTAAGACGTTCATTGCTAGATCAACTGGGGGCCATGCTGCACAGCTTCTGCACTGGTCGCTAGAGGGGAAATTAGAGCCATGAGTCATATAATCCCTGGCTTCAGGGAGCTTCTAATCTAGTTGAGTAAGATGGACATGAGAAAATGGATGATGATAGGAATGAATAGAACTGTGTCTTAATTACATTGCAGGTTGATGTCAACTTCTTATAGTTGCACTGGGCTTTTTAAAAAGGAGGCCTTTCCTTTCATCTTTCCAGATCACAGAGAGAGGCACAAACCTCTGGTTCAGGGCTAGGTTTTGTTGGCCTTTGCATTCTTACTTGGCTTTCACCAGGAACTGTTTTGTGAAACCATGAGTGTCTTTCCTGAGTTTCCAGTTTCCCAGAGGGTACGAAACATAACTCACCACCCACCTTGAGCAGGTTGTTTTTTGAAGCATTTGAAAGTAAAACAAAGTACCCTGCCATTAATGGAAAGGTAGAATTTTCTATCCACTTATACTTCTGACAGGTTGGTTGATGCTGTCACGGGCTGTGTGTGCCTTTTCAAAATGCATGTTTTTAACTTGTTATTCCTGGGTGGATTAATTCCTAATGCTCTTCTTTTATATGAAATGATGCCATGCTTTTTATACAACCCTACTCTGTGTGTTGCCCACAGTGTAGAAGCAACAGTCCTGCCTTCCAACAGCCTGCACATCTGCACAGGGGACTGAAATGTTCATTTTGCACCCTGGATGTTCAGGGGTCATGGAGATAGACGTTCTTAGCTTTAAGCCTCTTTAATGTTAGAAGCACCTTCGTGTGTTGTATATTTGGTGTTTCTTTTTCTTTTTTAAAAACATTTATTTATTTTCAAGAGACAGAGAGAGACAGAGTGCAAGTGGGGGAGGAGTAGAGAGAGAGGGAGACACAGAATCCCAAGCAGGCTCCAGGCTCTGAGCTGTCAGTGCAGAGCCCGACGCGGGGCATGAACCCACCAACCATGAGATCATGACCCGAGCTGAAGTCAGACGCCCAACCGACTGAGCCTCCCAGGTGCCCGTCTTTTTCTTTCCTGGGAGACTGTGCAGTTTTGGAAACTTTTAAAATGGGACATGGAACAAATTTTGCCTTTTCTGTTTTTCTGTGATAGTTTGGGAGAAGAGTATGGAGCTGGGGAATGCTGCCTGGGGTTGAGTTCTGATTCCAACGTTTTTTTGCACAATTTTCTTAACCTCTCTGAGACTCAGTTTTTTCATATGTGAAATGGAAGGAAAACAGCCTGACAGGGTTGCCATGAGGATTAAATTAAATAATACGTGTTAAGTGCTGAACGCAATGCCTGGGAAGTCAATGCCTACTTAATACCTGTTAGTTACCATTATCATCTCCACCAGGACATCATCACCGTCACCGTTATTACCATTGTCTTCATTACCATGACCATCAGCATCATCACCGTGATTATCAGCATCATCATAAGGATCACTGTCATCATTATGATTGCCATAATCACTGTCATGATCATCACCGGCATTATCATCACCACCACCACCATCACCACCATCACCACCATCACCACCACCATCACTACCACCACCACCACCACCACCACCATCATCATCACCACCATCACCGTCACCACCACCATTATCATCACCACCATCATCACTACCAGCACCACCACCACCACCATTATCATCATCACCACCATCACCATCACCACCATCATCATCATCTGCAGCACCATCATCCTGCTATCCCAAAGACTCTCTCTAAGTACCTGATATGTAGCAATATCTGATGGTGAGGCAGATATAAGGCCCCAGCTTTGCCCTAGCCTTGGCTGTAACCACTGTACGTCTGAGGAAGAGCGTGAGCCCCCCCCCATTCTCCCAACCATGATGCATAGATTCTTCTTTGTTTTCCCTCCTTGCACAGTTCTCTACTTGGCTGTAGTCATTACATTCAGCCTGGCATTTGCTGGCCCTGCCTCTAGGGAGGTTGGAGCCTCCCCTGGTATAATCTCTTGTAAGGATCTAGCTGTGGAGTGGTCTTCTGAGCCTGTGGCTGCTGCCTGTTGGACTCAGAATTTGCTGCTTCCTAGACTCGTATCATGGTAGGTTTAGGCCATGCGTGTATTGACTTCACTCCTTGAGACCCTGGTTGTGGAGAATTTGAGGGATTTGGGGGCTGATTGAGGAAAAAGATATGATCAGGAGGTGGCAGTTCTACACAGGCTTTATTTGGGTAACACTGTGACAGATTTGAATGTGGAAGAAGTCCCTCCTAGCATGAGATTGTCCAGAGGCTACGACATGGGAGTCACTACTTAGAAAGAGAGGGGTTGGGGGGACTGGGGGATTGGGGGTGGTTTAGGTATCTAGATGATGTCACTCAGCAGCCTGGCCTGTGTCAGAGAGCTCCCCAAAGCAGCAGTGGCTGGGGGTCTTTATAGCCTCGGGGCTTATCTTATCTATGGCTAGCAGATGTTGGCTATGCAGAGCAGGCAGGCTCTAAATAGCTAAAAATCTGCTTATTTGGGCTAAATAAGATAATTGGATATGTTAAAATTTGAGATCAGAACCATGGGTTTTTGAGCTACCACAGACTGGGTGGCTAAAACAACAGGCATTTATTTTTCACACTTTTAGTGGCTGGAAGTCCAAGGTCAGGGTGCCAGTATGGTAAAGCTCTTGGTGAAGGCTCTCTTCCTGGCTTGCAGATGGCTGCTTTCTTGCCATATCCTCACATGGAGTAGAGAGAGGGTGGGGGAGAGCGAGCCAGCACTGTGGTCTCCTCTTACAAGGGGAATAACTCCATCTGGAGGACCTCATCCTCATGATCTCATCTACACCTCCCAAAGGCCCCACCTTCAAATACCATCACTCTGGGGGTTGAGGCTTCTACATATGAAATTCGGGAGAGACACACAAGCATTCAGTCCATAACACTTCTAATATAGAACTTTCTTTTCTCTGTCAGAGACAATAAATGGAAATATATTTTGGAAAGCGAAGAGCATTATACCAATGGAACACATCATTTTTATTACTACTTGAAAGGTTAACGTCTAGCTAATCACAAATAGTTTCCGATGTTAGGTTTCCTTACAATGCAGATGTAAGACTTAACTCCGTCTTTATTCCAGTCTTTCTACTGAACGATGTCAAAGAATGCCAGCCTGCACAATAAAACCCACACCCTCTGTCCCCTCTCCTTCTGTCTGGCAAGGGGAGGGGTGAAATCACAGTGTGTCAAGCAGGCAGTAAACATTTGAGCTGCTTTCCTTCAACTTTTGGGAGGGCTTCTTGGGGATGACAGGGGGACAAAGGGTTGCAATGTAAATTACCATGCAAATTGCCACACTGTTTGAACTTAAGACACCGTTGCCTGCCACAGCTCAGTGAACTTGAACTTCTGTGACTCCCACTGAAGGGGAGACTTGTGGTACCTTCCAAGCTGAGTCGCTGTTAAAATATGAAAACCCAAAGAGTATGCCTGAAGGTGTGTCCCTGTTGATCTTTGAACAAGTTTCCTCTTTAAATGTCAGCGGTAGGATAACTCTGACCAGTTTTGTAGTGTGATGTTCTGAGTACGTCTTGAGTATAGGCATCGCCAACTGTAGCACTGCCCACGCATGGATGCTGGGACTTTCTTTTCCCATGCCCTCCTTTCCTCCTTCTGTCTCATTCACTGGGTCAGCAAAGAAATGGATTGCTCATGTGGGAGGTTGCCTTCATCTCTGAGGTTGGCAGGCTTGGTACTTAGTGCTGCTCCCAGCAGGTGATGAGAGTCAGGTCTTCAGGACATTTCCTTGCAGGCAAAGGTCTCTGGCTTTGTTGGCTTCTTGTCTCCATTCCCAGGACCGTGTCTATAGCATGGAGGCCGCAGGCCATATCCAGGGGTGGTGGCTTGTTCAGAGCTCTCAACTCATCTTTTCTTCATAGGAAATGACTCCCTCAGGGCGCGACCCTAATTTAGGATAAATAGCCGACCACAGGAAGTGCCCTGAGGAGTTTCCATTCCAGGTTATAGGGAAGTTTCTAAAGAGCCATTAGACCTGATCTTGGTTCGTCTTCCCTCCACACCTAACCCTATGTCCAGTGTGGCATAATCATAACTCACAGTGGGAGGCACCTTTTCTTTGTGTTAAAAAAAGGCACAGCCACCACAATTAATGTCTATTAATCTTCGTGTGCTGGGCACTGTGTTGAACATTGTACATATTTCATGTCATTTAAGCTGGACAAGAATGCCTCAAAGGTAGGCATATTAGGCAGGGTTCTCCAGAGAAGCAGAACCAATAGGATGTATATACATACAGACATACACATACACATGTATG